>NC_052624.1:72135435-72438465 GCF_016161935.1 Mauremys reevesii | reverse complement strand
AGCAGATGGTTTCCAAGTCTGTTTTTGCTAGATTCTAGATTTGTATGCTTAGAAAATTGAGAGTAGACACTGGAAAATAGTTCATGAGGTCTGATGGGAGGAAGTTCTGACCAACCACAAGGTCTTTCCATCCTTGAGGTTCTCCATTGCTATCTTTAGGACTAGCAGGATGCACAGGACTTCAAGAATGTGGATACATCCAAATGAGCCAGCATCACCACTCCCTGTATAGGTCCTGCAGGGCTTTGTGGTGAGTGAGACACAAGTGGCCAGACTAACCAGCATCCCTGCTCTTTCATCCAGTTGGTTTTGAGTAGTGCCCAAGTAAATGAAGGGAGGCTTTGTGGACCACCCTTTCTCCCTTCCCTGATAGGGCCCTTGTGTGAAGCTAAGGTAGAAAGCAGAACTTCCAGACCATGTTACAGCCTGTTCTTTCCAAGATGCCTTGCAGGATGACCTCTTGTGAGTGAGGTGGAGTCCAGTTCCTGCCAAGACCTCCCTCTCTTAGCCATGAAGCTTGGGGGGAAGCTTGTCACCTGTGGTCTACAGAGAGGCTCCCACTTGCTGGCCTAGCTGTTCTATCCTGCCTCTGCCTCCTTGGCTTTGGCAGAAACAATTGGAGACTTATCTACAGCTTGCTGGTGTACGAGTTACTCAGCAGCATTTGGAACAGATCATTATGTCTGTGATGCAGACTTTTGTCCCCAAATTCTTGTGACTTCAATCCACAAAGCATGAGAAATACCTGCCCTAACCCTAATGTGTTAAGATTAGACACTGTAAAGCTAAAATAGATTAATTCTTTTAGAACCAGGCTATCTATCTCACTTCCTTCTGTCCTTCTTTCAAGCAAAGGGCACTGAATTCACTGGATGTTGTAAGGGCTTAAAATTATTTCTCCATGGAATCTATCTTCTTTGAAGGGCTCAAGAGGAGGGAAAGGGCATCTTGCTAGGCTTCATTGAAGCTAATTCAAATAGCTGTCAACACTGCAGAAGTCTCCTGCCTCATGGGGATTAATCACCGTTGGGGTTAACTACTTGAGGAGTATCCACCTTATAGGCAAAAAAGGGATTTGTCACCTACCTTAGAGATCTGCCAGACAGCTACCTGGCACATGTGCTACATATCTTTTCCACACAATGTCATTGCTGGTTTGGACATTCTGTTCTCGGCTCAGTAATCCAAGAGTACCTAAACCTTGGATTTCTTATCAAAGGACCTTCTGAGGGTGAGAAAGCTACTGCTAGGCAGAGCCCTGAGTATCAGACTGGGTAAAAGTCACCAGAAATTTGTCTAACCTATAAATGCATTTATGTGAGTGCCTCTCCTGTTCTGGGACACCTCACCCAAGCCAACCATTTCTAACTATCATACATATTTTTGTTTCTATAATAGCATAAACAGAGTTGACACAAGAGACCGGGTGGGCTCTCACACGGTACTGGGCTAGCTGCACCTGAGACCCCTCTCGCGTGTATCCCAGTGCACCCTCTCTCCCAGATGACAGCTTTCCAGTCTTCGCCTCTTGAGGTGGAATCTCATGATTCTCTCACTCTAGGACTAGGTCCCCGGACTACATTCCTTGATTTTTCAGAAGGCCTGCCTGTGATCAGGGCTGTGACCAGAGGTTAGTGCACTGTGACCAGACAGCTGTTTCCAAAACAAAATATTGCTTATTTTAACATTAGGAACAGAGCTGCACAGAAGAGAGCAAGATAATTTGAACTCACTAAACAACCCATATGTATGTCTAGCTTACTGTTTCCCTGATGAGACTGGACTTGACTTATTCACACTGTCTTGCAGGGTCTGTTTCTCTTTCTCTCTTCTACAGGGCAGCAGCCCCTGACAACTGATCTTCTTCCCTGTGTAGAACATCACTTTGGAGATCCTGTGTCCTTTTGGTCTTTAGGTTCCAGGCATGACAGCTGTGTAACTCTTGGGTGCAAGCAGGATGGATCTAGGCAGTTAATTGCTCAGCCTTGTCTTCTGCTGTGTTTGTCAGGCAGTAGCTTATGTGCACCCATTGTCTGGCCTTCATGGTTGTTTTACCAACAGTCAGCTAGTAAATTGAGCTAACCTATGTGTTTAACTCCCAATAACCCAATATAGCTACCCAGTACCTGTCCTTTACAACAACTGGATAATCATATACAATATGTAGCATTCAGAGATTAATACAGAGCAACCCCACTTACTTACATGCTCACACTAAGAGTTGTGGTTTTGGTTCCAAAACTCCAGCCAGTGGGGGTGATCCATCTTCTTGGAGATGAGTAGGGCCCTACCAAATTCATGGTCCATTTTGGTCAATTTCACAGTCATAGGATTTTAAAAATAATATTTTTCATGATTTCAGCTATTTAAATCTGAAAGTTCATGGTGTTGTAATTGTAGGGGTCCTGACCCGAAAGGGAGTTGTGGGAGGAATTGCAAGGTTATGGTTGAGGGGGTTGTGGTACTGCTACCCTTACTTTTGCACTGCCGCTGTCGGCAGCACTGCATTCAGAGCTGGGTAGCTGGAGAGCAGCAGCTGCTGGCCGGGTGCCCAGCTCTGAAGGCAGAGGTACCACCAGCAGCAGCACAGCAGTAAGGATGGCATAGTAGGGTATTGCCACCCTTACTTCTCCACTGCTTCTGGCAGAGTGCTGCCTTCAGAGCTGGGTGCCCACTCAACAGCCATCGCTCTGCAGCCGCCTAGCTCTGAAGGCAGCACAGAAGTAAAGGTGGCAATACCATAATCCCCCTAAAATAACGTTACGACCCTCCTGCAACAACCTTTTGGGTTAGAACCCCCAATCTGAGAAACGTTGGTCTCCCCCATGAAATCTGTATAGCATAGGGGGAAAGCACACAAAAGACCAGATTTCATGGTCCGTGACACGTTTTTCATGGACGTGAATTTGGTAGGGCCCTAGAGATGGGGAAGAACAGCTGTTATTGCCATACAGGGTCTACTGTTCACAGAAGAGGGGAAGAAAGAGCAAAGCATAACACAAAAGTTTAACAGCTTTACACATGGCAGGGTCCAATCCTGCTTCAAGTTTCCCACTCATGATTCAACTTTTCAAAAACAAACCAAAACAAAAAATGATATATATTGTCACAGTTGGAAGGAGAAAAAAGGAAAACAAAAGCCTTCATGAGGATGGGATGAATTTTTCCAGAGACCAAAATACCAAACTAGGGAGAGAAAAGTTTAAGTAACATGGATTTTAATATTATGTTATTTATGTATTTTATTGTTACTAGAATAGCCAAAAATTAAATATGTAAATAATGGGGAACAATGAAGGGCAGAATGCTGGAACAGGAACTAAAATTTAAGCCAATCTTACTTTGGCCCCGATCCTGCTTAGACTTAAGCACATACTTAACTTTAATACTCTTTGGGACTCCTCACCTGCTTAAAGCTAAGCACGTGCAAAAAGGCTTTGTAGGTTACAGGCCTCAATATATACAAATATTTTAAACAATATTAAGATTATTTACCATTTTAAGTCTTGCAAATTAATAAAATAACAGAACATTCTGAACTTTGGTTAGCAGTCCATTGTTAATTGAGGTGTATTGATGCTTTCTGTGATATGGTTTAGTGAAGAGCAGTTAAGTCTTATAAATGCTGTTGTATCACAATAGTTCTATAGCTTTTGACTAATGAGATTGCAACTTTATGATGTGGAACTTCAGTGAGAAAGTAGGGATTCTTAATGATGTATGTGTCTTGATTGTATGAACGACATACACTTGATAATTTCAAGTGGCTATGGGTATTTGCATAACTATATGACAACATTAAATCGACAATTTTGGTCATGTGATAAGACTAAAGTTTCTTCATTGGCTTCTGAAAAATGTTGTACTTCAGCTGCTGCTGAATCATTTATTATGGTTTAGAATAAAGCAAGAGTTGCTAAATAATTGCATCCATTGTTTAATTTATTTTTCTATTAGTTTAGGCATTTATCTACTGGTGCTTTTTCATATATTTTATTAGATTATTTTTAATATATATTTCATGTTCATAGCAACTGAATGGGTCACTGATGGAAATCTGAAAACTGGGAATTGGTATTACATTTTGCATCAGCAGTCACCAGAAATATTTTTCTGATTTTTTTTTTATCTGGTATATCTGATTAAAATGTGTGTCATTAATTAGTGCAGAGATAGGTGTGGAAGATCAGCAGATGGTATGGTACATTGCAGCAAAGTGTAAAAGAGAAAAAACTTTCCAGCTGTTTGAACGTACATTAATTGTCACCCTAACACGCAAAATTTAAGGAGCTATGCCTGTCCCAGGAAAATTTTAATTACTTGTAAATCTTTTTTTTTTTTCTGTATTGTAGCTGACTTTGGTCTTGCAAAGCAGAAGCAAGAAAACAGCAAACTCACATCAGTTGTGGGAACTATTCTCTACTCCTGGTAAGAATAAAATAACAAGTACAATGACTTCTGTCTCCATGGTTATTTTTCTTTGACTGAAATATGAAAGAAGTTTTTGAATGGAACAATGTGTGCTCGCACAACAGAATTTGTTTAGTGATTGTGACATGTAGTGGTCAGTTACATTATACAGATAAAAAAGTTATGTTCCAAAAGGCATTTCCAGTTGGTGCTGATGGATTTGATTTATGCTGATCAGTCAGCATTTGGTTGTAAGATTAGCTTGGAAGTTATTGTTGTTGTTCTAAATGTTCTTTGATCCTTCCAACACACCTTTTAGTTGGTCACTCAGTTGCATGTAAATAGTGGTATAGCATGTGGGAGTACCACTTTGAGCTAATCACCTTGATTGGCATTAAAATACTTAGTAGAACTTGCTCTCTTATTGCAGGATGGAAATTTTTGCTTCACTGCATGTGTGCATTTGGGAACTTCAGTGTTCGATAGACTGGTTGTAGTGATCCCCCTTTGGTTATGATCAAAACATGGATTACCCTTGTCAGTCCCTATAGTGGGATTCTATTGTATTTCACACTAGACTATCTTGACCTATTTTAGCTTTGTTGCAATACCCTTTTGGTGTAGGCCCCACTATGCCCTCACTTGTGATCTGATGCTCATGTGTCCAACTTCCTTAATATCAGAAATTGGTTTCTTTCTCTTGGGAACTTCCAGCAAATCTTATTACCACTTACAACTATTGTAAATAAAACAAAATTTATTTGACACAGGAAATAAACAAAAGAAAACTGTGGGTAAATGACAAATAAGCAGGATATAAATACTGCACACTGTAAGTTCTGAAGTCTAACACTGTGATACTCTTAGCTACCTCTATCAGACATTTTCAGGTATGTTTACATTGAAATAAAACATCCACAGCTGGCTTGTGTCAGCTGACTAGGGCTCGGATTGTGGGGCTTTAAAATTGCAGCGTAAACATTTGTTGGCTGCTGTTGACTTCAGTCCTTGTTACCACTTTGACTTGTGAATCCTTTTGCAGCAGTAATGGTAGTTGAGATTCATTCTTCAGAAACCCCCAAATTTAAAATGGCATCCAGGAGTGAGTCCCTGTGACTGATTTTAAACATCATTAAACATTCAGGTCCATATCCTGAACTCCAGTATAGCTGGTGTGTGTGTGTGGTGGATGAGCAACTGGAAAACTTGCTTAGCTGGTTACCCAAAAATTCCCTAAGAATGGAAGAATCTATGATTGGTGTGCTGGTATAGCTGGCTCTACACCAGTTCTTTCCATCTCTTGTAGAAGGTATGTAGGGTCATGGCTGGACAAACACGGTGTTGCTGAAGAGCTAAAGGGCTCCAGCAATCCCCAGTTTCTGGAACAGCCTGTTTGGGGCAGTCGCAGCCAGTCACAAGTTAGAGCAGTTCTTAGGCTGCTCTAATTTGTGCCTGGGACCAAACGCCTCGGTGATTCCAGGATCATTGAGGTATAATGGTGTACAGCTGCCTTCAACCTTTCCTTTCCTCTCCCAAACATAGCTGAGTTAGATCTGTCAATTGGGCCTTTCACAATTCATCTTAAATTCCTATTTGAGCATCCCCTATGAGTTTCTGTTTAATCATTTGAAGGTTTAAAGATATTGCGTTTAGTTTTAAAATATTGATTGTACCTAGATTTTCATGCGTGTCTCTCCTCACCTTGATACCCCCAAACACAAATCAGTGTTGAGACTCTGGTGGTCCTCTCCCATCTGGATCTTAGAAAGAGGCAGCAGGGTGAAATTCCACTTCCCTATTGCAATGTCCCAGCATGTGGTCTTCTGCGACACCACTTGTCAGCTCCTCTTCTGCGCTTCACCAGCAATCATTGCTGCAATGGTCCTTGCCTTGTCTTCAATCAGAAAGAGAAGGCAGGAACTGGTGACCGCTATCTTCATACTGAAGCTGTGTAGTGGAGTTATATAATAATCCCCCTTTAAAAGGGCGTTGAACTCTTTACAATGCTGGGATTATGTATGAATGTTAGTAGGACTTGCAAGGAGATGAAGGCACTGGATGCTTGAAGGGTACCAGTTAGTGCCAACTGTTACAGTGGGTTTTTTATATGGAAACCTATCCATGAGGAACTAGAAGAGCTCCTCAAGTTATTTCACATAAGTCATTAAACAGTACTCCTATCCTAAAGGCTCTGTCAGTACTAAGACTGGATTGTTTTAATGACTTATAAGAAAGGTGAAAGGCTATAATATAATCAGAATGTTGACAATGCATATAGCAGCAACAACAGTATAGTCCCCTCAGAAAAAGAGAAAGAGGGAAGAGAAATACAGCAGTGTCATATGAGAGTGGCAGAAACTGCTTTCTTTTGAATTGGTAGGATAATAGTTTTGAGTAGTTTGAAATACAAGGCACTTCTGGGACGAATACAGTACAGAAACAAATTAATAAATGTCAAAATAAGTTGTATCTGATGCAAATTTGTTAAATATGGATTATATGTAGCAGCTGAGGTGATATGAAAAAATACTGCTATATGTATGCATGTTTGTATTCGGGTCTGACTTGCCAGAGGAAGTAGTGGATCAGTTTGCTTGGGGAATTGTAAAAGCTCTTTTTTTAGCATCATGAAACAACAGCAGACATTGTTTTATATGTGACCCTATGTGTAGAGAGTGAGGCTTATATAATTATGTTCTGTAATTGTTATGTTTTTCTATTCTGGTTCTTTGAACGATCATGCTAATTAAATTCCTTTAAATTGGTTATGTCCTTGAATTCAAATCTCCAGCAATATGAATGTTTTGAATACAAAATATATTAAACTAATGTGCTTGTATTTAATGTATTAAAATTGAGGAACTGGATGCCTTTGAGGACTGATAATGAGCTATGGAGCCTTTCACTAGACTAAGGTACCAGAAACAATCTGGCCCAAGTTAGTACTGACAGAATCTTTATTATCTGTATCTCTTGAAGGCATTCCTAGAAGAGGTGATAAAAACTGAATGGGTATGGAAAACAATCTTTCTTTTCCTATATGCTCGCCATCTCTCTTTTTCAAACACACACACGCGCACACACAAAGATATTGATCTTATGATGACGGCAAATCAAGTATAGACCAGTAGGCCTCAGCATAAGACATAACATGTATGTCTTAATCATGGATCTGATAGCTGCTTTTGACCACCAGATCTGCATATGAAAAGACAAGAAGACATCTGGGCAGAAATTGAAATAGGTTCTGATGTTATGATTGAATGTAGAGATCCTGTACCTTTCAGTGAAACTTTATTGGTATGGCAAGCTGTATAAATGTTGCCAAACTGACAAAGAGATAGGCCTCTGAAACACCTGTCAAAGGTAGATAAGGTCAACCTCTGATAAGTCCACACTCCGTCTTTGGGGTTTTAACCCTATGTCCATTTGTCATTACTGTCTATTCCTGATCTGTTGGCAAGTTGAAACGCTCTGTCATCTCCTTCCTTTTAGCCAGCAACAGTTTTTCCTTATCAGCTTTTGATGAGACATCTTTTATGATTCCTGATGATTCAAGGAAATGCCTTTCTCCCTCACATTTTGGACCATGACGCAGAAAGTGCCTTTCTCCTGGGAATGGAAAGTTTGCTCCATTGATCAGGGGTCTACAGTTGTTTAGCTGAGGGAGTAATAATAAAGAGTAGATCATATTTCCATTTGGATTTATTTTTTTATCTAGTTTGACTGAAATGACACCAAAATTTTAATAATTATTTCTGTATGTTGATTAACAAAAGAAGAAGTTTTGCATGGGTGCTGTCAGAAAAACAGAACTGAACACACACAAGAAAAAAATCAAGCTAAAATGTTTTGCTGTGACTTAGGGTACATTATTTAACTTTGCTGTTACCCTCTCTGTAAAATAAATATAATAGTGTTTTACCTGTCTTTATGAAGCACTTTGAAACTTATGGAGGAAGAAGCTCTTTGCAAATGCAAATTCTTCTTTTACTTTATACTGTAATTTTCCATTTGTGTCTTATGAACAGCAGTTTTTTGTTTGTTTTTGTTTTTAGATAATCCTTTTGTTAGAATAATACTACAAAGTTAATGGAAGATTGATGGAAAAACACATGTATTATTAATCTTGTGAAAGAGGAAGAAAAGTGATCCTGGCGATTACTGTCTTTTAAATGTAACCTCTCACCCCAGTGAAACAATAGAATAAATGTAGATAGAAAAAAAATCACTAAACATCTGAAACAAACAGTCAGCATGAATATTAGATCTTACTAAACCAATTGGATTTCATTCTTATTTTGAATATAATTACAAAATAAGTGGATGAAAAAAAGTGGTAAATGAAACATAATTGGATGTTAGTTAAGCCTTAGATGCAGTATCTAAGGAAACAGTGCGATCAAAATTAATTCAGATCACCTTTGCTATGAACACTATCACCTGGATTGAAACCTATTGTCTGGAAGACTGGACTATGATACAGTAAATGACAAACATTCAGTTTTGGAGATGTGCTTACAGGCGTGCTACTGGGTCCTGTGTAACATCCTATCCCCTTTTTAAAAAAAACATGTTCAGTAATGATTCAGATGGTAAACGTCACATTAAAACTTTCAAGTAAAACTAAACTGACTCAAGTCATAAACACCAAGAGGGTAAAGGAATAATATAAGTAAATCTATCCAAGGTACTTATCTGGCCCCCAGCAGTGTAGCATCTCAGGGTATGTCTACACTATGGGATTATTCCGATTTTACAGAAACCGGTTTTTTAAAACAGATTGTATAAAGTTGAGTGCACGCGGCCACACTAAGCACATTAATTCGGCGGTGTGCGTCCATGTACCGAGGCTGGTGTCGATTTCTGGGGCGTTGCACTGTGGGTAGCTATCCCATAGCTATCCCATAGTTCCCGCAGTCTCCCTCGCCCTTTGGAATTCTGGGTTGAGATCCCAGTGCCTGATGGGGTAAAAAACATTGTCGCGGGTGGTTCTGGGTACAGCCTCACCCCTCCCTCCGTGAAAGCAGCAGACAACCGTTTCGTGCTTTTTTTCCTGGGTGAACTGTGCAAACGCCATAGCACAGCAAGCATGGACCCTGCTGAGCTCAAGACAGCAATCATGGACATTGTAAACACCTCGCACATTATTGTGCAGTCTATGCTGAACCAGGACCTCCAAAACCAGGCGAGGAGGAGGCGGTTACGGCAGCGCGGTGACGAGAGTGATGAGGACATGGACACAGAATTCTCTCAAACCGCGGGCCCCTGCGCTTTGGAGATCCTTTTGGTAATGGGGCAGGTTCTAGCCATTGAACGCCGATTTTGGGCCCGGGAAACAATCACAGACTGGTGGGACCGCATAGCTTTGCAGGTTTGGGACGATTCCCAGTGGCTGCGAAACTTTCGCATGCGTAAGGGCACTTTCATGGAACTTTGTGACTTGCATTCCCCTGCCCTGAAACGCCAGAATACCAAGATGAGAGCAGCCCTCACAGTAGAGAAGCGAGTGGCAATAGCCCTCTGGAAGCTTGCAACACCAGACAGCTACCGGTCAGTCGGGAATCAATTTGGAGTGGGAAAATCTACTGTGGGGGCTGCTGTGATGCAAGTAGCCAAAGCAATCATTAAGCTGCTGCTACGAAAGGTGGTGACTCTGGGAAATGTGCAGGTCATAGTGGATGGCTTTGCTGCAATGGGATTCCCTAACTGTGGTGGGGCGATAGATGGAACCCATATCCCTGTCTTGGCACCAGAGCACCAGGGCACCCAGTACATAAACCGCAAGGGGTACTTTTCAATGGTGCTGCAAGCACTGGTGGATCACAAGGGACGTTTCACCAACATCCACGTGGGATGGCCAGGAAGGGTTCATGACGCTCGCGTCTTCAGGAACACTACTCTGTTTAAATGGCTGCAGCGAGTTACTTCCCAGACCAGAAAATAACAGTTGGGGATGTTGAATTGCCTGTAGTTATCCTGGGGGACCCAGCCTACCCTTTGATGCCATGGCTCATGAAGCCATACACAGGCAGCCTGGACAGTAGTCAAGAGTTATTCAACTATAGGCTGAGCAAGTGCAGAATGATAGTAGAAGAAAGTGCCTTTGGCCGTTTAAAGGAACGCTGGCACACATTACTGACTCGCTCAGACCTCAGCCAAACCAATGTCCCCTTTGTTGTTGTTGCTTGCTGTGTGCTCCACAATCTCTGTGAGAGTAAGGGGGAGACCTTTATGGCGGGGTGGGAGGTTGAGGCAAATCACCTGGCCGCTGATTACGCGCAGCCAGACACCAGGGCGATTAGAAGAGCACACCAGGAAGCGGTGCGCATCGGAGAAGCTTTGAAAACGAGTTTCATCACGGGCCAGAGTATGGTATGACTGCTGTGTTTGTTTCTCCTTGATGAACCTCCCCCCCCTTGATTGACTCATTCCCTGTAAGCAACCCACCCTCCCCCTTTGATTACAGCTTGCTTAAGGAAATAAAGTCACTATTGTTTAAAAATCATGTATTCTTTATTAATTCATTATAAAAAGAGGGAGAGAACTGACAAGGTAGCCCGGGTGTAGTTTGGGAGGAGGATAGGAGGGAAGGAAAAGGCCACTAAAAAAATTTCAAAATAATGACAGCCTTTTGGTTGGGCTGTCCATGGGGGTGGAGTGGGCGGGTGCACGGAGCCTCCCCCCACGTGTTCTTACACATCTGGGTGAGGAGGATGTGGAACATGGTGAGGGGTGAGGGTGGTTATACAGGGGCTGCAGCGGCACTCTGTGATCCTGCTGCTGTTCCTGAAGCTCCACCAGATGCCGGAGCATGTCAGTTTGATCACGCAGCAGCCCCAGAGTTGCATCCCGCCACCGCTGATCTTCCTGCCTACATCTCTGATCTTCCTGCCGCCACCTCTCATCTCGAGCGTCCCTCCTGTCCTCACGTTCACTGGCATCTTTCCTGTAATTTGGTACCACATCCTTCCACTCATTCAGATGAGCTCTTTCATTGCGGGTCACTTCCATGATTTCCAAGAACATTTCGTCTCGCGTCTTTTTTTTCTGTCGCCTTATCTGAGATAGCCTTCGGGATGGAGTAGGGAGGCTTGAAAAATTTGCAGCTGCATGAGGGAGGGAAAAAAGGGAGAGAAGTATTTAAAAAGATACATTTTACAGAATAATGCTTATACTCTTTCACGGTGAACAACACTATTCACCTTACATAGCACATGTGATTTCACTACAAGGTCGCATTTTGCATCTTAATATTGAGTGCCTGCGGCTCTGGTGTTAGAGATCTCACAGACGCAGGTCCGGGCAGCAGAATTCGGCTTGCATGCGGCCATGGTAAGCCATTTGTCTTTCGGCTTCTGCAGCCTTCATATATCCAGCGCCCTCCTTTACCAAATAGCAAGCAAAGCCTGTTCAGTGCTGCTTCTTTCCTGTTAACATGCAGCAGCAGAAACCACCGCCCCATCCAATTCTCTGGGATGATCGCTTTACCCCTCCCCCCACCGCGTGGCTGATATCATGGAAGATCACTGCTAAACACCCCTCCCCCCCACCGCATGGCTGGTAGCAGGGAAGATCCCTGCTAGCCAAACGCGAAAAAGCTCAGCGCCAATCACCTCCCTCGCCCTTCCCCCTGCTTGGCTACCTGCAAGGAAGGATTTCTTTTAAGCAACAGGCAAACAGCCCAGTAGGAATGGCCATCTCTGTCCCCTTAATTAAATTCCTGAATTTCAACCAGGTTACCATGAATGATATCACTCTCCTGAGGATAACACAGCGAGATAAAGAATGGATGTTGCTTGAATGCCAGCAAACACCGGGACCATATGCAGCTAGGCTTTGTCATGCAATACCAGATTACTTGCTACATGCATGGCGTGGTCAAGTGTCCTATCATGGAGGACGGAATAAGACTGCCCAGAAACCTTCTGCAAAGGCTTTTGGAGTACCTCCAGGAGAGCTTCATGGAGATGGCCCTGGAGGATTTCCGTTCCATCCCCAGACATGTTAACAGACTTTTCCAGTAACTGTACTGGCCGCGAATGCATCCCAAGTCCTCAGGGCAAATTAATCATTAAAAAACGCTTGCTTTTAAACCATGTTTTATATTTACAAAGTTACATTCACCAGAGGTCCCTTCCATGGCTTCATTGTGTGGGATAGTGGCTTGGGAGGGCTGGGAGAGTAATTCCGTCAGGGTGAGAAAAAGCTCCTGGCTGTTGGGGAGAACGGAGTGCTGTGTGCTCTCTGCAAGCCCGTCCTCCTCTTCCTCCTCCTCATCTTCCCCATCCGCAGACTCCTCAACCATGGCTGAGATTACCACCTCGGAATCCACGGACAGGGGTGGGGTAGTGGAGGCGGACCCCACTAGAATTGCATGCAGCTCAGCGTAGAAGTGGCATGTTTTCGGCCCTGCCCCGGACCTTCCGTTTGCTTCTTTGGTTTTCTGGTAGGCTTGTCTGAGCTCCTTAACTTTCACACGGCACTGTACTGAGTCCCTGGTGTGACCTCTCTGCATCATGGCCTTGGAAATTTTTTCAAATGTTTTTTCATTGTGTCTTTTGGAACAGAGTTCTGTTAGCACGGAATCCTCTCCCCATACAGCGATCAGATCCAGTACCTCCCGTGCGGTCCATGCTGGAGCTCTTTTTCAATTCTCAGGAGACTGCATTGTTACCTGTGCTGATGAGCTCTGCGTGGTCACCTGTGCTGGTGAGCTCTCCACACTGGCCAAACAGGAAATGAAATTCAAAAGTTCGCAGGGTTTTTCCTGTCTACCTGGCCAGTGCATCCGAGTTCAGACGGCTTTCCAGAGCGGTCACAATGATGCACTGTAGGATACCGCCCAGAGGCCAATACCGTCGAATTGCGGCCACACTAACCCTAATCCGCCATGGCAATACCAATTTCAGCGCTACTCCCCTCATTGGGGAGGAGTACAGAAATTGGTTTTAAGAGCCCTTTATATCCATATAAAGGGCTCCGTTGTGTGGACAGGTGCAGGGTTAAATCGGTTTAACTCTGCTAAATTCGGTTTAAACGCGTAGTGTAGACCAGGCCTCTGTGCCTTCCACTCTTGAATGTATTTATCCTGATGAAATCCCTCTAAAGTTGGGAAGCACTATTTATTCTTATGTTACAAGTGTGGAATAGAGGCACAGAGAGGCAAAGTGACTTGTTTAAGATCACACAGGATGTTGTAGTGGAGCAGGGAATTGAACCCAATTCTCAAAAGTCCTGTACTAGTATCCTAACCACTGGACCATCCTTCCTTTCACATGGGTAGAGTATAATAAAATAAGATTCAACTTAAACCAAGAAACATTTATACTGGGGGAAAATAATTGAAAATACAGCCATTCCCTTGGAGGGAGAAACCTTCAAAGCCTTGATACCAAATGAAATGTAATAGTGAAAGTGAATGGTAACTTCATCATAAGTAAGCAGTGTGATATGGCAGCCAAAAGGCCAATGCAGCTTGAGGTAGAATAAACAAAACCAGCATATCTCAAAATAGGGAGGTAATCGTCTCTCTTTACAGCTCTGATGCAACCACACCTGGAACCTGGCCTTTCATTATGGACATGACATTACCAGAAAGATACTGACAAATTGACAAAGCTGGGGCTGAAGCCCTTGGATTTTGGCTTCCCCACCCCAGCGTGGTGGGGCTTGGGCTTCAGTTTTGCCTCTCCTCCTCCCCTGGGCAGACGGTGGGGCTGAGGTGGGCTCAAGCTTTGGCCACAGTGCAATGAAGTTTGAGAACCCCTGATTTAGATTATACAACAAGGGAACAAGACCAAGAATGAAGAGGTGTAATGTAGAAAGGGTAAATGTCGGTAGACTGTCCCACCTGTTAGGCTTGCTGTATTTGCCTGCAGAATAATATTCCTAGGGAAATGCTAGAAGTTCTATCACTAGGCATATTTAACATTAGACAGGACAGAACATTAGAAAACGTCTGATAGAGAACCATCCTGCACTGTTAGGGAAATGGACTAGATGGCCTAGTAGGTGTCTTCCAACTCTGGATTCCAGGAACTGCAGGTGTCTTCCAACTCTGGATTCCAGCAGAGTTCTTTTAGTCAATGTAACTCAATGTATGAGTTTTACAAAGTCATAGTGTGAGCTTTGTTGATAAAAGAGAAGTTACATTTAAGGTCAGCTCTCTCTCTTTCTCTCTCTCTCTCTCTCTCTCTCTCTCTTACATCCCACCCCTACCCCCATCCTGCTCATCCATATCCCTCCAGATTCTAAAGATTTGCTTTAACTTATTTAAAATATGAAACAAGTAGAGCACAATAATTTTGCTGAACAGATGGTGAGTTTAATCCACTAGTTTGAAAAGGAAGTTTACTAATCTAGCAATCCAACAGAGTTTTGTCTCTCTGAGAAGTACATGATTGCTTTTATCTTTGTATGTGCATTGCATATCAGTAATGTCAGTGGTGACAGAATTGTCATTTAATCCTTTGCCTCTTTGATGTGAGATTTTTAAATTTGTGATCCTTTTGTGACAGAGAATAAATGCGATATGAATGAGCAACTTTCCACCAGATAGAAATAGTCATTTCATCCAAATATTTTCTGAGCTTGTAAATGTCTTCTTTCTCCTAGCGCTAATTTTACTGATATTTGCTTAATGCCATTAATTCTCCTTTTCCCCTCCTGCTAATGGCAGAGAATCAACATTCAGATGAGCTACATGTTACTGTGACATCTGACCTGTAGTTTCTTTTCTTTCATTCTCTCCTCTTTCCTGTCACTGATGTCATCCATCTGGTATCATGGCAGTTTTTCTATTCTGTTCCTTTCCTCTGTGCTCTGTTGCCCAGCACATGCTGTGCCATCCCAGTCCCCAGTGCCTGTGTATGTGAATAAACAACCTCATGATGCTTTCTTTTTTGATGTCTCCCCAATGTTGTGTTTGCTGTTTTTCTGTGTCATTAGTGATCAGTTCGTGCTTTCACACAAATATTGTAGTTCAGTTTGGAGTGTGGCTTTTGATGAATTGCTTTCTTGTTCACTATGGCTGGATTTCTGAGCTTTGCAACAGAATAGTACAGGCTGTGCTCACCTGCCACACTCTGTTGTTGGTTTGGGCAAAGGATCTTCCTTCCCTTCTACTCTCTCTGTCTCTCTTTTCAGCTGAGTCCAGCACACTGAGTGTTAATTGTACTTAAAGATCTGTAACTGTTTACCAGTAAACCAGTGCCTTCCAAACACTCACTACTACTAGCCAAAAGTCCTCCTACTCTCTGGAGTTTAAAAAAGTGAGGGCCAGGGAATAAATGGCCAATCATGTCTTTAAAAAACATTAATTTTGGATTTTTAGTGGCTTTGCTCTTCTTCTCTCTTCATCTTCTCTCTCTCTCCCCCTCTCCTCACCCCAAGAAAATGGTCTATCCTTTACGTAGGTGGGTTTGTGCTTTCTCATTAAGGGGCCAGGGGCCAGCCACAGCACCAGCCACATGTGAATCAGCATGACGAGCCAGACTCTGATACATGGAGCAGCCACCACAAGAAAGACTGGTGGGATAGGAAGAAAGAGGAATGTTTGTGGCTCCCCCCAAAAAGAATTTTGGATGGAGGATAATCACCACCAGAAATAGGATAGACATCTGGATGGGGGATTCTGCAAAGGTGCACCTGTGCTCCCCAAGAGAAATAGGAGGCAGCTTGGAAGAATCAAAAGAGAAACACACATCCTCCTCCCTAGTGATGACATAGGCATTTGTAGGGGAGGGGTTGATAAAAGCACCTTTGCTCTCTCCTGCATGGATTTCAGGCAGCTGGGGGAATGCTGGGGGAATGTGGAGGGGGCAATCTGGAGCACAGAGTTGGGAGAGGGAGGAGAAGGTGAGCATTGGGAGCACTGCTGAGGAGCTCAGTTTAAACCAACTTTGATCACTGAATTCCCTGTTCATCACTTGTCTGCTTGCAGAGCTGTTAGCAGCCTTCTCACCACTTCCAGGAGTGATGCTATCTGCTGCTTGGGATGCTTCCCCCATCACCTCCTACGTGGCTACAATATTTGTTTTCAAATCTACATTATGGAAGGAATCTAGTTGGCCAGAATGGGACAGAGGTTCTCTTTCATAGCCACACACCTTAATTTATGTGGCAAACTGCTGGGAGCTAATGGCAGTAATGCCAGTCATGCTGCCAGTTCTTGGCAGGGGAAGGATGGGAGGTGTGCAGAGAGATTTCTACTAAGTGAATATGACCAAGATCTGTGGGATTGGGGCATTATATTCCCAAGGTATCTTGCACTCTGTGTGGGTCAGTCCACACACCTGCTTTCCTCCACTACTAAATCTATACATCTGAGAAAGGAGAGTAGCTCATTTTTCATTATCTCCAACACATGGAATTTTTCAAGTATTTTTTCCCTGCTGTGGAACTTTGCAGAAAATATACGTCTTAGTTCTTCAGAACCAATTTTCCAGTATGGTTGCAAATGCATTTTGCAGTAGAGTAGTGCTAACAGCAGAATTCTGGACTTGTCAGTGCCAAAAGAGTTAATTGAAAAAGATAAGAAGAAAGTTGCTTCTTTGAGGTGGCCTCAGCATATTCTCTTCTATGGTATAATATCATAAGAACGGCCATACTGGATCAGACCAATGGTATATCTAGTCCAGTATCCTATCTTCCTACAGTGGCCAATGCCAGATGCCTCAGAGGGAATGAACAGAACAAGGCAATTATTGAATGATTCATCCCTTGTCATCCAGTCCCAGCTTCTGGCATTCAGAGGCTTTGGGATATCCAGAGCATGGGGTGTGACCCTGACTTTCTGGCTAATAGCCATTGATGGACCTATCCTCCATGAACATACCTAGTTCTTTTTCAACCCACTTGTAGTTTTGGCCTCACAACATCCCTGGAAACGAGCTCCACAGGCTGACTGTTCATTGTGTGCACAAATGCTTCCTTTTGTTTGTTTGAAACCTGCTGCCTGTTAATTACATTGGATGATCCCTGGTTCTGGTGTTATGTGCAGGGGTAAATGACACTTCCTTGTTCACTTTTTCCATACCATTCATGATTTCATAGACTTCTATCATATTGCTCTTTAGTCATCTCCTTTCCAAGCTAAACAGTCTCAGTCTTTTTAATTTGTTCTCATATGGAAACTGTTCCATAACCTAATCATTTTTGTTGCCTTTCTCTGTATCTTTTTGAATTCTAGTATTTCTTGTTTTGGTTGGGGTGACCAAAACTGCACCCAGTATTCAATGTGTGGGCATACCAAGGATTTATATAGCAGCATTATGATATTTAGTATCTTATTATCTATCCCTTTCCTAATGGTTCATTATGATACATTATATTAGCTTTTTTTACTGCTGCTTCACATTGAGTGAATGTTTTCAGAAGACTATCCACAATGACTCCAAGATATTTTTCTTGAGTGGTAACAGCTAATTTAGACCCCATCATTTTTTGTATGTATGTTGGAATTGTGTTTTCCAATGTGTATTACTTTGCATTTCTCAACCTTGAATTTCATCTGCTGTTTTGTTGCCCAGTCACCCGGTTTTGTGAGATCCCTGTGTAACTCTTCTGAATCATCTTTGGACTTAACTATCTTGAGTAATTATGTATCATCTGCAAACTTTGTCACCTCACTGTTTATCCCTTTTCCCAGTTCATTTATGAATATGTTGAACAGCGCTGTTCCCAATATAGATCCTTGTGGGAGTCTGCTATTTACCTCTCTCTCTTCTGAAAATTGACCATTTATTCCTATCCTTTGTTTCCTGTCTTTTAACCAGTTACTGATCCATGAGAGGCTCTTATCCCATTATTGCTTACTTTACTTAAGAGAATTGATGGTCCAAGTACACTATATGCACCTGATCACCCTTATCCATGTTTGTTGACCTCCTCAAAGAATTTTTTGATTTTTCTTCACAATAGCAGCATTGACTTTTCCCCAACAAAACGTGCTCATTTATGTGTCTGATAATTCTGTTCTTTACTATAGTTTCAACCAATTTGCCTGGTTCTGAAGTTAGGCTTACCAGCATGCAATTGCCAGGATCACCCTGGACCCTTTTTTAAAATCAGCATTACATTAGCTATCTTCCAGTCATCTGGTATAGAGGCTGATTTACATAATAAGTTACATATCACAGCTAGTAGTTCTCCAATTTCATATTTGAGTTCCTTCTTGGGGGAATACCCCCAGGGACCCACATCTCGAAGAACCTCAGTTACTGTACAAGGTGAGTAACCTTCTCTTACTGTTTAATTTATTAATTGGTTCCAAAACACCCTCTATCAATACCTCAGTGTGGGACAGTTCCTCAGATTTGTCACTGAAAAAGAATGGTTCATGCATGGGAATCTCCCTCACAATCTCTGCAGTGAAGGACTGATGCAAAGAATTCATTTAGCTTCTCTGCAACTTCTTGTCTTCCTTGAGTACTCCTTTAGCACCTCAGTCATCCAGTGGACCCACTGACTGTTTGGCAGGCTTCCGGCTTCTAATGTACTTAACATTTTGTTTGTTTGTTTTGTCCTCTGGTGCCACTGAGCTTCAGGGAAAAACAGCGCCTGCTGGAGCCACACAAGTAGTCTCTCTGGCAATGTTATAAAACAGTCATATGGCCCTAACCAGCCAACCAGAGATATAGAGACCATTTCTTCATGTCTGGAGCTACTTCTGGGGTGTTTGATACAAAAGTCCCTTAATTTCTACAGCTAAACTGTTTGTTTGTTAGTTGGATAGTAACTGGCAGGTAATTTGTGGTGTTGGACTTTTTTTTTTCTGGACCTAAAGTCATCAGACCATTTGGTGCTGGCCATCCATGCCTCCAAGTCTTGGATAAGAAGGAGAGAATCAAGTGGTGTCTAGTCTTGCTCCATGTTCTCAGATGTATGTGTGTATCTACTATTTGTTCTGCTTGGGGGGAAGCTCCTTCCTGTGAGTGCTGCTCAGTGTGTGGGGCCTTCACAACCTGAACCTGCACCAATAGGCAGCAGAGGCTCCTTGTCTTCATCACCAAAGAGTCCTAATATGCCTAGATCAACATCAGATTAGCTATCTAACCTGTGAATATACAGAGTCATCTTAATTTCTAAAGATGGGCACTCAAGGATGACTTTAGCACTGGAAAAAATTGGTGCCAAATAAGGTCCATGGATGTAGTGAGGACGTGGGAGGCGGCACATCCCAACTCTTGAAGAACCATAGTTAGAATGGAAAGTAACCTTTTATTTCCCATGTGGTCCAGATACAGACTAAGGAGATATAAGATAGGTATATTCTCCATATTTTATTTTAATAGTAGAAGTGGTATAAGGATTTTCAAAGATTTTGTGCTTAAATTATGTTTAACGTTACAGGATGCATTATTAGGCTCTACCATGAAAAATTTCAAGGCAACTGATGGTTATTTAGAGGGCAAATATTTCAAAGATCTGGTTTACCTGGGTACATGTAGTGTAGGTTGCTAAGTAATTCTGGTTAATGTGAAGCTTTGTTGGATTATAAACTTATCATATGGAGTATAATGCTTGAGCAACAGAGCCTATCTCAAAATCAGAATGCATATTTGAATGTAAAATATAAAATGTACCCATTGAAATTTGAAAAATCAGAAATGTAAAACTTGTGTTGAAATGATCTTACTAAATTTAAAGTCAAGCATATGCATGAAACAAATACATTTTCATACAAATCTAGGTGTCCGGTCATTGAACTAGTGGATGTAGAATTGTGTGGTAAAAGTGAAATACTAAAATTATTTAATAAAAATATTAAAAATATGCTTTGGCTGATTACTGTATATAAATATGCATGCAGAGTAGAGTCTCTCCCCTTCATGTCTGATGAAAAGTTGATGGTGTCACTAATTTATTCCCCTGGAGAAGGAAGAATTCTAAGAGATTGTAAAAAATGCCGCCTTCATCATAAGGTCACATGAGAATCCAATCTGGGCATTTATCCAGTTTTGTCCCTTGCCAGTTAGGATGTTTAAAACAATTTCTTCCTACTCTGAAGTTTGACATTTACTGTGTTCAGAGGTCAGATTGTGGGGTACAAAACTGATACTCTGCTCCTAAACCTTATCCACCCCACCCTCAGTCCCAACTTAAACCCTCTTGTCATACATACTTGTCTGCTTTCCCCATATTGAGGCATGGTATGTCATGAAACATGTGAGTCTATATTGTAAGTATTGTACTAAAATGCTCATTGAAATATTTATTCTTTATTATATTTACAGCACTTTAAAATAAGTCCTGATCTTGTGCTCTGTGAAGAGTCCCCTCTATATGAACCTTGTTGCAGATTTGGGGATCTTAGTTTGTGTTTAAAAAGAGAGAGTAAATTGCCATTTGCTTTAAAATATCAAAGAAAATTGGGACCACCTTCACCTATATCTGCAATGGAGATAGGAATCTCTAGAAATACGGGTTTAGTGAGAGACTCACATTTTGGATTTTGATAATTTGAATTCATGAAAGAAAAAGCAAGGCAGCCTATTTTTCTTACAATTAAAGAAAGAATTATTCATCATGGGAACAAAGTTAACTTTGTGGCCTTTTATCCTTGTATCTTTAACTTACTTAAACTTATCATATGTGCTAAAACAGAAGACAAATTGACTATAGAATTATAAATAACCTGATTTGCTCTTGTTGATGCTCCTCCTCCACCATATTGCTATTTCCCCAGCTTCTGTTTCCATTTTATATAAGCATCTGTTATTTAGTGGACTGGCTCAGCAGGTGCATTATTTGCACAGAGAATCTTTATGAAATTCATTTAGAAAGATATGCGACTCAACAAGTGAAAACTTTTTGTTCTTTTGAAGTGATAGGGGTCTTGTTCCATAAAAGAAGAAAAGCCTATTTCCTTTTTTGACCCATTCATAAGATTACAGATCTAAGGCTTGTTTACAAAGTATTTTATGAAAAATTGCAGTTGATTCACTGCAAAACATGTCTGGTAAAAAGGAATCAATTCTTCAATGTGCCTTTCAAATACATGCTAGGAGCACCCTTAGAATATTTTTTAAAAGTTTGGATATCACTTTGCCACAAATTACAAATATAATTTATCTTTAATATTTCATTTTAAACTGACAGCTTGACAGTTTGCAAGATTTGGTGTTGCATAAGAAGAAACATACTTCTGATCATTGAACTAAATAGCAACCCTTGTTTTATATAATATTTAAGCAGAAGTCACATTGAAATTAAGTTTTCCACTTCAAATTTTAGTATTTGGTGTATATTGTCTGTTGTGGTTGTCTTAGATGTGTTCTAAGATGTGTCTGAAGGAATAATAAGTGTAAATTAATGCACATTTTCTGTTTCTTGTCTCCCAAAGGCTCTTTATGTGATATTGGAGCTCTTGTGTTGATGCTTGCATTTATGCTTATAATTAGTCAGAACTGCAGATGATAATTCTGAAAATCCAGAGGCATGAAACCAGTTCAGACAACTATGCACATGAGAACTTGAGCTTAATTAGATAATTGTAATGTTTTCTTTATAATGTGAAAAGTGGTACTTGATGACATTCTTCAGGAATAATGAGACCGTGGAGCAGCGAGAAGCTTGCTACAAAAATCAGCTCTTGCATTAGAGTCTATAGGTCTCATTAGATTGTTCCTGAAACAAGTATTAAAAAATAAAAAATAATTCAGTGCAATTCATAAAGCATTTGGTATGCCCCAAAATACATAACAGGCTTTACTCACAGCAAGTTTTTTCCTAATCAGCATAAAAAGATGCATAAAAAGAACAAATCCTAATTGCAATATATCTTTATGTGAAATGCTCTCAATGTGATTACACAATGTAATGTTTGTAATTTTATCCTGCTGAGTGGGGGAAAGAAAATTGTGACTATGATCTAACATTTATTTTTACAATTTATATAACCCATCAATTGAGAGTTGTGGCTTCTAATAATCTGTGAAGCTCTAATAATTGCAGTCCACTTATAAATGACAAACGAGTAGTTATAGCCAAAGCCCCGGGCATTCTACAGTGCGTTAGTGCCAATTTCTATGGCAAAAATGAGTGAATTCTGCTGCAAATTTTTATACTGTAGGTGCCACAGGATAGCTGTGTTACTAGAATTAACGTTCTTCTTCGAGTGATTGCTCCAATGCATTCCAGTTAGGTGTGCGCGCCGCGCGCACTCTCCCTCCGAACTTTCTTTTTCGGCCGGGCCGCGGGCCCCCCCCTGGGGCGGGCCGCGGGGGCGCGCTAAAGGCAGACACTGGGCCGTTGACTCGCCAGGTCCTCCCGCAGTCGGTACCGCGCCGCCCCGGTGCCGGGCCGTTGAGCCAAGCTGCTGCCGACGCGGCCGAGAGTACTCCGCCGCCAGAGAGCCAGCCAGCTGAGTAGAGGCACCTCCCTCCCGGCAGTCACCTCCCGCGGAGCCCTCGATGCCGCTGGGACCACCCCCCCCCCCCCAGCCTGGCTTGGCTGAGGCGCCTCTCCTCCCTCCTCCCCCAGGCCATCGGCAAGTGGCTGGGACTTCTGCTAAAGACCCCCCCAGTGACCTCAGGCCACCAGGAACACCTCCTACTCCGGGCGGTGGCCGGGGCCTGGCGCCCGTGGCAGAGAGGAGGAGGGAGGAGGACCCATACCCCATGTGGTCGGTTGGACACTCACACTGCGCTGCGCTTTCCCTTTGCCTTTTAAGAAAGAAGAAAAAGAGCACGCCACGCAACACACAGCGTCCATCCCCCACTGACATCCCTGGCAAAATACACCGAACTTCTGCCGAACTTCTCCCAGGGAGTTCTCTTCTCATGCTCGAGAGGGACAATAGCGACAGGGGTGACGGCGCCGCATCATCTCATGCAATGCAATCTCTCGCTCCCACAAGAGGTGCAGTAGCTGCAGGACCCCATTTTTTTTTTGACAGGCCGGATACAGACCTTGAAAGATGGGTGTCGCCATACGACGAACTTGGGCATGCACGCCCGCTCCATAGCGCTCTTTCTTTTCCGGCAACCCCTCCTCTCTCCATCTCGGATCCTCCCGTTGTTTTTCCACGCCTCTCTCCTAATCCTGCCCCGTGTCGATAAACACACATCAGCTGGGTTCTCTTCTTGTCCAGTCGGGATGGATCCCGCCTAAATTTTTTTTCCCCCTTCCCACCCCACCTCCCCCTCCTCCTCTCAGGGAACTGAGCGTGGGTGTCATAGAGGTAGTGCTCCCAGACGACGGGGCAGGGATCTTATTCGTTATTTCCTTATCCCCAAAGGGAGAAAGGGAGGGGTTACCTATCTACCCTGCTCCCAGCACAGCGGTGGGCTCTAGCCTATGTGAACAAGCAGGGCGGGCTCGCGCCCCCCCCCCTGCAGGAGGCGGGAAGCGTCCTTTTCTTCCGGTGCAGAACCGCACGCCGCCGACGCCCTCAGCAGGTTTCTCTCTCTCCTGGTCCTCCCGTCCCCGTGGGTACGGTACGACATCTTACAGCCTGGTTCCTGCGTGGGACCCACGCAGAGAGGAGTTTGTTCGCAGCCCACAGCTTCTTCCGAAGCCCCACGCCCGCCGGGGCAACAAGCTCCACACCACCCTCGTGTCCGTAGCGCTGGCGCCTGTAGTAACTGGTGTTCTTTCGAGATGTGTGCTCCCAACTATTCCAGACCCCGCCTCCCTCCCACCCCCGGAGTAGCCGAAGAAGGAACTGACGCCATAGCGGCGCCACTCCAGGCGCGCCCCCCGGCCGCCCGGGGCTAGGAAAAAGTATTCTTAATGTCCTTTTCTGACTGCAGAATTCAAGACACCCTGAACAGATCTTTGAATTGCAATATATGTATTTAAACAACCACCACTGTGTACATATTTCCTGGGAGACTAGTCCACTTTAGGTGCGTAATAAGAGGCAGATATCACACAACATACACTTTCTGTTGAATGTGATATTCCTGTGATGAAGGGATTAGCTGAATTATTAAAAAATCAACCAGTATGATGACTGGTTTTATAAATATTTTTTCAGGGGATAATTTTATAGTTTTTAAGTCTCTTTATACTGTACATATTTCCCCCCAATAATTTTCAGACATTCATTTCAGTCGACATTTTACACTCATTTGAATTAATTTAATAAAAAGCTCTGTAAGCTCCAAGACTCCAGGGTCCTTTTAGGATCTATCTAAACTACAACTTTTGAACTGCCTGGCCCGACTTTGAACTGTGAGCTCCCGGCTGGAAAGGCTGGACCCCAGCCCCTCCCCTGCTGGATCTGTTCACATGTTTCATGACATGCCCCTGTTCCCCATCCCCTGACCCCTATCCACACCCCTGCCCCCTGACAGGCTCCCCTGGGACTCCAACGCTTATCCAACCCCTCCCCTGCTGTTGTTCCCATGCCGCCGCACTGGCAGCACTCTGGGCAGCGGGGTGTGCGCTCCTCCCGAGCAGCACGGCAGTGTACCTGGCTCCGGCTGGGCGGCACGGCTGCCAAACATGCTGCTCTGAGCAGCCTGATAAGGGGGCCGGGGGGTTGGATAAGGGGCGGGAAGTCCCAGGGAGCAGTCAGGGGACAGGGGGCAGAGGTTCTGGGGGGTGGTCAGGGGACTGGGGGGGAGGGAGGTTGGATAAGCATGGGAGTCAGAGGGGGGCCTGTCAGGGGCAGGGGCATGGATAGGGGCAGGGGATGGGGACCAGGGGTTTGGATAGGCGTAGGGTCCCGGGGCCTGTCAAGGGGCAGGTGTATAGATAGAGGTCAGAGCAGTCAGGGGACTGGGAGCAGGGGGGGTTGGATGGGGGTGGGGTCCCAGGGGCATTTGGGGAAGGGGGTCCCAGGAGGGGGCAGTTAGGGGACAAGGAGCAGGGGGGTTTGGATGGGGCAGTCAAGGGGTGGGAAGTGGGAGGGGTCGGATAGGGGGTGGGGGCCAGGCTGTTTCGGGACGCACAGCTTTCCCTACTCAACCCTCCATGCAGTTTTGCAACCCCAATGTGGACCTTGGGCCAGAAAGTTTGCTCACCCCTGCTCTAACAACTTCTAACAACTACCAGATATATACACAAATAGAATAAGAATACAGTGGACAAATATGGGAGTGAAATTATGATAGTGTTCGCACCAGCATGTCTGTCCTAGTCTTGTAAATGCAAAATTCCTCTCATAGTAAAATGATCATCTGCAGTTTTTCCAAAAGATCTGTAGATAATGATGGCATTTGAAATGCTAAACATTTTCCATGTGACTTTTGTATTACGAAAAGACACTGGCAAAAGTTATTCTGAAACTTTTTGTTACCTTCTTTAATTTAATAAAAAAGTGATTGACCTAGCTGTAGGTGCCCACTCACAAAAAGACAAGAAAAGATACAATTCAGCACTATGAAGTAAGAGTAAAATTGTAAGTCATTTTGCTTCAGTAGAAGCTGCCTTTGTACATAAATGGCTGACATCCTAATAATTATGATTAGCACTACCATTCATCTAAAAAGGGTCTTGTGACAGGCTTCCCACAGGGGGCCATCTGGAACTGGGATCCACAGGGGTGCACTGAGCCTGCCTGACTCACCAGCCTGGGCTCCCTTTACACTGCACTGCTGTGACAGGTTCAAGCCCCCTTCAGCACACATACAGGTAGGGACATACCCAGCTGCAGCTCCACACAGATGCTGAAATCAGCGCTGCATGGGAAGGCTCAGCTAAGGCATCTCACAGTTCCATAAGCACGCACTCCCCTTTGGAGGGTAAACCCCAAATTATACCGTCTTGCACTGCACAGGGAACTGTACAGCATAAGCTCATTAAATTTGCCCCCTCTCTCAGTGTGGAGGAAGATATGCAACAGCTTTCTGCCCCCAGTTATGATTTCCACACAATGGTTTTAGACAAAACAAAAACAAGTTTATAAACTACAAAAGATAGATGTTAAGTGATTATAAGGGACAGCAAACAGATCAAAGCAGATTACTAGCAAATCTTAATATAATAAAGAGATTAGCTATAAGTAGCAAATTCTCACTCTAATTGTTGTTTTAGGCAGTTTGCAGAGATTCTTGAGGGTAAGCTGCACTTGCTTGCAGCTTGAAACCCCAGGTTTTCCTTTCACAGGGTAGAAATCCTTCTAGCCTGGGTTCAGCCCTTCTCCCCTAGTCCAGTCTTTGTTCCTCAGGTGTTTCCAGCAATCTTCTTGGGTGGGGAGTCAGTGAAGAACCACAATGATCTCACTCCCCTGCCTTAAATAGCTTTGCATATGGCGGGAACCGTTTGTCTCCCCTCTTGGTTCCTATGCCCAGTCGGTGGAAAAACACTGGTATTCCAAGATGGAGTCCAGTACCAGGTGATCTGGTCACATGCCCCTGTAGTGTCAGAGGAGCCATAACTCAGAGGCTGTTTTTAGTGTCCTCAGGAAGGCTCCCCAGTGGGCGATTAGCTTCTTCTAAGACCTATTGTTCTCCCTAAAGGTCGTTCCCAGCCAGCCGTCTAGCCTGATTGCATTCTGCCTAGTGGGCATTCCCCAGGTGTAAACATATTTGTAATACAGGTTTATAGTCAATATTCCTAGCTTCAGACAAAAATGATACATGCATACAAATAGGATAATCATATTCAGTAAATCAGAACCTTTTCAATGATATCTCACATGCCCTATCTTGTATAAAATACATCATAGTTATGCCATAATCATATCATATAACTATCTCTATGAAGAATGTGGGGCATAGTATCACAGGTCTCTTCAAATAAATCATTTGATGGTTTTGCAGATTTCTTTGGGCAAAGAAAACCATAGTCTTAAAATGTGTCCCAACGTTATCTCAATATTTTCTTAGTTCCCAAGCATGTGCTTGTTGCCTTCCTTTTTAAAAACAACTTTTACAGTTTCAGAAGTCTTTACTAATCTAATGTCCTATTCTATAAAGAGAGTATCTTTTTCCGTTATTCACTTTTATTGACAGTTATCCTTTATGGCCTGTAAGTTTAATTTTTCTTAAGTAATTGAAAAGTTTTGCTCTCTCTCTCCCATTTTTTAAAAAAGAAAATACTAAAAAAAGTCCTCAAATATAGACTTTAATCTTTTGTTTGTTGAGCCCAGATGTGCCCAATTTTCAAACTTGGCTGACTGTCAGATTTCTCTCAGGGTATGTCTACACTTCAAACAGCCAGTATGAATTCCAGCTTGAGGAGACATATCTGCACTAGCTCTGATCTAGCTAACACACTAAAAATAGCATATAGCCACAGCAGTGCAAGCAGCAGGAGGGGCTACCTGCCCCAAGTGTACCCAGCAGACACATTAGGTAGAAATTCAAGACAGCTAGCCCCTCCCATTTGTGTTGTCATGGCTGTACTCTATTTTTAGGGCACTAGCTGGATAGGAGCTAGCACAAGTATGTCTCCTCAAGCTGGAAATCACACCCCCAGCTCACAGTATAGAGGTACCCTCAGTTGTTTCAGGCCCATGTCTATTCTGTGCTCACCCTTGTGATATGTCCAGAAACCTTCCACAAATATATGTGGTTACACCATACTATTGCAAAATCCCTAGCTTGATATAAATTAAAAGAAGGGGACCACTTTGGCACTGGAGCTGCAATTCCAAGCTCTCCTGTTTGTCAGAGCTGATGAGGAATAATTTCTTTCTTAATGGAAAGCTTTGGTAATTTGAAGAGGCAACTGTTACTAGATTTGCCTGTTACTTTGGGGTACGCTCATTTATTAGGGTTACTCTTCTGGGCGGTGGGGCGGTTCTGTAATTCTGTTAATGAGAATACTGCTTGTGTCACTTGTGTTTTCATATGGAGCTCTACTTCTCACTTCTGCAAGTCCTCTTCCAATGGAGCTATCCTGCAGGACCTAGGTTTCCCAAGGCTGGGTTCCTCCAGCCCCAGAACCGAATGCGCGCGCGCACACACGCGCACACACACACACACAGAGCAAGTCTGAGTGGACCAGGTCAATCAGCACTTTCAAGCTGATCCCTTATTTTTCCCTGGACTCAGTGGGATGGGTCAAACAGCACTTTCAAGCCGCCACCCTTATGTGCCAAAGGTATCACACCGGAATAGAGTAAGCCTGAGCAGGCTGGGTTGAACAGCACTTCCAGGCTGCCACCCTTATATGCCCCTGGACTCTGTAGTCAGAGTGAGCCGCATTTTCAAGCTGCCACCCTCGTATGTCAGCATGTCCCTATCCCCACTTTCACATTACAGTTGTTCTGGTAGTAACCCACTTGATGAGCAAACCCCACAGTATTTTTGGGCACTACAGGGATCTTTAGCGTAGGTAAAAGAAGCATTGCTGCACAGTAAATGGGGAAGCTAAAAACACAAAAAAGTAAAGTTCAGAGAGAGAGAGAGGGAAGCAACCAGCTTAACCATGAAAGTTATTTATTATAACCACAAAAGGAGAGCGTAAACAAATATAACCATTACATTATTAAAGGTTACAAAAGTCATAAATAGAAAACTATGCCTGCCTGAGGTAGAAAAGAAAACACACAGAGAGAGCTGGGGTCTCACCACTTCCATAAAGCTTGAACTGGTCGGGGTTCCCAGGTGATGATGGTAGCTCAGGGTTTTGCATGCTGGAGACAGGCAGACCCCAGCATGATCAGTCAGGAGAAGATGGAATCCCAGTGGAACTGATGCAGAGTTTGAATTCAGGCATCAGAACACTTACTGGAGCATGAGTAGGGGTTTTTGTAGGGAAAATACAATGGTTCAAGGGAGAACACTAGATTTGTTTATGGGTAGACTGATGACTCAAGGGTTTTCTTTAGACTAGACAATAGGAGCTGATCACTCCTAGCTATGGGTGATGTTCCTTCTAGGGACCTCACAATGCAATTAGGCTGCTTCAGTATTTTGGATATCAATCAAGGATTCATTACTAGAATTGGTCTGAACACTGCTGATCTGGGTGTGTGCAGGCATAGGTTCATTAACACCTGGAGCAGAGATCCCCCAGGATGAGTGCTTCCCTGCTTTTCTGGTCCCAGAGATCAGTGCGGTTCCTGCCTTGGAATGTCTGTTCTCCATTCTGTATGCTAATGGAGATGCCTCCCCATCCCATCTTTGATGCAGATGAAGCTAGGGGAGTTGGCTTAATCTTGTCACCCTTGTTAGGAGGGGTCTAGGTTTGTCTCCCACCGCCCTTCACTGCTCTCTGCAAGTCTTTTCTCTGATTGGTTTTGGTTCAAGCAGAGGCTCGGGGAGGGGGTGTCCTTCATGAGTCAGCCAGGCTGGATACTGCTCCCTGGTTCCCCAAGAACACAGAGCTGACTGTTGTCACAACTGAACAAAGTAGTGCAGGCTTGCAGGATGACTGCATCACCATAGTTAGGGGTTCATTGAAGTTAGGGGTTCCTTAAAGCAAGGATTCAGCCTCTTTGTTCTGTATGAAGAACAAGAATCTTTCTCAGTATGGCAAGGGGAAAGATTCTCAGCTAGGCTGACCTCATACTCAGTGCAGCAGAGGAGATGGGGTAAAGTGCCTCTAAGTAACCTTTCTGCTCTCCCAGCCTGGGGCCACTGGAGGCCATTATGGCCCTTACTGTAATATAGACCAGTCTAAAGTCTGTTCTAAGTCCTGCTAGCAGGGTCAGCCCTGTTAGGGACAACTTCTCCAGTGGAGGATTGGAAGGAGTGCTGTATGCTCTGGCCTGCACACATAGCCTAAATGGAGACCACCATCTAAAACAATTATTTCAAAAAAGTGTGCGGGGGTGTTGGGTTCTTTAGAGCAATAAAAGTAAGTGGTAATGGCAGTAAAACAAACAAACAAAAAACCCCCACACCAATTAATTCATGTTAAAAATTATGCTCCTGAAATATACTGTGAAATAATAAATTAAAAATAAATTACTGACACATTTTCTCAGCTCCTGTTGATATTTTGGCACATGTAAATATTGGTGTTTCATATCAATTAGTTATTTGTCAGATCATTTGTCATTAAGAACAATTTAATATTATATTTAAATATTTTATTTTCTCAGTCAAATGAAATAAAAATAGATTTCAAAGTTTAAATTGGTGTTTCTGTAATTATTTATTTCCACAATTGTATAGTGTAACACTTCAAAACAACAACAACCACCACCACCAAGAAAGATCTTGCACAAAAACCCTGTCATTTTTGAGGGCACCTGCTTGTGATTGTGATGGACAATCCATATGTGTTAAATGATGTCAGGTTACATTTGTGCTTCCTCTAAATTGTTGTTGATTGGTTGCTATGTAGCTGTGAACTGTAACAATGTAGGCTACTAGTGGTGGGATCTTATTTTACACAGAGAGAGATGCTCAGTGCCAGTCAAGAAGTGTCAGGAGATCCTTTAACCTTTCAGTTTTACTCATTTGCAAAATGTAAACATGCATAATTTGCATAATAAACAGGGTTCCCACCAAGATATTAATAAAAGGTTGAGGGAAGTAACTGTCAAATAGTCTCAATGTGAGTCCTACATTGATTGGAGGCCTGCTAAAATTTGATCTCAAATAATTGTTGCTGTCCATAGACTGAGTTAAATGTGTGGAGGGAAGCTTTCTGGGAAGGGAATGCATAGGGCAGAAAATGAAAATGTGAAGATTACACCCTCTAGAGTTTTGATGGAAACTATGACAATAGGAGCTACCTGTATCAAATGATTTAGTCAATTTTAGAATTACACTCCCTTCATGGTGACAAAGGATTTATTACATTGTAAAGTTGCAAACTAAAAGTAATAAAAGTGCTCTTACCCACCTGTCCCACATACGGTGTGTAAAATCTCTTGGAAGTGAGGTGATTAATTTTTATAGACTCTTAAGGTATAATGTGTCTGTTTTAAGAAGCAGTAAAAAGAAAACACACACACATTTTACCAAAAAAACCAATCAAATGAGAAGTTTGAAATGAATTAAAGTATTGAATTTCTTGGTGATAAATTTTAAAATAAACTGTAAGAGCAAAGTTTCCAATTCTTGATTGAAAATCCTATTTCAGCTCCAGCACTTTAGGGGTAAAGAGAGTATCCCCAAAAAGCTTGTAGGGTGAGAAATGCAAAGGGCTGTCATCAATGTTCACAGTGCCTCTTTATTTAATCTGTCAGTTTTGTGGGTCCTGTTCCTTCTTGTTCATTGCTTTTAATAGTAATTATGAAGCTGTAATTCCATCTGGGTATTTGTAGCTTGCAGTATACTATATCAAGAAAAATATGATGCAGCAACTGCTTTTCTGTTTTTCCTTTTCCTTCTATGGAATGGTGCTGAAGGCAAAAAGATGTATTTTCATTAAGTTTCATGTGTTTTTTCCTTCTGAGGTTCAAACAGAAAACTGAATATAAACTTGCTGTTTCTTTCAATATTGCTCTCCATCCACTCAATAAATATTATAACAGCTTAGTAAATTCAGGGATTTATCGTTTGAGTATAAATGGGGCCATCTGGTTCATATAAAATTAGAGATGGAGCTCAAACTAGAACAGCACAGCAGAATCCCCTCAGACTTTGAGAATGCTTGTGTCCAGAAATGAACTTCATGACTTCTACTCATCTCTACATTGAAAAAGAGCCAACCGGAAGATGAATTAACTCTGTCTATATGGTTCAAGACTGAAAGGGTTGCCCCCTTCATCTCCAGCCAGCTTCTCCTGAAAACAGGAAATGAAATTGGTCCCACTGTCCCTGTGGGCTGCCTATGGTGCTGGTTCAGAATTTAGAAAGCAGGCAAAAATTCAAATATGCAAAGCAATGGATTGAGCAATGTCCAAGTGATCACAGAACAATGACAGTGGTTCATAGCTGAGCACAGAGCTCAGTCAAACCAAAATAAAAATTTAATCATTTTAAGAAAAATCGTGTCCACCTTTTTCTCTTTCTTTTTTTCACTACATGCTGCTCCTTATTTTCCATTGCCCAGGACTTTGGTTTACTGAGCGTATAGCTTGCCAGATTACTGGAACCAATCTGAAATTTTGCACAAAACAAGAAAGAAACCTACAGTAAGATTTCTAATCTATCTGTCTAGGTTCTTATATAAAATGCATAACTGTGGTGTCTGAGGGTGAAATTCACCACAGTATAGAGACAGCATAAGGCCTGTGCAACACTTAAATTTATGCCATTTATGCCTTATTTTGAGGGATTAAGTGGAATTTAAGTGATGCATAGTCCTATGTGGATCATTTGCACAAGAATTAATTTCACCTTGAGTTAATTGTGAATTTTGCACATACATCTCTCTCATTCCTCCAATCAGCAGAACCTAGAGTTTGGTTGGAATTTTTCTTTTTTTTTTTCTTTAGTTTTTTTGTAGTTTTGTTGTGGGAAGATTTAAGTCTAAGAAGTGAGTTTGGCAGTTTACTCTGAAGACGCTGATGTTCTGGTCATCCTAATACTTTTTGGGAGTGAGTTTTGGATTGGTAGGGCAGTTATTGAGAAAGCTCCATCTTCCAGATTAGGTTAATGCTTGATGTTGATGGTTCCATTATTCAGTGGAGCGTAGCTGTTGTAGAAGGTCACTTGGTTTCACTTTTCAAATTTTAGTGCATCTTTGGTCAATGTTGATACTGGTAGAACCTTCAGCAGTCTTCAACACTTCCAAACAATCTATCTACTAGTCATGAGTAAGGCTACGTTTATGCCATGGAATCCGTGACTTCCAGAGACATCCGTGACATTTTCAGCTTCAGCCCATGGGGCTGTAGGACTGGAGCTTGCAGCCAGTTGCTTCAATAATTGTATTTGTGATGTCCTGGGTCTCAAACCCGGCACTGTGAGTTCCCACACAGCCGCTGCATCCTGGTCTCCATCCAGTGTCTGATAAAATCTGGTGGGCTGAGGAGCAAGTAGGACTACAGTGTCAGCCAAGGCACCACCCTGATCCGAGGAGCACCTGGCTCCACCAATTGGTCCAACCACATTATTTAAGCCAGAAGGAGGCACAGGAAGTTGTTGGAGGAACAAGGTGATATACAAAATATAAACAATGCAAACTGTACAAAGTAAATCAGATGTTTAAAATTCAGTTTGAGCAGCTTTTTAAAAATCATGAGTCAGGCCTGCAAAAATCATAAGTTTGACTTAAAATCATTAGATCTAAAATATTTTGGCTGTTCTTTTTATTTGCCTTGTGGTTTGTGTTTTTAGGAGTCACAAAAGCTAGAAACTGTTTTATTTATTTTTTAATGAAAGCTGAAATTCTCATATACTCCTGTGATTCCAGGAGCTGGGGCTTTAAAATAAAACACTAAATCTGGTGATACTTGTGATAAAAATGTGAGAATTGACAACTCTGTTTTTTCTAATATAAGTTAAGCATTTTAAAAAATAATGTATAACCTAGTATCTCTTTTCCAATTAAAGTGATGACTAGAATGGAAGACTGTAGAACTCATACAATAGGTTTATTTTTATTGGGCACCAACAATGTGCTTAGCATTGTACAAGCAGAGTAAGGCAAGGTTTTTCCCTCAAGAAGCTCACTGTCCAATTATGTTGCCAGATTCATGTTTGTGTCTGTGAACAGATCCAGGTTAATGTACAGAATGACCATTTACCTAAGGTGACCAGACAACAAGTGTGAAAAATCGGGATGGGGGTGGGGGGTAAAAGGAGCCTATATAAGAAAAAGACCCAAAGATCAGGACTGTCCCTATAAAATTGGGACATATGGTCACTGTACATTTACCAAAAGCCTCATAATGAATTGAAAGTCACTATGAGGAATAACTAAAAGCCATTTATAAAAAGAGTGTTATGTTCTAACACTGTTTTTTTCTCCGTGATTATGTAGAGATGGCAACAGTTTAAAGAAAGTTGCCAGCTAACCCTCACCCACAAATTTGTACCTTTGCTAACCAATTTGATCAGAAAACTAATAACCAATCAATCCTACTCACTTCCCAACAGAATGCCCACAAGTCCAGTTTCCTGTTGTTGTAGTTACATTGTTAAGGTATCCCTTTTCGCTTCATTTGAAAACCAATCTTGTTTCTTTTATTTTATACATACCAGCATGCCTTCTAGCATTTAACTTCATCTTGACTTGCAACAGTAACTTCAATTTACACAGTGCCTTTTCATGCCAAAACATCTCAAGGCATTTTACTAAAGATGTCAGTAACTTAATCATACAGTCGGTAGTTCCAAGTTCTACGTTATTAGCTGAAAACAAAGGGAAAAACAAATGAGGTCAGGCTGCTTTTAAGAGTGAAAGAATGGATGCATCCTTGACATCTCTGGTTTGCAGAGAAAAGGTGCTAAATTAAAGAAACTACCATGTAATTTGACATTTAGTTAATGATGAGATATGAAGCCCAGAATCAGGTTACCTTGATTGGCATAAATTGTGACCACATCACAGCAAGAGCATAGTCCAAAATTCTGAAGGGCTTTGTTAACCGAGACAGCACCTGGCATCTCATTAGCAATCAGTTTAAATGAGCCAAAACTGAAATTATTTACTTTCTCCATCTACTGTAAATAGGATCTTAGTAGCAGAACTATTTTTTATCAATTTTAGTGTGTTAATTGTGCAAGCAGAAATATCAGAAAAAGTGCATTACTGAAGTCTAAACAAGAGAGAACAAAAGGTATTGTTTTATCACACGAGTAGCAAAATTACATCCTGTAATGTTCCTAATGTAGTACAGTAGAACCTCAGAGTTACAAACATCTCAGGAATGGAGGTTGTTCATAACTCTGAAATGTTCATAACTCTGAACAAAACATTATTGTTATTTCACAAGTTTACAACTGAACATTGACTTAATACAGCTTTGAAACTTTACTACGCAGAAGAAAAATGCTGCGTTAATCATCTTAATTTAAATGAAACAAGCACAGAAACAGTTTCCTTACCTTGTCAAATATTTTATTAAATCCCCTCCCCTTTTTTTTAGTACTTTATGTTTAACACAATACTGTACTTTATTTGCTTTTTTTGGTTTGTGCTGCTGCCTGATTGTGTACTTCCGGTTCCAAATGAGGTGTCTGGTTGACTGGTCAGTTCATAACTGTGTTCGCAACTCAGATGTTCTACTATAGTAGTTTTGTCACAGTAGACCTGTAATTCAAATATTGGAGCAGCACAGCATTTGACAATGCATGTGTTAATAACATTGGTACATCATATATCACACAAGCAAAATCTGAGTGCAGTAGTTTAGTTTAATCCATTAAACCAACAGTTATTATGAAGGGACAACTGAACAAACCTTTACACCACTAGTGTCTTGAGCAGAAATGTTACAGAAATGAAATAGCTATCAGTTACACTTGTACCTACAGTATTTAAGCAATGAGAAAGTAAATGCTTCCATTTGCAAGCAATTTTGATCTATCAAAATTCATTGTAGAGCACAGTGAATAACTACCAACAAATAATTTATTCAAATTTAGTCTATTTTTGCTTGATTAATATCAACAAATGGGGATTTCTCCAAATGCATTAATTATTCAAATTTATTAACAAATATATTTGATTTTTTAAATTATTGTTAATATTCCAAATTTGAACTGTGTTGCTTAAATACAATTAGTCAGTTAAGTTGTGTGGTATTCATTCACAACTGGACGAGAAAGCAAGCACTCCTGGAACAAATAAATACTTGCTTGTGCAAAATTTAAATCCTGTTTCCACAAATTCTTCCATGTGTAACCTGAAATTTGCTTTTTGAAACGTTTGCCAATAAAACTTGATTGTGAAAACTGACCACCTTAGAGGAGTAAGAACTTAGTAAATCAAATGTATTTAAAATTCAAACTAATAGATTTGAATTTTAGTTTAGTTTATTTTGTATTATTCAGTGAGCTCTAGTATGTTGTATTTCTGTAAGATTGTGGAATTATAACCAGGTATCATTAGATAAAGTGATGACATTTCTTGATGCACAAGTAATATTGCATCACAAACTTAAAGTGGCATTATGCTTTTTAAGAAATGGTAACTGATTGCTTTTGTTTTCTGTGTTTACATACTGATATCAATCACTCAGTATTTTCTATACCTGATCTTTTCTCTCCCACCTTCAGTGAGTATTAAATTGTATTTATTTTTATTTAGTCCTGAAGTTGTAAAGAGTGAACCATATGGCGAGAAGGCTGATGTCTGGGCTGCGGGGTGCATTCTTTATCAGATGGCAACTCTGAAGCCACCTTTTTACAGCACCAATATGCTCTCCTTGGCAACTAAAGTACGCAGGTTTGCTAGATCAAACTGCAGTTATTTTTGCATGCACCTTCTGGGTCCCCCAGGGTTCAAATATACAATTGTAGGAGACAAGCTACTTTGCAGTACAAAAATGTGAATGAGTAGAAGTAAAATCTGGGTGTGGATTGCAGTGTTACCATTGTAACCACTAGAAGTTACACTCGCTACACAGTAGCGTCTTACAGTTTAATTACCAATACATTTTTACCCTATCATTTGATGGTAGGATCTTTAGATCTTAACGGTTTCTGATGGTACTATAGGGTTGGATTTACAATAGGCCGTGCACTAGTAGAAGTCTAGAACATTATCATAGATAAAAGATATTTCAATTTTTGTGTAAATTTCACCCTGACTCAAATGCTGCTGTTCTTTAGCCTACAGTTACTTAATATTATATTAATCTGTTTATCTGATAACAAGTTCTGCATTAGAAGAAATGCTCCAAAGTTTCTTTATGTACTTATACTGGTGATGTAATGTCTGCCATGTTGTTCCAAGGAAAAACATTAATCACACAGACTTCCACGTGTATAATGGAATATCTTTATTTTCTTCACTCTCACCTATTTATTTTGCAGATAGTAGAGGCTATGTATGAACCAGTGCCAGAAGGAGTTTACTCTGAAAAATTGTCAGTTACTATTAAAAGGTAATTGCTCATGTAGTTTTATTTCTCAGTCTTCCCAGAAAGGTGCTTCATTTTGTACATTTTCATTAATACAGATGGCAATGTAACAACTTACTGACTTTAATAATCTTCAGTTTTTGTCTCTGAATGTAAAAGGGCTTCAGGGTTAAAGGAAGAAAGAGAGATGTGCTCACACTGCTAATAATACATATAAGAGGTGCCACTGTCATCAGCATGTCTAGCCCTGTAATATTGGTTCCTCTTGTAAATGGTTTATTGGCTGCATGTTCCCTTTTTTATAATTAAAAAGTGCCTGATAGGTTGAGCCATGTAATAAAATGAGTCTCCCAGTGCTTCTTTTTAAGATATTGCATATTTCCATATTCTGCAAATTATAATGGAATGTTCATTTGTTTCTATTGATACAGGAGTTTCTTCAGAAATGTTTTAGATTCAAGATGTTTCTCTTGTATTTATTTTCATGTAATGAGAAGCATTTATGAATGTATAGTTTGTAAATATATATCTATAGATCAGTTATCTCTGTTGTATCCCTTTTTCTCTCTCTGTGTTTCATATAATTTGGGGATTCAGAGTGTGTATGAATGATCAGATGTGTATAATTTTAGATTTCCAGATGCTGAAGGCTCTGTCCTTTATTGTTGGAAATGCAGCAAGGAATTTGATTTGCTCTCTCATCTTGGCATTACTCTGACATGAAGTAAGCACTCAGGAGACAGGTTTTTTGGAGCGAAGAAATGGTCTAGGCTTATAGAAGCATAGAACTGTAGGATTGGAAGGTACCTTGAGAGGTCTTCTAGTTCAGTGGTTCTCAAAGCTGGTCCGCCGTTCAGGGAAAGCCCCCGGCGGGCCGGGCCGGTTTGTTTACCTGCCATGTCCGCAGGTTCGGCCGATTGCGGCTTCCACTGACTGCGGTTCACTGCTCCAGGCCAATGGGGGCGATGGGAAGAGGTGCGGGCCGAGGGATGTGCTGGCCACCCTTCCCGCAGCCCCCATTGGCCTGGAGTGGCGAACCGCGGCCAGTGGGAGCTGTGATTGCCGAACCTGCGGATCTGGCAGGTAAACAAACCGGCCTAGCCCACCGGGGGCTTTCCCTGAACAAGCAGCAGACTGGCTTTGAGAACCACTGTTCTAGTTCAGTCGCCTGCACTGAAGATAGGGCTAAGTACTTAGACCATCCCTAACGGGTGTTTGTCTAATGTGCTCTTAAAAAATCTCCAATGATGGAGATTCCACAACTTCCCTAGACAATGTATTCCAATGTGAAACCACCCTGACAGTTAGGAAGTTTTTCCTAATGTCCAACCTAAACTTCCCTTGCTGCAATTTAAGCCCATTGCTTCTTGTCCTGGCCTCAAAGGTTAAATAGAACAATTTTTCTCCGTCCTCCTTGTAACACCCTTTTATGCACTTGAAAACTGTTATCATGTCCCCTCTCAATCTTCTCTTCTCCAGACTAAACAAACCAATTTTTTTTTCAATCTCCCTTCATAGACCCTGTTTTCTAGATATTTAATAATTGTTGTTGCTCTTCTCTGGACTCTCTCCAATTCATCCACATCTTTCCCAAAATGTGGCACCCAGAACTGGACACAATACTCCAGTTGAGGCCTAATCATTGCAGAGTAGAGCAGAAGAATTAGTTCTTGTTGCTTACAACACTCATGCTAATACATCTCAGAATGATGTTTACTTTTTTTGCAACAGTGTTACACTGTTGACTCATACAGTATTTAGCTTGTGGCCCACTATGACTGGTGATAATGGGCAAGGCAAGAAGTACACAGTTTGAGTTTGTGCACTTCTGAGCAGCTTCAGCTCACCTTGGCTCCCTTTAAAAAAAAATCAACCTGGAACAAAAATGCTTCTGCTTTCTCCCTCAAATGTGGTATTCTGCCTCCAAAAAAGTCAAACTGAGCCCACAAAAGGAAGACTTGGGTCCTATATCAGCATCATTTCTATACATAGAGTTCCTGTTCTCTCATGGCCCTGAATGGTGGGAAATTCTAGCTTTATGTCTAGGCTTAGCAGAATTAATTTTTTAAAATATAATTTTGACAGATACTATTGATGTTTATTGTTAAATATTTTTTTAGATTTTTATTGATTTACATTTTCACAGTTGTGGAAAATTATCAGGGGGGTCAGGCAATAGGGGTCAGACAATAATTATATAATGACAGGAGATGCTGACATTCAAAGAGCTAAAGATTTAGAACTGTTAAAACACAAATTATCAACATCACATGTCAAAACATAGATAGTAAATAGCCTTAAATCAAACTCTGAGTTCTCAAGCAGCACTTTTCTTTCTTTGCCTGTTTGTACATTTAGATTATCATCAATGGAAGTATTTTTTGTCAGTTTGTGTGTGTATGGTGAAATTGATATTTACTAACATTCACCAATAAAAATCTAAACTTTCCAAGCCTATTAATGTATTGGAAAAGTTAGAATCCTAGCTTTCCAGCAGGATTCAGACTCTAGCTTGAAACGGCCCTGACATAAATTACTTTCAAGTCATGCAATTTTTAGGCATAAAAACATATTTTTGGTTGTTTTCAAAGGGTTTTCTGGCACCCTCCTGATCCCTGAACAGTTAGTTTCATGGTAACTAAGGGAGCCTGGCTATACAAGTGAAAGAAGACAAAAAAACAATAACATTTCTAAAATAGGTATGGGGGTTTGTAGCATATGTGGCACATTCTGTGTTACTGGCACTCATTTGGAATGACTTGCATTACTCACTTACTGCTCACCACTTAACAACTATGCAGTGATCCCAAATGTATCCTGATAATACCTTCATGCCTCATCGTGCCATAATCATGTATTCATTCTGTCTCTTTCTGACTGGATCAGATCCTCATGGTGACTTCAAGGGAGCTATCCCTTTCCACAGTGCTGAGGATCTGTCCCTTTATGTCTTTCTTCCTCCCTCTTATTCATAAATACATAATACTTCAAAAATTGTAAAAGGAAGTATCTGATTGGTTGAGGGCCCGCTATTCTGTTACCCTTTATAACTATACACACAGTGACTATTGTAACCTGTTCACTGATAATCCCATATAATTATCAATATAACTGAACTTTTCATCACTTTATCCACATTCTAATAAGTTATAATAGATGTAACAGATAATTATATGAAAGAGGCTGGGAATAAGCTGTCATTAGCACAAATACTTGTTTTGGGTGATATTAACAGTTGTGGCAAGCATAAAATAAACCAGATAAATATTCTGCATTCCTTAGTATTGGTCAACTGAAGTATTTTGTTCAGTTTTTGCTTCATACTTTCAAAGAGATTTAGACAAAATGAAAAGAGTTCAAGGAAAACAGCAAAAATAAGAGATGTGGAAAATAAATCTATGAGTAAAAGTTAAGACGGCTGGACATGTTCACTCCAGATGACTGAGATGTGATATGTGTCCATAATAGGGATGCTATAAATAAGCCAGGTATCAGTTTTTCAGCCAATGAGGAGCAAAGAAACAATGGCTTTATGTTGCAACTGGTAATTTATGTTCAGTATTTCAGGTAAAATTTGTAAATATAAGAACTTGTTGTCAGAGGAAGTTGTGAAATCACAGTCATGGTTATATTCATGGTTAAATATCCATCTTTTAGATGTTCAGTTGTAAATAAACCAGTTCTGCCATGATGCAGGGGAAATGGATTAATGACCCACTAGAGGTCCTTTCCAGCTCACATGATTCTTGGAAATTCTCACAAATTTCACTGGATTGAAGTGAAGAAAATAAACTTCCCTTTGACTGCCATTTTTTAAAACAGCAAATAAGCCTGCATCTGTTAAAAGGAAAAGAATGCAAAAGTTTGAATAAAACCAGGGAGGAACAAAATGACATGCACCATAATGATCTTGAACAATTGATACAGAGAGAGATTTAAATGGACTTGTTTTCTCAAATACTGTATAAAACATCGTATAAAGTATTACTATAAATGTAGGATATGTTTATGAAAATAGCACTCTTTTAGGAATAACAAAATCATTTTCTGAAATTTTCCCTTCAAGAAGTGTGTTTGATTCATGTATACACATGCCTGAACTCAGCTGGTTGAAAGTACTTTGGGGGCAGATCCTCAGCTGCTGTCAATTGGCCTCTGCTCTGCCACTCTTCTTTCAGTATCAGATGTAGACCTTGTCATATATCATTAACATATAATGCTGCCCTACAGTTAATTTCAGTATATGAGACAATACTGAATGTGAGAACACTGCTTAAAATTTACCGCTATTAAGACTTCTGCAATAATATGTTTATAAACTAGTTAGCAGATGTTCTCACTTTGTACTGAAGTGCTCTGTACCAGTTGAACATCGTAGGCATTTGGTTGGTTGGTTTTTATTCATTTTTGGACTTTCAAGCTGCTGACCTACTAGATTTCAGTTTTATCCCAGCTGCTACCCAATATGACCACTGGTAATTACCAGTGAATATGTGTTAGTGATATTAAGTGGATATCCAGAAATAGGTAAATAAAACTGTGTTGTAATGCATAGATTTTTCATTAGGCAATGGTTCTTTCAATAGGTGCTTGACTCCTGATGCAGAGACTCGTCCAGACATAGTAGAAGTCAGTTCAGTGATATCTGATGTGATGATGAAATATTTGGATGGATTGTCCACCTCCCAATTTGCTTTGGAAAAGAAGCTGGAGCGCGAGAGGAGACGCACCCAGAGATATTTCATGGAGGCTAATAAGAATGCAGTGACATGTCACCAACAGCTTGCCATCTTATCTCATGTAAGTAAATGACGTAGGGTTTTGTTTTTTCTTTTATTATTATCACACTGTGCTATGCCTGTACATTTTGGGGACTAATAAAATATATGCATTTCTCAATTAAAGGGCTTATTGTTTTATAAAAATTAAAGTTGAAATCCATGCAGATTTTAAAATTTATTTTAAACTTGATATTTATTAATTTTCCCATGTGCACACAAATAGAGTAATAGTTACAATATCTTACAAACTACCTTCATCCAATGTTGAAAATGGCATGAATCAGACTGAAATATACTGGCTCTTGCATTTTTAATAGAAACTGCTAACATTTAATTATGTATGCACATTTTTAAATGATTAGTGAGTAGCAAAAATGTACTCTTGGCCGCAATGGAATAATCCTGTGCATGATTCACAAATGATGGCACCTAGAAAGTGACACCTACACACATTTAATTTTTAATTACAGGTTGGTAGATAAAGAGTAGTGAGCTGATAGTGTATTTGCTAAGCTTGTCTTGCTATCTGATATAGTTCTTTAGAAGCATCTTTTGCAGTTCTTTCATTTTGCTTCAGGCTTTGTTTTGTGAGCTTAGTCAAGGCTTTCAGTGTTTTATTTAATGAAGGTCAGCTCATATGTATTCTTGGAGAATTTACTGAAAAAATGACAGAAAAAAGTTTTCCACAGTAAAAACTCACAGTATAAATTATTATAAACTCAAGAAAAAAGTAAAGTTATTATAATTTATACAGCTATACTGGTAGATTCAATAATCACATCTCTCTGAGGAGGGCACTTTTAAACTCTTCTGTTATTTGGACTCAGCCTTATAGCTCTCACTGAAAATCTCTGTCTCCTGGAGAAAGATTGAGAGTAGCTCCCAGTCCCCAACCAGTGGATTTCTTAAAGATGCTTCATTGTCTTCATCACTAGCTCACTATAACATTTCATGGAACAAGAAACTTATTTTTGCATTGCAGTTTTCCAAGTCTCCCACTCCAATAAAACAATCGTTATTAAATTATTCCAATTCAGATTTTTTTTTCAATTTAAAGGGACACCAACACACATCACACTGGTGTGAAATTTTTGTGCTATGGTTACAAGTCAATCATGAAGGTAAGGAAATCATGAAAGGAGGTATTGGGGAAAATATTTTCCTTCCTCTCACCTGTCGTCCCCCCCACCCCAGTTTGCTTACTTTCCACATATGAAAGCTCACTTTGTTTATAGTCATTTTCAGTATCTTTGGATGGTCAGTTTCATTTCCTGTCTCATGCACTAAAATGATAACAAAGCTGTTGTCATAAACAGTTAGTTAAAGGTTAAAGTCTCTTTTACCTGTAAAGGGTTAACAAGCTCAGTAACCTGAGAAACACCTGACCAGAGGACCAATCAAGGGACAGGATAATTTCAAATCTCTGTGGAGGGAAGGCTTTGTCTGTGTTCCTTGTTTGCTCTGTGTTCTCTCTTTGGATCTAAGAGAGGCCAGACATGTCTCCAAGTTCTCCTGGAGTATTTCCTACTATCCAGTATAGTGAGTATTTTTTTACTTTTATTTCTGCATTGGCAATTGTGTGTTTTGCTGAAGTAATCTCTTTATTTCTATTGCTGTACTTTGCTTTTACTGAGAAAGAAAGGGGGAGGGGGAGTTCTCTCCAGGTTTATAATTTAGACTCGGTGTATTGTTCCACCTGGTATGACAGAGATAGTGTACTTTCTTTTTTTGTTCTTTTTAATAAATTCTTTTCTTTTCTTTGGACTTGGTTAATTCCTTCTCTTGTGGAGATTCAAGGGAAGGGGAGGGGGGAAGAGTGAGTTCCTCCTGAGGTTGATTCACAGAGTTGAATCGGTGTGTATCTCTCCAGAGTGGCTAGGAGAGAGGGAGGGGGGAAGTGGGCTGCTTCCCTGTGTGTAGAGAGTCAGGGAGATTGAATCTGTGTTCCCCAGGGAAAGTTGGGGGAACAGGCAGTGTGTCAGACACTTAGAAAACTGACTGGTGGCAGCGTATCAGATCTAAACTAGGATTTTAGTTTAGGGGAGTCCATGCAGGTCCCCATCTTGTGAACCCAAAAGCTCCAAGTGGGGGAGAAACCTATGACAGCTGTCATCATGCACAGCTTTGGAAGAGCTCATGAGAGTGCTTGCCAGGTTTTGGAAAATGGTGTATAAATAGGCAATTAAAAAATAAAAATCTTACTGTAGGTTAAAACTAAAAATGTATTTATTTTTATACACATACATTATGCAACAGTATGAAACCAAACAATTTATATTTAAACATTCTCCTAACAGCTGTAATAACTTGAGTTCGCTGTGCTTTACTTTAATAAAACTAGCATATAAAATACACATTTTCTTAGTTTTAAATCCTGGTTCTGGTTCTGTGATATTAAGGGGCACCTAGGAGCCTTACTGTCATGTATGCCTTTTACCCAGATGACCAATCTGGAGGACTTTCAGACCTCAGTCCGTGGCCAGGGTCTATAATGCTGCTTAGTAAGAAGCTCCTCCAAATGATTTCCCCATCTTCCTGAGGATCCTGATCCTATTTGTGTTCAACACACAGGATGCAGAAGCTACTGCATGGATTTCCTGTCTCGGCTAGGGAGAAAATCAAAAGAGGAATTTGTTGCCATTTTCATTTTAGAAAATTTATACTTTGTAGGGGTTGCATAGGAGAGGTTGTAATCTCACTGCCCTTCAATTATCTTGTGGTATGTGGGGTTTTTTGACATTATTGCCCTTAAATACTGCCCTGAAAGTTCCATTGTGAAGTATGTGACCATAGCAACATACATAATACGTAGAGTAATTCACCCCATTGCCATAGAATTGTGCTTCAGAATCTGAGCTGCCTCTTTGAATGGTTGCAGACATGTATTCCACTCAGGTTTGTGTATTTCCAGCACACTGAAGCCAGAAACTTTGCCTAGCGGTACCCATAGGTACCCATAGGAACAATGCTTATGCCCTCTGGTCCATAGCCCCGCCTGAGGCTATTTAAAGGCAGTGCCAAGTTCCCTCAGTTCCTTCTCACCATCCGCAGCTTGAGTCAGAACATTCTATGTTGTGTCTCACCTCATACTTTTCTATGTTTCTATGATTTTGTTGTATATAGTGAGTTATTTATTGTTAGCTATAGCAGTACCCTTAGGTTTTAGGTAGTTAGTAGTTAAGTAGGATTTAGCCTGGTGGGCTGCCCTTGCCAGGTTTTAAACACTGCCCATTGTGTAAGGTAGCTATCCTTATTACTGACCCCACCACACACACACACTCAGAGTTCATTGTACCTAGAAGAGAAGGGCACATTATGGAAAGGTGCTCCATCTGTAAGTCATTTAAGGTGAGAATGCAGGTGTCGAGAGACTTGTGCATCAAGCAGCACCTTGTGGAGCAGGCCATGCGGCTTCCTTTGGTTCTGAGAAGCTTAACTTTGGACACCCATGTTTTAAAATCTTGGCCTTTGTATATCAGGTATCTAACATTTAATAGAATCTGTACAATAAATTTAAAGCAAGTTACTTTTATTTAATTACTGTAGAAATACCTGTTGGATTACATAGTCACCTTCCATTATCATTTCATGATTACACATGATCTCAGGAGCTGGCTACCTTAGCTGTAATGCTTAGAAGCTCTGAGGAAGCAAACATATTCACATATCCTGGGACTTAAAAATGGGATGTAATTTCTATAACTGCCAGCGTTTTCCACTTAAAATATCAAAATTCAAAAACCAATTCAGGCTAAATTTGACATTTGGCTGAAAGTTCTGCAGGAAATTCCAACATTTCAAAATTTATTTACATTCTAAATCAGAATGAAATGTTGAAATTTCAGAATTTCTCTGAGTGGAAATTCCCCCAAAAATTGATTTGGAAGCATTCCAAACCTTTTATTTTGCTAATGTCAAAACATTTTGTTTTGATTAGGTAAATTTTTTTCATTTTGAAAAATACATAATACAAAATATTACATATTATACACAGAAGTAAAATTTAAAGATAAACTATAATATTAAAATTAAATTATAAAAATCAAAATGAAATAAAACAATAGTCAAAATGAAACATTTTTACCTTATTGAAATGAAACATTGACGCTGATATTAAATGTTTTTATTAAACAAAAAATGAAAATGACTTTTTCCCATAGAAAATTTCATCAAAAGTGACACATTCTTGAAAACATTTCAAAGGCATTTTCTGATAGATACCTTCTCTCAAAATTTTTTGACCAGTTCTACTTCTATTGCTCTCGAAAAATTAAGTAGAGAGATAAGTACTGAGTGAGGTCTTTTACATGCTTTGCTTGGGGGCCAGGAGTCTGGTGTGCCCTTTTCATCTTAATGAGGCCCCCTTTGTCGTCATAGACAGGCAGTTGAAAAAAATACAGACTGGAAGCTTTTTGTATTTCCCAGTAACCTGAATAAGTAGATATTCTTTCAGCCTTCCCAATTTTCAGTGCCTTCTTGGAAGGATTGTCACTTTTGTCCCATTCTGCAATTGTGATTTGGTGCTTATCTTTTAGATCACTATTCCATTGAGAGCTGAACTTCAGTTTATTTTTACATGAATAAACCCTTTAGTTTTAACTTGACAAGTTCAAATATTATGCCTTTTTGGATAGGTTCAAAAATCTCTGCGTAACCTGAATATTAGAGCTCCCTTCCTGAAATGCATTGGGATCTCTTTGCACTGTTCCACCAACACAAAGCAGCTCTACAGTCAATGCAGTGGCTGGAATCCTACAGTAATACAGAAGCAGCTCCTACACTTTCCCTCCCAATGAATGGCAAGTGGCATAGCCAGTGGGAAGGAGCATGGCCTGGGCTTTTCAGTGCCCAAGTAATCCCTGGTTGCTGTGATTGCTCCCACCCCCCAGGCTATTGGCAGCTAGTGTCATGAAGAGCAGCTGTAATTTACACAATAAAACTGGACAGTCACATAACCAGCTCAGAATCAGGGGTGTTCAAAGTGACCTAATTCCACTTTTGCCTTGCAATCCTCTACCATCTCTAAACTGAGCTCTGCACTCCCTAGCCACAGTTAAGGATGGTGGCCCTACTTCTGATAACCTTGCATTTGTTTCCAAGTATCATCTGCAGTACAAACTAAAAATGTAGTTAGCAAAACAGTTATGAGTTTGTTATTTTTACTCCTATCAGCTCCGGAACACAAATAAGAATTGGATTAGTTTAATGTTTATTTTTATTTTCCTCTTCATTTGTGCGTAGATGTATCTTTTACTTGATAGATTTGAGTATTATTCATTGATGAGGGTTAAATTAAATACAACTTCAGCCAGTCAGATACCAGTTCATTCCTAAAAGTATTTTTCTTTTAAAACAATTGTGTATGTACGCATAGGCTGGTCTCTTATTAGTTCAAGCAAATAATACGTTTGTTTTCAAATCATGCAGAATGCAACAGGTTATTAATGTTACAGTGAGCATAATACAATCTTGACTTTAATTTAAAATATGCAAACCTTGTACTTGTGATTACAGTTTCATGGAGGCAGTTTACATCTGCACTGATGTACACAATTGGTTTTTTTTTAATTTTAAGATGAACAAGGACCATTATTTGTCTTGAAAATCTAACCCTCCATGAACTGATATCTTCTTCCTCCTTTTGCTCTATTGATCTCATCCTGACGCTGCTCCATTTTGGCATTTAAATAGCACATATTTGAACTACAGTTTAAGAACTGGAAGCTATTTTTTGTATGATTAAAAGAAACCTGGAAGAGGTTGCTTGCTTAAACATAGTACAGTATAGTATTATCAGTAAACTGTTACAGTATTTGGGAGAATAAGATACATCCATTGTGAACAATGTTTTGGTGGTATTGTTTTTTCAAGAGTTGCTGAATGTGGTAAATTAGCCATTTCTTGTATGATTTATTTTCTAAATTGTCAGCTGTGAAAATGTGTGATCAACATATCAAGGACATTAGAAAGACAAGGACAAGCATATTCATTAATTTCATTTAGTTGCAGTTCATTAATGTGTTCAAGTGTTTTTATGCCGTTTATTATAGTGGTATCATCACTGCTCTGCAATTAAGAGTGATAATTATAACCCTCTACGCCCACCCCACCAGCCTTTTATTTTAGGGTTTTATATTTCTAGTATAAAAACGCTTTGGGCTGAAATGTGGCAAAAAAAGACCCAAGCCAAAGAGCAATGACTTTCTTTTTATTACATTTTTTAAAACGTTCAATCATTTCTGAATGTTTGTGTTGCAAACAGGTCAGAAAGAAATGTAATGGTATAAGGTTTTTATTTTTTCATAATCATAGGTTCCTAGAAGTTAGAAATGGAAGAGATTTATTATATACAGAGGTCACCCCTTTGAAAGTGGAAGATACAGTCTTCTGATAGTGCTCATATCCTTGGTGACGAGGGCCATATAAGTACATGGATGAGGAGAGAGAGAGTGTGTGTCAGATATTGCACTGAAACACCAGTGTCAGGAAGGTGGTGATTATAGAGAGAAATAGGAGTAGGGAGTGCACTCGACAGGTTAACGCCACAGAGCACTTGGAAAGGAAGCAGAAGTGTGGTTCACGTATAGCAATAGTTTTTTTAAAAATCAGTAAGAGGTGAGAGACAATTTATTTATCTTATATTCTTAAAAATAAGAAAGGGCTTTTGTTCAAGATGGGGCAAGATTGGAGCAAGATTTTCCATTATGCCTTCCCTCCTCCTGTCAAGGGCCATCAGAAAGTTGAGGCAAGGCAGGACATTGAAAATCTGATTCTCAGGCCTTTGGAGCACAATGAAAAAAATCTATATATCAACTTCTAATTTTTCTAGATCTTCTGTCTCAGACAGATCCTACACCCAAATCTGAAATCACTGCACTTGGTGGCTGGGATTATAGCATTTTGCTAAAATACAGACTTCAGCTGCTCTTAACAAATGCATCAAATCTTGCACAGAAGTCATTTGTCCTGCACAGTTAAGACTTCTTCTTTTTCCATTGTAAAGCATGATTCTGAGACTTGCAGTTCAACAATTATGAAAACAGTGGGCTGCTGATACAGCATGCTGGTTATATATAGGTCTGTTTTCCTCATTCTCAGAGAAATCCTGGAAATAGTAGGACCAGTTGTGAGTCTCTCTGGCATGGAGGAGACCAGGAAGGGGTAGGAGCTCTGACCCTTCCAAGGGGAAAGGGATTGAGGAAGAAGCCAGAATTAGAAACCTGGCAGGAAGTTTTGAGATGAGTTGGGCAAAGACAGGAACTCAGTATAAGAAGGGGTGAACTCCTGAGAAAAAGGGACACAATTCACCTAGGGGTTGACTAACCACTGGTGTCTGTAAGGCAGGAGGGGCAACATCACTTCCTTGTGGCCTTTCTGGGGGAGTCTCTTAATTTCTGGGTGACCATGTGGGGCCAGGCTCCCTGGAAGTATTTCTACCCAGAGAACTTGTGTCAGATGTCAAGGTAGTCAAGTATAACTACTTTTACCCGGACATAGTATAGGGCAGACACTGGGTCCAGTCCCTGGTATGCAGGTACTGGCCTTATGGCATACCAGCTCCTGTCAGGTAAGGTGATAACAGGGTGGCCCACTGGTCAGGTGGCACTGGGTTGCCATCTCCCACTTACTCAGACATTACCAAGAAAGCCTCTGGGTTGTCCCCAGGGCCTGTCTTTGTGAGTTTTACTGCCACGGGTGGGGCCACTTGGGCTGGGCTACAGTCGCTGGAGGGGAAACTGTATGGGGACCCAAAGGCTCCATCAGGGCCATTACTTATTGGAACAGCCTTTGCTGCTGTGCCTGCTGTTCTGCCCATAAGACCTGGACCAGCTGATGCTGCTGGGTAGCTATTTGCTGCAGGAGTTGCTGCTTCTGGTTTTCAGTCATCCATTTGAGAAGACACTCTATATTCATGTTGTCTGTCCTATCAACCCACACCTTTAAGTCTAGGGTATTTGCCTGTCTGGACCAGTCAGTCCCCCTGCTCTCCAGGGGTGGGAAGGATGCCTGCATTCGCCAACCATTGTGAGGGGGTTGACTCACCACTGGCACCTCCTTGTGGCAGGACATGGTGTAACATGTCTCTCCCTGCTGGGTGGCTCCTGCCAATTGCTGCTCCACCTCTGCGGTGACCTGCCTCTTCCTGTGACTTAGCCCTCCAGACAGTTCACTTAAAATGTCTCCCCTTCTGGAGTAGTCCGGGAACAAAAAGCAAGGGGAATTAACACAATTAAACTGAGCTAGTAAGAGATAAGAGGGGAATGACTCCCTCTCAGGGTACATCAGGATCTGGCCCTCCCTTTTCTCAGGGAGGGACCTTTCAGGCAGTGGTCATCTGGGAAGCTCCTGTCTTCAGTCAGCCCTTTCCTCAGGAGCCGAGGGCTGAAGGTCTGTTCTCTTCCCTGGTCTGCCAATCATTTAGCTGCTCTGATCCCATTATAAGCTCCTCCTCCTCCAGCCTATGCAAGCCTTGCAGGTGTGGCATGGTGGAGCTGACTGAGCTCGGAGCAGCTCCTTCACCCCGTTTGTCCAGTGTGGGGTTTGCATACTCCATCACAAGGGGCTTTTGCCCAGGGACTTTTGGGATTTGCTTTACTTTTTGTGTAGTTTTTGTTTACACTGGAAGGGGGTGGGATTGATTTCTCTAGGAGATAAACTTTCCAACCCATGATAAAAATGAGGCATTGGCTAAATATGATGATGGGAAAGGAAGCTGCATCCTCACAATGGGCCTCCACCAAGAATACGCTTCTTAGGCCTGGTCCACACTGGGGGGCAGTGTCGAGGTAAGATTGTCATAAATAAACAGATCAGGGTTAAGGTCTCTTTTACCTGTAAAGGGTTAACATGCAGTACCTGATGACCACCTGACCAGAGGACCAATCAGAGACAAGATTTTTTCAAATCTCTGTGGAGGGAAGCCTTTGTCTGTGTTCTTTGTTAGAGCTCTCTTTGGATCTAAGAGAGGTCAGTCATGTCTCCAAGTTCTCCTGGAGTAGTTTCTACTATTTAATAGTGAGTATTAATTAGAAAGGCGGATTAGTCTTTTGAGTTGCTTTCTATATTTGCAATTGTGTGTTTGCTAAAGGATATTCTTTATTCCGGTTTGCTGTTACTTTGCTTTCACTGAGAAAGAAAGGGGGAGGGGGGATTCTCTCCAGAGATTGATAAGTTTAGACCCTGTATTGTTCCATCTTGGTTACAGAGACAGTGACTTTTCTTTTTTTATTCTTTAATAAAATCTTTTCTTTTAAAAACTTGGTTAATTCCTTCTCTTGTGGAGATTCAAGGGGAGGGGAGGGGGGAAGAGTGAGTTCCTCCTAAGGGTGATTCACAAAGTTGAATCGGTGTGTCTCTCTCCAGAGTGGCTAGGAGAGAGGGAGGGGGGAAGTGGGCTGCTTCCCTGTGTGTAGATTCAAGGAGTTTGAATCAAGGTATCTCTCTCTCCGGAGCAGGCTGGAGAGAGGGAAGGGGAGGGGAACTGGCTGTTTCTCTCTCTCTGGTGAGATTCAAGGGGTTTGAATCTGGGTTCCCCAGGGGAAGCTTGGGGGACAGGCAGTGTGTCAGACACTTTAACCTGACTGGTGGCAGCGAGAACCAGATCTAAACTAGGATTTTAGTTTAGAGGGAAACCAAGGCAGGTCCCCACATTGGAACCCAACAGCTCCAAGTGGGGGTGAGACCTATGACAAAGATACACAACTTCAGCTACGGGAATACCGTAGCTGAAGTCGAAGTATCTTATCCCGACTTACCTCCCGTCCTCACCGCTCGGGATCAACGTCTGCGGCTCCCCCGTCGACTCCGCTACCGCCACTCGCTCCGGTGGAGTTCCAGAGTCGATGGGAGCGCGTTCGGGGATTGATATATCGCGTCTAGATGAGACGCAATATATCGATCCCCGCAAAATCGATCGCTACCCACCGATTCGGCGGGTAGTCTGGACGTACCCTTAGATCCTCCTCTTTTTTGAGACTATTGTACCCAGGAAATCAAGAGTTTCTGTAAGCATGGTTAAAGTTAATCACACAGTCTTTTGTTCTGTGTTTGTACAGCACCTAGCACAATGGGGTTCCAATCCATGACTGGGGCTCCTACAGGCTACGATAACATAAATAATATCATCATCCAGCCACACCCCGTTTAAAGGCTTATAAGTCTTTGGGTATCCTACCATTAACATATTTCTTCAAGGACATAGGTCTTTCTACCTGTATGAGAACCACCAAGCTCATGGGAACTGAACCTGAGGTTGCCAAACTTGATGGAGCCACCTTTTGTACTAGTGGAGGAGTGTCGTCTTTACCATCCAGATCTCAAAATGGTATTCTCTGTGGCCGCAACAATAGACAGAGTAAGTGAGAGCCAGGTCCTGATGGCTGGCCCTCTGAATGTGACATTCCATAAGGATAAAGTTTTCCAAGCTCCTCCCTACAGCTATCTGGTTTCCTTCTAAACTTTTCCAGTGTCCTCCAAGAATCTCTCCTTACAGAGGGAAGAATAGTCTAAATATTAAAAATTATTAGCTCTTTTCTAGCTGGGACTAGATTTATTTATTTATTTAACATCCTTCCTGCGCCTCTGGGGGTGAGGGTGGAAACCAACATATTCTATTCCTCTCCATCACTTGCTGCTGCTTCCATCGGCTCTATGGCGTTGGTACTAAATTTATACTCAGCTCTGTCAGATTGATAGCCGGAGATGGAGAGTCCTCTTTGTTCAGAGATTAACTAAACAGACTTTGTATATGGATCTTTTATAATCTTGCAGGTGTCACACTGCTTCAAGGCTGAAGGACACATTTAGCCAGTTCCAGCGCAGCCTCCAGAGTATGTCTGAAGAATGTTTCTGTCACAGAGATTTGTAAGACTCAATTCACACATTTTAGGCAGCATTACTTTCTTTGATTTGGTGTCTAGATCTGATGCCAATTTGGGAGAGTAATCTTGCAATCTTTTTATTTAACTAGCTTTTCCTCTGACCCACTTCCTTTGAGGGCTGTTTATTACCAGTTAATCTCTCCAGGGTAGGGTTCAATATTAACAGTACTCAAACGATTTGTAATTCTTCAAATAGATTATCAGTACAATCCTATACTGCCCAACCTTCACTCCCATTTCTTCAAGTCTTTTGTTAGTTTTTGATTCAATGGAAAAGAACTAGGGATATGACTCCTGTAAACCTTGTGCTAAATGTTCAGTTCCTCAAAAGAGAGTGCTCATGCCCCAAGTGCTTAGGCACTGATTTCCAGAGGCACATGTTTATCCCAACAACACTGATAATTTACTCAGTTACTTGGCAAGTACATTTTCTTTTTTGAGTATTTACTCCTGGGAACCAATCATAATCTTTTCAGGTTCTCTCATCTGTATCTCTCATCTGTATCTTGTAAAACTAGCAAATTGTTTTGATTAAAGATGAAGTTTGGCAAACAGCCCCACAATATGATTTGATATTGCTTTGGGTATTTCATAAAACAGTTTAATTATTTCTGCACCAGATATGTATATTTCATTCATCACAAAAAACTGTGATTGGGAGTGTTACTATAAATCCACTAATGCATTTAAAAATGCCTAAATGAAGAATGGTAATTATCCAATAGACCAGATTTGTTCAGTTGGAGTCATTTTAGTCTATTGGTCACAAGGAGCTTTTTTTAGAAAAACCTCCATAATATTGTAATTATGTCGTAAAGTGGCAAGTTTCTGAAAAGGCTGTTTCTACATCTGGGAAAAATAATATAATTTTTGGAGTTTGGTAGTGAAAATGTATTTGACAGAAATGCTAGAAAAATATATTTATAAATATACAAATGATTACCCACCAATGTCAGAAAAAGAGGACAGGGTATATGTAAACGTCTTTATTTGAAACTACCTTTTGTCTAGTTTTCCATCCATTAGACTGTGTACACTTTTTTGTGATTAAACAGTTAAGTAACATATTTATCCAATCAGCACATGAGCGCTAGGTAGGACTCACCTTTGAAATTCTAAACAGAAGGAAGAAAAAACATACAGTTGATTCTATATTGGGAGAAACAGGCCATCCATACTTCAGTGCATCACCATTTTCTCTTTATTGGACAGTCTCCTGTGGGCTGAAATGATTATGGGCAAAAGAGATTTCATATATGTACCATCCATTCACTAATTCCAATGATGACCTTGGGAGAAAGTAAGAAAAGAAAGATAGAAAAGAACCTCACGAAGAGAGGGAATTCTGGAGAAGACAGCAACTGTGAGAGAACTCTCCTCCCATCCCAGCCAATTCCTAATTTAAATTCATTGTATTTCCATCGGGAGGTCAGCAGCTGGGACTACATCTTAAACTTATTGAAGATAAATGCATCAAAAGTCACTGGGTAGATCTCCACTTTTGGGTCACATCATCAACATGTGGTATCAAAATGCTCTTTAGATTGAGGCTTCTAGAAATTCCACATGAAGGCAGCAGCCCTAAAATTGTAGATATCCTTTTCCCCCTGTTCCTGAAGCATTAAAGTGTCTTACTTCACTCATACTGTCTGAGAGAAATTTGTTTTATTCTTAAAAATGATGTTGCTTTTAAGATTAAGTTTTCCATGTTCCTAAATAGTACCTGTTTATATAATAATAACTTTTACTATTGTAGTCATCAGTCTGGTATATTAATACCTCATCTGCATTAATAAATTTATCCTCTACACACTTTGAGGCAGGGAAGTATTGCTATTGCCATTTCACAGAGTAACAATTGAGTAACAGAAAATTTTGAAGTACATAAGATTCCTTGTGAAGCCTTTGGCAGAGTTTCCTAAATCCTAGTCCAGTACTGAGCCATAAGGTTATCCTTCCTGTTAGGTGTTGCAATGGAAATTCCTGAGGATTTATTTATTTGGCCTTCTGGATTGAGTTGTAGAATTGGGAATGAGGGGAGAGAATGGAGGGAACAATCAGCTTAAACTATTGGGCAGTTAGCACTACCATCAGTATTCAGGAGTTTGACTAAGTGACCTTCAAAGGAGTGAAGGAGTTGGGATCACATTCATTTTACATGGTGAGATGACAGTCACCTTAGGGAAGGTGTATGTAGAAAGTCTGAGAATCAGTTAATATCCAGAATGGCAAGTACCTAAGACAGCACCTTTTGTAAGTGCAGACTGTTTGGGAGAAACTTTATTGTCCCCTGAAATTACTGAATATTAAAGTACAATAATACAAATAATAAATAATAATAAAGTTAATGATTTGTTTTATGTTCTTTTTATATATTGTTCCTATCTTTATGTATAATAGCTATTGTCTGTAAGTAAATTCATCCTTTGTTTTACATTATCCTGTTGGAGTGTTGCATGATAAAAGGGAATAGGAGATAAATAATATAAACTGGTCTGCCTTCAAAACATGTCTCGTTAAAATAGAGGCATAAGAGGGATCAGAGAGCTCTACTGTGTCCTGAAAAGCTATAAACAATCAGAGTGGTGGTTGGAGCATTTTATATTCATTAAAGACCTCCTTGTTATGGACAGATTCAGCACATACAGGAGACACTTACGACAGCAGTATACTTTGTATGACAGTTTTTTATTTCCTTAGCTTTGTGTCAGCAATAATAGCCAGAATCCAGTTGGTTCCACTTCATGAGGTCTCTGAGGCATATACATCAAGCTTACTTTATTTATATTTTTTAATAAACTTGATTGCCTTACACACTTTGTTATGTCAAGAAACCTGTCTGCTTTTAATTGTCCAAGCTGAAAGAGGTTAAATCTCTCAGCTTGGTTATCTGTGGGACCTGTCCATGTCTTTGTTCAATATTTCTACTTTTAAATTCAATATTTGTTCATATTTTCATATTGTTCCCCTTTTAGTTTGTAGAGAACACATACGGTGAAAAAGACCTTTGTCAGTACTCTTTGCAACCTATTTTTGGAGTTGAAATACAATTTCTAGGGCATCTTTTATATAAAAAGTAAAAATCATTTCAGACAAGTAAAAGGGCTCTACCATAAATGCAGAATCACTGGTAGGATGAGAGAGCAGGACAAGCAGCCGAGTAAGAACTATAAGTACGTTTTTATGAATTATGACTTTTTATTGTCAGATTTTATAATGAGCCTTGGACATTGTTGTGAAAAGGAAAATTGGTAATATTTCCTTCACTTGTTCTCCTCTTTGTTCTTCATTGTTAGGAGCATTCTGAGAAGTCAAGCCTCAGCAGCAGCAGCAGTGGAGCAGCCAGTTTTAAAAGTGAATTTTTAGAAACAACTGACAATCCAACCGAAAACTTTCATCCAACATGTGGAAAAGATGAAGACAGAACATGTGATGAAATCCTATCAGATGACAACTACACTTTAGAAAACTCTGAGAAAGGTAGTCAATAGCAGAAGAAACACCAGGAATGTTAGCATTCTGCTTAGAGCTTGGTTAAAAGCTTCCTTTCTGCTTTTATTTTTATGCACAGATGTCTTCTCTGAATTAGATGATGAGCTGGACATATCAGATAATTCCAGCAGCTCCAGTTCAAGTCCTTTGAAAGAATCTGCATTTGGTGAGTTTCTTTAAGCATGAAGCAATACACTGATTTCTAACAGTAAGACATCTGAGTTGTTCTGAAATATTTGGGTATTTTATGATTAATTGCAAGTTCACCATCTGTTGTGAAAGCAAAGGCCCCCAGTAAAAGAAAACTAAGATAAACATTCCCTAGTGGTGCCATTCTTTCACTGCAGTATAATGCTGTTTTATTTTGTATAGCATCTTTCTTATGAGATATATTCCAATATACTAACCGCTCTTTTAAAAAGCAGATGGATAGAGAAATTGAGATGCTGTATAGGCAAAGGAGAAAAGATAAGTTTTCAGATTTGAAAAATGAGAGAGCTGGTGAGATAGAGATAGAAGAAGGCTGCTCCTTATGGAGCTGCAGAGGAGGAGGCTCTTGCGTCAACAACGGTGAGATTATGTGAAAGAATAAAAAGGAGGCCTATGTTAGATAAACAGAGGGAGTGCAGAGAGATAGTCTGGGTATGCATTTGAGTGTGATTGTATGGAATTGGATTATGCAGTGTGGTTAGATGTTGGAATCAAAAGGGAGTTTACTACAGAGTGTAGTCGTCTGTGTGCATGCTTGCTTATTATGGTTGAAAGAAAGGTGGAGTTTAGTTTGGCGTGCATGTAAATGCTGGCTTACTGGTGATTTCCTAGATTTTTAGCAATTGTATTACTAAATGGGCTCTTAATCTTCAGGTCAGAAGTAGGTGTCAGGAGGTTGCCACCCCCTTGCCCTAGCTAAATGGGAAGAGATTCTATAGGCATCCTGGTGCGGAAAAGGGAGTCGTGGTATTGAAAAGCTTAATAACACCACTGTGCCAAAATCAGAAATTCCATCTCTCAGGGAATTCCAATATTTCAACATTTGTTTTTGTCCTGAATCAGGATGAAAAATTGAAACAATTTTTTTTTCATGGAGTGAAAAGTTCCAAAAAGTTTTGCTTCAGAAATGTCAAACTATTTTGTTTTCTCATTTCTGATCTAAACAAAATATTTCAATATTTACATTTTTTTTCCATTTTGGTTTGTTGAACTGACTCAAATTATTTAGTTTCAGTTCAATTCAACATTAAACTGTGTTTCCCTATGGCAGCGCATTGCCTCATAGGAGTTACAGCTGATAACCCTGTTCTCCCCTATGGGCTGGGCTCACTTGCTGGACTACATCTTCCATGATGCACCTGCAGACAAATGATTCCCATATACTATTCTGCTCAGTCAGAGGGGAGACTGTTATACTGGGAGATGCAGTCTGGCCAGGCAACAGTCCACAGGAGAGAATGAGGCCATGAGTCATCCAAACTACCATTCCCACGAGACAATTTCCCACCATAGGGAAATGCAGTTTTGTGTTAAACTGACTCAAAATTAAACATTTCAGGTTTGTTCAGCAAACCAAAATATTTCAGTTTTGGTCAAACCTTCCCAAAATGACATAATTTGTTTTGGTTTTCCCACCAGAAAATCAAAATATTTGGGTAAAATCTCAATTTTCCTGCAGAATATTTCCATTTTGTGGAAACTCTATGTACCATCAAAATATTATTCAGATGGAAAATTCCTGCTCACCTGTTTAAGAACTTTGGAAGATAGAGGAAATGCAGTTGACTGAAGATTGTTTGTGGGGTTTTATTCCAGGCTTCAAGAACCGTTCAGAATGTTGCTGTTTTGATAGGGTTGTTACATGCAGTGCTAATTACTAGATGGTTTTCCTTCTTCTCTCACACATACTGACTGATATGTCTTCTTGTTGATTTAACTGTCTAGCCAGTAGAGGGGAAACACAAAATAACTGGATAATGCTCTTTAAAATCCCTTAATAATTTTTGGAGAAGTTAGCAGCCTACATTTGAAGTTGTCATTTGTGCAGCTCTTTCAAATGCCTCATAATTTATTCTCAGTTCTGGCTTATAAGTGGCATCCCATCCCAAAAAATGTCATGTTATATAATAAATATATTGCTTGTCATTCATTTTTCTTGGGCTGTGATTTGCACACCAACAAAACGTCTTCATTTGCTAATGGCTAAATAGCTCTTTGCCAAGTTTCAGCTCGTCCACTGAAGTGCCTAATGGGGAAAGAATCCATCAGTTCCTCTTACATCCATTACTTTTAATCAGAAATTCCAGAGTTTGTCACACATTTCCCCACCAAGAAAGTTTGTAACTGGTACAAAACTACTGCTCGGTTACGTTTAAGAAAAATAATTACATAAATCACACATTTGAGATCACCTGACTGTGGTTTCTACTTAATGCTGAATATTTTCAGTGTTGGGAATAAAAGGTTGTCAAAAGTTTTCTTTTCTTCTAGGGAAAAATAAAAGGCAACTTTATGAAAAAATAATGTTGTTGTTTTTTTAACTTTTAAAGTTCCCTGATATTTGTAGCATCTTTATTAGAGCTGTAAGGAATTTTTTACAACATATTTTTCAATAGAAAATGCAACATCTAAACTGAAACTTTTCTTGGAAAAGGGTTGGTTTTGATGAATTTTTCAACTTGAAAAAAGTTTTCAAAACAGTTTTGAAATTCTTGAAACATTTTGTTTTGACATTTTCTAAATGAAAATCTTTTTGTTTTTTTTCTGGATCAGAAAAACTTTTTGTTTTTCTCTCTCTCTCATATATATAGCTCCTAATTATTTAAAAATAGGACATGGTCAAAATTGAAACTAAATATTTAAATTGATCTGAACCAGTTTTTTCCCCCCAGAATTTTGTTGTTGTGAACATTTTTGAGATTTTGAGTTTTTGTCCTGATTTGGGAAGGGGAATTTTTCACACAACAGGTAAAACTCTTTCCCATCCAGCTCTAATGATTGTGTTATGGTGTATCATTCCTATGAATATGGTTTTTCAGCATGCACCCCTACTTAACAAGTGAATAACAACACCCAGGATTTCTAGACATCACTCAGTCTCTTTCTCTGTAGGATTCCCCCTCTCCTCCCTATTTGAAACTTATGGCTCTTTTGCAAAAAGGTATTCCATGCCACAATGTTTTATGGGACAGAAACTGGTGTGCAGGATAAAGTATAATACAAAAGTATTTGGCTCGATTATGGGCCAGGAGATACCGTGATGTATTTAATTATATACTTTATGCCCTTAAAAAAATCTGTAAAGATAGAACTGTATTTAACAGTTATAATAAGAAGAGGACTGAGCTTGTAATGCAGTCATTTTAACCTTACAAGACAGTTTCCCTTAACAACTTCAAGTTTGCCCTATGCAAAATACCTTATATACTGTAGTAATTGTTCATGCTTCTTGACGATGCCTTGTATCTGATCTTACCATATAACTTGGTGTGCTGAGTCAGGAGTTGACTTAGTACCGTCACTCAAATCCCCACCAGTATACATTAATTTGAACCTGATTAATTGACTGAGAGTGCCAATTAACTCAGTAGAGATATAGCAGAGGGGATAATTGGGTGGAAGTAACCCCAGCAGCTGGAATGCTATAATTGGACAGGAAGGAAATGCTGAGGAGGAGAGTAGGTAGCCTAAAGGAAAGTAGGTGTTGGCAGGACTGGCTGCTGCTAATACTGTACTGTACTGGTCCCCAGAAGGAGGTTGGGGATTCTGACTTAAACAGTGTGTAAATAACACTCCAGGCTGTGGCCTGCTGAAGGAATATAATAAAGCACAGTGGTGGTAAACAACACCTGGAGATGTTGTGATCAGTTACTGAGGCTGGAAAAGACTCTCAAGGGATCACCCTGTAACAGTCCTGAAAATCAAATAGGCTGGATATGATTATTATTTGTGTGATGGCAACATCCAAAATGTGCTGGGTGCCAGTGACATATTGTTGAAGAGTTTACAGTCTGAATGGATAAAAGAGACGCAAATGGTGAGGGAAACATACAGCCAGAAAGAGACCAGGGTGATGCTAGGTACACAGTTTTTTAATCATTATAATATATACACTGTCCCCAACTACCCTTTAACTTAGTCATTTGTAGGTGCTTATTTTAAGTGTAAATGCACTTAATTTGTAGACAATGCTGCAGAAATGAGCAAATAGAAAAATGAAACAAGACAAATAGGAAAATCTCTAACCTAATTGTTATTTGGGTACTCCTACATAGGCCTGCTTTTACTTCAACTGTTTGATGCTGATAGGATAAAATAGTATTTGATGTTTTTACAAATTCCTCTCCTCTTATGTTCTCTGTGATGTTGGTCCTTTTATCTTATGACATTTTACTCAGTGCACCATGGTTAGCTTGAGTAATAACTAATCAGTCACCATTGAAATTGGACACTTGGTCCCAAATCTGATCAGTAAATATGGGTGTTTCCTTCACTTGACTTTGGCTGCTTTTTTGAAGAGGCTAGAGATCATGCTGTCTTGGGGACAGTCATCATTTGTCTGCCCAAAAATGCTACATTAGGACAGTCAAGTACACTTAGAAATTAGATTTGAGTCTCAATGAAGGCTATATAACAAAATTCCAAGATTTTAAACATTAAGAACATTACTCAGGTTCATCAGTCATACTATACAGATACTTGGAAACAGAATATAAAATATTACTTGGGTTGAGAATGACAAACTCTTGACTGTTTACACTATAAAAAAAAAGGTTGCCACTAGATTTTAAAACATTATAGGTAGCACAGCTTTGCCTGCTGTCTCTGGGACTTGTATGGGGGGGAGATAATTTGGGCACAACTCATTTCTCAGACCAGATGTTTTCAGCCACAGCATCCTACTGGCAACACCAAATGTCTAAGGAGGATGATGAAGGAAATTATGGTTCTTATAGATGATGAAAATCTAGAGCTTAGTAGAAGTACAGGGGTGGTCTTTGCAAGCATTTGTATTTAAAACATGAACGGGGCAAAAATATCAACATTTCTGGTTTTTTGCTGTTGTTGTTTGATGTCTGTGTGTTTTTGTCAGATTTTCAGAGACCTGTTTTTTAAGGACTGAATCCCCAAATTACATGACCAAATTATTCAACTGAGTTTTCAAATCGGTATTTAGACATCTAACCTAGGTATCTGGCAAAACTGAGTATAGATAAATGCTGTTTTGAACACCCAAATGCAGTATGATGCACAGCTTAGATGGCTATGTCTGAAAATTATAATTGTGCAGAAGGGGAAAAAAAGCAGAATTTCAGCCACTGGGAAAATTAGGCAAATTTAGTAAAATTTGCAGGAAGAGAAAACAAACTATTGTCCAGGTGTCTCTACTTCCCCAGCAGACGCCTGATTCTTGATGTAACAGTGTAGCTCACTGTCTGAAATATTTTTCAAAACTCATTTTCTTTTACCATATCATTTAACCAACACTGCAGACAAAACAGTGCTGTATGAAATTGTTGTTAAAATCATTTCAATATTTTAATTGAAAGATATTTCTTAGGTTAGACAAGAATTTAGTAATTGTTTGTTTATGATCTTCCCTGTGTCTAATACAGTGGGGATATTGTGTCTTTGGGTCACAGTTCATATAGGAATGAATCCTTATCTTAAGTTTATTAATAAAGAACAGAGCTTTATGTGATACTAAGCAAAGATAACAGAAACAGAAAATGGTTACAAGCAAACAAAATAACATGCTTTATAGGCCTAAAATGTAATTCTAGCAAATTGTGTCTTTTTCAACAGCTTTCTCACTTACAGCATCCCCAGCCCTTCCTGGTAGGAGGCTCCAATGTTCAGAGAATCAGAAAGTGTTGTCCCTTTTGTTACCAGAAGTGATGGATAATTAGAATGCCTTTTTACTCCCCTTATATTTCACCAAATCCATTGTCTTTGCCTCAAGAGCCAGGTAGATTCCCTAGGGTACAGACTCTGTCCTCCAGTGTGCTTAGTACACTGTTTCCTCCATGACTTAGAGCTTGATTGTTTACCTTATATGTTAATATACTTTCAATATGTCAATCCACATTCCTTTATCTGTGTGTCAGGCTTGATTTATGCACTGCCTCCCAAACACATTTTAAGCATATATATCTGGCACATATACATAACTCTTTATACATAGCCCATATACACATCATGGTGTTCCTGACCAGCATGTCACTAGTTTACGTATGATACCTTACAAGAAAAACTTGTATAGTACAATACTAGGTATTCAGTTGATTCAGTATAGGCCAAGACTATAAAAGGATTCAAAAAAGAACTAGATAAATTCATGGAGGATAGGTCCATCAGTGGCTATTAGCCGCAATGGGTAGGGATGGTGTCCCTAGCCTCCGTTTGCCAGAGGCTGGGAGTGGGCACATTCAGCACCCACGGAGTCAGTGCCTATGCAGGATGAAGTTTCTGAATGTGCAGCTATTGCCCAGGATCAACTAAAATAACTTTTAAAAAGCTTATAAAAACTATTATATATAATTAGGCTAATTTGACCTTACAACTGAGAAGATCTTAGAAAAATCACTAAAAAAACAAATACTGTTGTTATTTTCCCCTCCCTCAGGCAGACCAATAATTCTTACATGAGTGCTGATTTAATTTTTCTTTCATTCCAATTAGTTTCAGGAGGCATTTTTTTAAAGGGACTACCAGACAGAAAAGCAAAGCAAAACATTCTCTCTTCCTATTTTTTATAGTCTTCTCTCCTTGTCACAATATCTTCACTTGATGTTACATGTTGTAAGCAGAGGCAAGAAGATGGTCAGACTACTGCAAGGGGAAAATTTTTTAAAACTATGCACTAGAATTTTTAGTATGACTTTTACTGATGTTCATGTGAGTCCTGAAGCTAAACCCTTAAATATTCCTTTGAAAAAGTCTCCAATTAAAGATGGCAATCAGCAACTTTCCTGAGGCCCCATTGATTTTCTTAAAAGACCTCACAGAATTAATAGCAATTTTCATAGTAGAGGGACCGGTAAAGATCAAAGTTGCGTCATTTACCTATTCTTTGAGCCAAATGCCATGCAGTAGGTGTACCTGTTCTGTTGTGTACAATAGGAACAGGGAAACAAGAGAGAGGCATGACTTTTTTATTGTCAGCTCTGGCCTAAATAAAAGATGAATGGTTTCTTTTATAATTTGTCTTAAACTGAGCTCCACATGGTAGATGACAATCTCCTTCACAATCTTGCCAGGAAACCTCGAAAAGGGAAGAAAACGGTAGAGACTATAATGCAGTAGATTTTAAGGGTATGTCTTCACTATCAACATTAAAGCACTGCTGCAGCAGCGCTTTAACGTGGTTGTGTGGTCGTGGCAGAGCGACCCTTTCTTCCCTTTTCAAGATTCGCTGGCAATAATGAAAAGATCATGAAGGAGATTGTCATCTATCATGTGGAGCTCTGTTTAAGACAAATGATAAAAAAAACCCAACACACTGTTGCACTGTTTACACTGGCACTTTACAGCACTGAAACTTGCTGTGCTCAGGGGGGTGTTTTTTCACACCTCTAAGTGAGAAAGTTTCAGCGCTGTAAAGTGCCAGTGTAGAGAAGGCCTCACATCTTGACATGTGCTTGAGCCTCATGGAAAAGGATTCAAGTCACTTGGAAGTTTATTTAGTTTTGAAGGCTGGGCCTTTTCTGAAATCTCCTACTTTTGCTGTAGTACTGATGCAGTTCCACCAGCACTAGCCATGGTGGGAAAACTAGTAGAAGATCTGGCACAACATTTTTTAGTACACTGTTGTCTGATTCTGAGTGATTAAACACTGCTGTTCCCAGTCAACGATAATACTTCCATTGTTATTACCAATAGTGGAAAGATAGGTACCTCAGACAAGGGTAGAATATACTATGAATATGCAAAGGAAAAATGGTGAAGACTTGCCTAGTTTCTGTTATTAAGATAACCGTTGATAGGATGAAATATTTCTTTGTTTTGAATGTACAGATACATTCTGCCTTCCCACACAAAATGGGGGCAAAAGGCAGTGGTCTAAACGGTTAGAATTAAAACGGTTTGCGGAGCAGTCGATAAGTTATCATCAATGGAACAGTTGTACAGAAATCTTTTCTGTCATGGCTTGTAAGTGAATAAATAGTAAAGATTATGGAGGATTTCCTCCCCCTCCCCCCTTGATGCATTGGGGAACTATGTGAATGAATGTCCTAGCATTGATTAGGAGACTGCTCAGTCCAGTGATTTAGAGAACAGAACAGACGCACTGGGTTCTGTTCTAGCTCTCTTACCGATTCACTGCATAATTGTAAGCAAGTCAGTTAACCTCACTGCACATTAGCTTTTGTGTCTTTAAATCAGTGGGACAATTTGAGAAGTAACGTACTGCTCATGTACACAAGAATGGCAGAATTTGGCCCAAAGTAAAAAAGCTAAAAATTAGTGACAATTTTAAGTTTTGTATTTATTTTCTGCTGTTGTGTACTAAGACATTTCTAGCATTACATAGGACATTAAATATGTGTTTGATATTTTATATTGTGCCATGAAAACTGAAAATTTTCTCTCTGAAAAATAGTACTCTGTCTGCAGGGAAAAAGATACATCTTAAGGTCCCAACCTTGCAAAGACTTTCATGAGTGCTTAGCTTTTAAGCAAGTGAATGATCCAACATATACAGCAGTCTTTGTGGTAGTGAGATCGTGGTTCTGATGCCGGCAGATCCTTGGTGCATCACAAGGGGACTCAGTTCTTAAATGTGTTGTTAGAATTTTGAAGTTTAGATTTAGTCCTAAAGGGATGGTGGGGGGTTAAGATTTTGGCACAGTATATCTGCTGGGAAATTGACTATATTTTATTTCTATAAGATTAGTTCAATACAGAGAATATAACCTTTGTGATTTGTTTCAGGTATAATTAAACGAAGTTTCAGTGCTTCTGAAAGACCACCTCAGACAAGGTATGTACAATTTTAGGTGTCAAAAATCAGATTTGGTCATCATTATTTTGAATTCCAGTTTGGATATTCCACAAAGAATTTTTTCCAGTTGTCCTGGATAAAACTTTTGTGGAGTGTCTGCAAACATGTTAATTACCTCAAGCTAACTGACAATCAATTAACTTGAGGTAAAAAAACTCTACTGTCAACATACTGTTATAGATTGTCTATGCATAGAAGTTGCACTGGTTTAACAAAAGGTATAACATTACATTTATTTAGTTAAACCAGTGCAGTTTTATGACTGGACACCTTTATGTCCGTTCCAACTAGAGCTGGTAGAAAAATGCAATTTGTTATTTCAGCAACATATTTTGAACAAAGCATATTTTTGGTGGGGAAAAATATGCATGTGTGTATTTAACTGTACACACAAGTGTCTTGTCCTTTGAAGTACTCTAAACCAGCTAGTGCTTCTTTACAAAATTAGATGAATGTTTTGGGAAATCCATGATCTGGTAAAATAGATTCTCCTGTTGCTGTCAACATATAAATGCCTTCTTGGTCAATGGAGGAATGAGCACCAGGATGGGTACCAAGAGGCCTTGAATACTATTCCCACGTCTTTGTTAACTGACCTTAATAGTACGTAGACCTTCACAATCCTTTTTAGTGAGGCATCACACCACTCGTCTGAGATAGGCCAAGATTGTTACCACACTTTTACAGTGGAATAACTGAGGTTATGCAAAGGTTATGCAATTTGCTCAAGATCACATACAAAGTCTTGTTAGAACCTGGAGTAGACTCTGATCAACTAATACCTTTTATCCACTAGACAAGAATGCCATCAATGCAAATTTTCTGTTCCTTATAGTCACATAGGTAAAGTGGGGCTAATAATACTTACTTACCCGCCTATATAAAGTGTGTTGAGCTATACTGAGGAAAAAGTTTTAGATAGTTTAGCAGATTAGTGAAGGTTTTATACACTGAAGATCTGGATCTACTACTCTTTTGCTGCACATTAAAGGCTCAAAAAACAAAAGGCAAATAAACAGAACCTTAAATATATTATTGTATAAAAAACTCATGCTTTTTAAAACAGTGTCATTATTTTTTTTGGAACCTGACTCATGATTTTGGACACCTGTGGTTGTCAGTCCTGTCTACTGCTTGTCAGAAACTTTGTAAATTAAGGATCATTGTTTTTGCACACTGCTGAAGCAAGTCAACCTCTGTTTGTGGTTTTGTGGGTCTTTTTTTGTTTTGTTTTGGACCAGATCAGAGAAAAGCTCTGCACAGTGGTACATGCACCTTACAGAGGCAGGCACAATATGTTGTTTCTTTTAACATTGTTTAATCTTGTCCCCCTCACAACCCTAATTTTCTTTACCTGTGACTATGGCCAGGATCACTTGCAGAGAGATATTTTCATATGTATGCGGAGCAGTGTTCAAAATTATTTTAAAATGTTGATTCCAAGTCATGTAGCTGAAGCTGCTGGACTGTGCCAAATATTGGGGAGAAAGGGATGGGACGTAGGAGATCAGGAGGAGGCAAGTGAAGGGAGCAAGGGATATTTTATATTTCCCCTATGATTTTGTATTTTATTTTATTTGAAACAAATTTCTATGATTTGAAACAAGACAATATCAAACCTACTTCTGTTTTATAGAGATTATATTGGAGGCCTAGGATCAAGACCAAGACCAGGTAATTACATGTTTATGACAACCAGACTTGCGCTGAAATTAATCTTACCATTTCCAAGTTCTTTTAAAGTTTGTTTTAGTTGCATATACAGTATCTCCCTCTTTTATTTCTTCAGCTTTGCTGCCTCTTGATCTGCTTCTGAGAGTACCTACGCTCATGTTCAGGGCCAACGTTAAGAAAATAGAGGCATCGTTAGTGACAGGGTGGCAGTCTTATAGCCTTCCAGCTGTGGTTCTTCGCAACCTAAAAGATCATGGTAGTACTCAACAGTAACATTTTGAAGTGAAACAAATGATAGGAGAGAACAAAATTATATATGAGACAGGAACACAGTATGTGAGTGATCCTTAAGGAAACATTTTAAAAATATTAATTCCAAGAAAATTCTTCAGGGCTCTATTTTAGCATGCCTTACCCAGCGCAAATTTCCATGTCATGCAGTTGGAATTTCTCCTGAGTAGGTAGTGATGCATAGAGTCTTTGTAAGTTACAGTAGGTTTGCACATGTATCATCATCGGTGAAGCAGTCTTGGAGTTTCAGATGCTTTTTATTCTCACTAATATGATTTAAATACTCTGTGCTGTTACTTCATAGTGAACACTGTCCCCTGGAGTCAGTTGTATTTGAAAGAAAAAGATTTTGAGCAATTGGAATACCACTCTTCATAGAGTCTCTTCCATGTACATATAGTAACTGTTGTTTCACAGCTTTTTGGTTATTAAGTCTGTTTTGGAAATTTTAATTACACAATACAAAACACAAATTATTGTCCAATTATAACAGTGACTATTGTTTCCCCCAAAGTGTTGTAATTAAAGATATACAAACTCTGTGAATGCACCCTGGGGTATCCAGCTAGAATATCTCAAAATCATAATGGTCTGTGAGACAACACAGCTGCCCTTAGGGTAAATTAAAAGAGAATGTTGATATCTCCCATTAGAAGGTTTTAGGGCCTAGGTCTAAAGTGGACTCTAAAGCATGTCTTAGAAATACCTCCATTGCAGAGATGCATGTCTGCTCCCTGGATTTCAATACCTGCATTTATGCTCTTGAGTTGGTTTCCAGAGCAGTTGTACAATCTTGTTTAGTAAGTTTTCCTCCGAATTTTGCTACTACTATAGGGGTGGGCAAACTATGGCCTGCAGGCCAGATCCGGCCCGTCAGGGCTTTGGATCTGGCCCGTGAGATTGCCGCCCCCATGGTGCTGTGGGCCCCGCGCCGCTGCTGCAAGTGGCCAGCACCATGTCCCTGCGGCCCCTGGGGGAGGAGGGACAGAGGGCTCTGCATGCTGTACTCGCCTTTAGGCACCGCCCCTCCAAGCTCCCATTGGCCAGGAACGGGGAACCGTGGCCAATGGGAGCTTCGGGAGAGGTATCCGCAGGTGAGGGCAGCGTGCAGAGCCCTCTGCTCCCTCTCCCCCAGGGGCCACAGGGACGTGGTGCTGGCCGCTTCCGGGAGTGGCGCAGCGCAGGGCCAGGGCAGGCAGGGAGCCTGTCTTAGCCCCGCTGCGCACTGCTGCCACCTTGGAGCAGCTAGAGGTAAACAGCGCTGGGCCGGAGCCTGCACCCTGAACCTCTCCTGTACCCTGCACCCCCACCCCCTGCCCTGAGCCCCCTCTCGCACTCTGTCCCGCACCCCAACCCCCTGCCTCAGCCCTACATTCATGGCCCTGCATGCAATTTCCCCACCCAGATGTGGCCCTTGGGCCAAAAAGTTTGCCCACCCCTGTACTACTATCTAATTCCCTGAGAGTATGGATCTATACTGACAATCTGATGACTAAGCTCTTTATTTAAGATCCAGAAGAGATAATGTATATGACTTGTAAATGTGCAACATTAGAAAGTCATAAGTTGCAATTGATTTATCTTGTAGGAATTACAGAACTTTAAATCTGATGTATATTAAAACCCCTTTACACTATTCTGGCAGGCAGAACAGTGTAGAGGGGGCCTATGTGAAAATAAGAATCGTGCCAGTGTTAAATCAGTTGTATCTTCTGACTTTCTGTGAATCAATTTTTATTTGTAGAAGATGTAATATATAGTTGTATGCTTTAGTCTTTTAAAATGGTCTAAAGCTTGGTCAGCAATATTTTTTCTAATGATCCTTAAAGTTTGAATTCATATTTTTCCATGGAGCACAAATAAATCATTATTATGCCACTATGGTTCAAAAGGTAAATGCATAGTGCTCTTTAATGAAGCAAAGTTAACTTTTCGTTGTGTAGTACATAAATCGGGGTTTAGTATACTCTGCTTAGTAAATAGCTCAGCAATACTAGTTCGTTTAAGAAGGCTTGTAAATTTGTTTCCTATCAAGCTGCCTGTGGCTAATCTATATCTGATATATCATTGAGGAAGGGAGGGAACAAATCACATAGGAGTCTGAGATTACTTGCTGGCTAGCAAATGAACGTTTTTGCTTCAAAACAAGTAAACGGACTTTTAACTGTTATTCTTAAGGGAAAAATACTAAGAACATTTAGTTACTTACATATGGGCACCAACAGAAAGAAAACATATCACTGCACCAGGCAATTTTGGCTACTACATCAAATTCCTATGACATAGATATATAATATATTACAGCCTATAGACTATCACAAGAATAATGTTGGAAGTGTCTATGCTGTAATGACTATTTTTGAGCAGAAGGCATAACACTGTTTACCCTTTGGCTATCATGTCCGTTTTAGGCTATTATTCATTTTTCTAATTTGGTTAAGATATTCTTACTCTATCTTCTCACTTGCCTCTGTCAAATTCCAGTTCTTCCTCAGTCTTATCTCAGGGTGAATGCCACTTCCTGATTTCCAAGAGTGGGGTTCTTTCTCTCCATTGGTCTTTCCCACAATTCCAAACTCTCCTCCTCCCAGCTTGTCTTCAGGTTCTTACCAAGCAGTGTCTTGAAATGCCCTCTTGTCATCTATGGGTACATGTATAGAGGGGCAAAACTGACCATACATACCTATCCATAAGTGATCTGGTGAGTATTCATGACACAGCTCAGAAATCCAAGACAGTAGCTTTGGGAGGAGATACATTCATAAACTCCAATTTCATGTATGTAACCTATTTATGCTGAAAGCCATATACTTCAGTATAATCTACACACATCCTCTTATTGGATGGTTTCACAAAGCTGTAAATAAAAAAAATTACAATACAGTTGTAATATAAATAAATGTACAGTAGAACCTGAGAGTTACAAACTGACTGGTTAACCACACACCTCATTTGGAACCGGAAGTAAGCAATCAAGCAGCAGCAGAGACAAAAATAAATAAATAAAAATGTAAATACACTACAGTATTGTGTTAAATGTAAACTACTAAAAAAGGGGGAAAGTTTAAAAAAAGATTTGACAAGGTAAGGAAACTGTTTCTGTGGTTGTTTCATTTAAATTAAGATGGTTAAAGGAGCATTTTTCTTCTGCATAATAAAGTGTCAAAGCTGTATTAAGTAAATGTTCAGTTGTAAACGTTTGAAAGAACAACCATAACATTTTGTTCAGAGTTACAAACATTTCAGAGTTACGAACAGCCACCATTCTCGAGGCATTCATAACTCTGAGGTTCTACTGTATTTTGCCCAGGCAAAAATATAGCACCTATGAATGAATAACTTCCTCTAGTTGTATTTCATGAATGAATCAATACTACAGATTGAGTAGAATAACAGATAGTGATGATCTAGCTTAAGGAAAGCATGCAAATCTAGTTAATATGTTCATGCAATTAAATTGGAAAATTCAGCTTCTCTTTCTCTTTCTTGTAAATAAAACCAATTGTTAATAACTGAATTACATTTCTTTCTTGCCTAAATAAAATCAGCAATAACTAATTTAATACATTATTCATAAGTAAGACTTTAAAGAAGTGTTGTTGTGTTCTTTATACTAAAACTATGAATGATTGCTTTTGTTAAAGAAAATTACTTTGAATTTTTTTTTTCCCCCAATTCCTTCAATTTTTCTGTCAGACACAGTTCTGGATTATCAAACAGAGATTCAACAAGTGCATCAGTAAAAATCCACCTTTGCAAACACAGTGAAGCAGTTACTGGTGCATGCACCAGATGTGTGTAGTTTTTTGTATGCATACCTATTGCCTCCTGTATTTGAAAATTTGACCCATAATATGTGCTTAAGTTATAACTCTGACTAAAGAAAAATTAAAATTCAAAACACTAATTTTTTTAAAAAAAGATTGTTGGCTTCTGTTCCCAGTGAGGGCGAGAACCTGGAGACAATGCATAGGGGCATGATTTTCTGAAACTCTAAGAAAGAAATACTTTACAAACCACATAAAACAATATAAGGTCTGTACTCAGTATCCTGAAACAAGCTTACTTCTGTGACCGACGGAAAGGGGTGTGTGTGTGTATGTGTGTTTAAAAAACCCAATGACTTTCATGAGTACATCTCACACATGTATACATGGGGATGAAATTTGTATTTGCATTTGGTGTTTTCTATAACCCATACTCACCTTTTAATCAATATTCAATTAATGTGGCATCTGAAAGTTGGAAGTCTTAAAGCCAACTATCCCTGCATATCATAGATGAAGGTAGCTCTGCTTGTATGAATCTCCACTCATGTATATGTAGCATGATGGACTATGAAACGGAGTAAATTCATGCCACTAAATCTACAGAAAATGTTAATTTTATTGATAAAATGCCCCATGGCAAGGTGTTCAAGATGCTGCACAGTTAAAATATATAACAAAACTACAATTAACAGACAATACAAAAAACAAATAAAACACTAAAAAGACATAATGATGTCATTAAGCAGGAGTCATACACAGGAGCTGACTGGGATTTCAGGTGGAAACACCTGCTGTGTCTTCAATAGTTTTTTAAAAAGTGGGGCAGGCATTGTCTGAGGTGGATGTCAAGGGAAGTAAGTTTCATCTCCCCAGGGCCACCACACAAAGGACTCAGTTGCCTGCTGGTGCAAGTCATTATTATCAGTGCCATGTGTACTCCATGGCACTCAGAGAACCAATTTTATGGAAACAACTGGAATTTCACACATCAGTCTTTGCAAAGCAAGAAATATTGATCCTTTGGCACCATGCAAACACACACAAATCTGGCTCATAGTTTAAAATACTCAGAAGTAAAATTCAACAATAATTAATTTTTACAGTGATTATTTTTGAGATTTTTTTTCTTTTTTTTTTTTGCTGTGCTTTCCAGGCCTTGATTACTGTGATGTTGTCTAGCCTGTTTCAAAACCTGCTTTTCTACAAGGGTGCCAAGGAAGGGAGTCCTTTTAGCTGGCTTCAGGGGTTCCCCTCTCTGGTTTCTGGCACACAGCTGCTGCCCTGTGTGTGCATTTATACATGTGTGTATATATTTTATATGCATAACTATAATCTGTGGACATAGACATAAATAGTATTTGTGAATATGTATACATACAGAATATGTAGAGCAACTACACTAACCATATAATACATGAGCAGAATTATGTGCTAGTATACACTTGCCATGGGGACTATAGATTTGAAATCTCAATTATATATATACACCTATCTCATATAGCTGGAAGGGACCCTGAAAGGTCAAGTCCAGCCCCCTACCTTCACTAGCAGGACCAAGTACAGATTTTGCCCCAGATCCCTAAGTGGCCCCCTCAAGGATTGAATTCTCAACCCTGGATTTAGTAGGCCAGTGCTCAAACCACTGAGCTATCCCTCCCCTCGAACATTGCATTAACCCTTCTCTGGGCAGAGGATAGGGGAGTGAAATGATGGGCTTCATTTATAGCATTGCATTTTGATTAGCCTCTACGGTCTTTTACATTATGCATGATATATGCCAATTATTTAGTAATATACTTACTATGATGATGATATCTAGAGGGTTTTTAACAAGTTCCTACATAGCCTGTCCTGAATTTTTTTTTTTTTTTTGTCTGTCAGCCAAAATGGTATCTGGCAGGAACAGGGAATTCTGACAAATAACTACCATTTTCATTGAGTTAGGCAATGAACAGAAAACATGAGGAAATCCATTGTCTCACATTCTCACTGAGGTGTTCTCAAAAGCTGATGCGGCTAGATATTGGAAAGAAAAGTTCACTGTTACAAGAAACATATGGTACAATAAGTGGGAATAAAACTATTTTGTGAAAAGAATACTTCCATACTATCTACATAAGATATATTATAATTTCTAAGGTAAAAGAGATGCTTGTTAATTGTAGTAAAATATTTGAAAGCAAAGGAGCATGTGTTAATCTGTGTGCAAAATAACGGATAGTTTGCCACAATTAAAATCAGAGGACCATGTTTATTATATTGTTAGGTAACCCTACACATAAAATTGAAAAGGCTTTTATGAGTAGCAAAATATATTTACGCCTCTTCACTCCCAAATAATCTATTTTAGTTTGAATGAAGCAGAGAAAGTGATTTTACCTTTTGAATTTATGATTAATAAGGCTATATAACTTATTATTATTGTAAGGTTTTTAGTGTAACCCTTTTAGCCTTTTGTAATGTTAGAACTGATCTCAGACTTGGACATTATTGGGAAAAAGTCAGAGAGTAAAAGGCAAAGGACTATTTTTGTCTAGATTCCATATAGAAACAACAATATTAAAGAATAATCTATACACACTAGTGCTATGTCTTGGAAAAACAACAAAATGGGCTTTCCTCCTGATTGTAGCATTATCATCTGCAGCATCTGCAGGGATTGCTGTGTCACAAAGGAAGGTGCGCCAGATCAGTGACCCTATTCAGCAGATTCTAATTCAGCTGCACAAAATAATCTACATCACTCAGGTATGCATTTCTGCTGCTTCAGAACACTCCATCCTCTTTGTTTGCTTGTTGATGCCAAAATGATTGTACTACAGTGTTGCTATTTTAGTTGCTCTTCTTTAAAACCAACAGAACCTGACATTTTTACAGATGGCATGATCTAAAAAAAAAGATTTTAAATAAAAACTAGCCTTGAATATTAGTATGTGGAGAATGGTAATAATTGAGTCATATTAAGAAATGCCATTGGCTCACCTCATTAAAATGGATTTTATACAGAAACTTATTTTAATAACATTCTGTCTTGCCAGTAATATGAGTATTGTATTTCAAATGACTTAATATAAAACACCGACACAGAGATTTCATGAAATGCTTTTATTCTTATAGTCATTTTTAAGAGTTTCCTATTATTTCTAACACAGTACTTCAAATGCTGAATGCATTAGTTGGCTTAAATATTTTGAATTTAAATGCAGTTTCTATTCTGACTTAATGCTTTAATTTAATGAAGAAATTCAATGTTTAATATTTAAAGAGAGTAGAAGCTCTGATTTCAAACTGGTACTAAAGCAAAACTGTAACTAGTATAAATCTCTTAGATTGTACTCTCGAACTGTTAGTATAACAAATGATTTCACTCTCCAGCAGCATGGCTACAACTCAGTAGTAAAGGTCACAATTGTTAATTTTAAATAAATGCCAGCTTACCCTCCAAAATTCACAGTTTATACTTGGCAAGATGTGCTTATCACCACTGGAGCTTTCGGATTGCTGAGCAAAGTTGGTTCAATTTTCTTTTAAAATAGAACAGCCAAACTGAATTTATGTGTATCTCACATAATAGGACTCGTTAACCTATTTTACATCCTTGAAATTATTATACCTGTCAAAGGTGAAAAATTCTGGAAGTGAATCCCCTTGGCCAAAGAAAAGAAACTTCTCCTTAATTTAAAAAAAATGAACTGATTGAATTTCATAGAATTTAATGCCAGCTTGACAGTGTGGCAAGTCCTCTGTATGTTAAAGAAGAGATAAGGAGCTGTGCAATCTTCCCTACTCTGCTCTATCAATGTGTGTTGGAGGGCCCACCTGGAGAGATAAGCAAGTATTTCAGGCTCCATACCCATTAAATACTAGTCTCTCTTCTCAGAGGGCCCTCAGAGACATTAATTAAAACCATTTGTGGTTATCATAGTCTGGACACCTGATAACTAAGAATGGGCAGCACTCACCAGGCTCACTTCAGACAGTCCACTGAACAGATAGTAAAAATGTTGATACTGTTGCCTCTTTTCGACCCACGTGGCTAGTCAGAGTTTAGGGTTCTGGGGATATTCTAGTTGGAAGTACAACTTGGTGATAGTCAGGTATTTCTTTGATGCAGTTTTGTTTACTTATAGAAAATGTATAAACATCCTGTGTCTGTGAGCACAGAAGGAACCAAGGAGTAGGAAACAGTTTCTTTTGCTCACAGGACCAAGAACACTCTTTTCAATCTGCACCTTTTGCCCAAAAAACCACTCCCCAGGTTTCTGCCAGAATCAGACACCATGCTTTCAAATGCTCTTTCCGGATGTCTGTCTGTTTCTCACTAGAGAGTGTACAGTGGTGCAACTGTACCAGTGCAGCTGTAAGATCACTTGTGTAGCCGGTCTATGTTGACGGGAGAGAGCTCTCCCGTCAACATAATTAATCCACCCCAAACGAGCGGCAGTACCTATGTCGGTGGGAGAAGCTCTCCCACCGACATAATGCTGTGCACACTAGTGCTTATACTGGCGTCATTTATGGTGCTCAGGGGGGTGGAATATTCACAGCCCTGAGCGACATAAGTTTTGCTAACGTAATGGTAGTATAAACATAGCCTCAAGCTTTGTCTACACTGCGCCGCTGTAAGGTCTCCTGTGTAGCCACTCTATGCCGGTAGGAGAGAGTTCTCCTGCCAGTATAACTGAACCACCCTCAACCAGCAGCGGTAGCTATGTTGGCATGAGAGTGTCTCCCCCTGACATAGCGCTGTCCACACTGGCACTTTTGTCCGTGAAACTTCAGTTGGTCAGAGGTGTTTTTTTCATACCCTTGACCGCCAAAATTTTACCGACAAAAGTCTGGTGTAGACAAAGCCTCAATCTTTCTCTGTTTTTATTCTGCCTCCCCCTGACACACCCACCCACTGTGGTCACAATACCCTCCCACCCACACAGTGCTAGTTTCTGGCCAGACAGGTCTTGTTTTAGGTGTGCCCCCCTAAGTGTTTGTTATAGCTATCTGAAGTGAAGGGTACATTCCCACCCAGTCTCAAAATGCTTTGTGTAATCCAAGCAGTCCCCAGTATCTCTCAGCAGTAACAATGCTTTCAATTTGGGCTAGATTTGAAATGGTGACCTCTAGATGAAAGTCTCCATGCCTTGTAACCAAATCCCTTGAGAGTTCCAATCCTTCTCATTATTTGTTTATTTTTTACATATCTGAGAAAGAACAGACTTTAAATATGTAGCTGGCTTTTAAAATGCTCAATTGCAGATCTCAGCTGACAACTAGAAGCTGAAGTTTACAAGGGAGAGTTCTTATTGCTGGCTCTTGGCTGCCAGCAGTCTTTCCAATCCAGTTTCCATGGAAACAGGTTTTGCTCTGGTCTCTGAAAAATAATGTAAGAACAAGTTTTTAAAAAAACATTATGTAAAACCTTGGCCTTATTTTCACTGATCTAACATTTGATTTCATGGAAACAGAATCTGGAATCAGACAGCAGCAGCTGAGACGACTCTGGTTATTTTCAGTTGCAGCTGACTGTTCCCTAAACCCCTGTACCTCACAGTGCCCCCAACATGTGCAGGTATTTGGTATTAATTCACACTGTATCACATGCTTCCGCTTACTTGTAGGATTAGAAACATTCATCATCTGATTGGCTGAAAGTTCTTAAGGGTTTACAACACAACATATGAAAGACATTGTCTACGTGAAAAGAAAGCAGCATATGTCTGGATGTAACTGGTTCTGATGAAGCCCTTTATACTCAGAATCAGATCCTGATCTCAATTTTGCCTGTGTAAATCAGGAATAACTCCATTAAATTCAATATAATTGTTCTGGATTTATACCAGTGTAATAACCACAGTTATTCCCAGAAAAATACAAAAACCCCCAAGTAGACTTTATAGCTAGATATGTGGGGATGGCCCGAATAATGGTCAAACCTTTCATGTATCAAAAAGTTTCCATTTAGTTATAACTGGCATTTGTACGTATACATTTATGAAGTGTAACATGGGTTAAATCACATCTATGACATATAACCCTGGTCCAGACACTTTGACCACAAGGATCTTGATTCGTCACTGAGTTATACCCTGTGTAGCTATTTGCACCAGTGCACCGTGATCGTGTCAAGTGCTACCAAATCAGAATGGTAGTTTTACACCCTCTGTGCACAGGGATAAATGATTATGCAAAGTACCAGGCAGTGGAGAATTAAGCCCAAAGTGTAATATGTGTTATAGGATGACTCTATCTTCCACATTGGAATGATGACAGATATAATTAAAAAGATGCCCTGACAATAGGCCTGACTAACCATTGGGACTTTACATTTATTTTTAGAGCAGAAAGGTAATTTAAAAATTCAAACACAAAAAGATTTAATCTTTCATAAAGAAGAGAGTTCAGAGGATCCTCCTGTAAGAGACCTGTTTACACCTTCTGAAAAATGCAGCATGTTTTTCTTTGTTAAACAGAGAAAAAGAGGGGAATGCATTTTGATGCACAAGAACATAGATGGAAAATTTTCCTGTATTGGTATAAAGTCAAAACCTTTCTGGATACTTTACAGACAAGTAAAATATAAAGTTCCTGTTCTGGAAAGCTTACAATAGAAGGGTCAGATTCAGCCACACTTTGTCATATTGAGTAGTACATTGGGGCCTTAAGCAAAGCCCATTGAAATCAAGGGGAAGATTCCCATTCACTTTATTTTGCATTGCATCAAGCCCTTATTCTCATATATAGTTCCACTGATTTCAATCGTGGTAACTCAAGATAACCAACACAAAATTCGGCCCAAGCCTTCTCCTCAGGATCTGTTCTTCCTAGGGTTCCTCCCTTAAGACTACCTAGTCCCAGATGTTAGATTATTTTGACCAGTGGCGCCACTCCTACCCCCTCTATATCCATGATCAATATAACACGCTACACCTGTCACCGTGAGCCCAGTTACCATCTCTTCAGGTTCCAACACCTTCTAACAGAGTGGGTGAACAGAAGAACGTTATTACAAATGCATTGTTTCAGATTCTATACAGTAGTTTATTGCTCGGGCTATTAAATATCAGTGTCTACATATACAGTGTAACTACCAATTTTAAAAATTAACACTGTAGGAAATGTGGCCTATAGAGGAGTCAAAATTGAGAGGTGATAACAGCTGTTTCTCTATCCCCCATAGCTTCCTCCAGCTTTGCACTGCAACTTGAAAAGAAGAGTTATTGAGAGATTCAAGAAATCTCTCTTCAGCCCACAGAGCAATCCTTGTAACTTGAAACTGGAAGTTAAAAAGGTGCAGTATTGTGAGACATTGTGATCATCATCTCTTTTCTATTTGAATTATGCTATATGAATTAATCGGGGGGAGGGAGGAGAAAAACTTTATAAAAGTTAATTAAGATGCTCTGAACTGTATGTGTTCTTCATATTCATCTTCTATTTTAGTCATGAAAAATAAGTATCTGATTCAACAAAAACTTGAGAAAATTAATAATGTTTCTAGTAAACAATTTTAGTTAGTATCACAAAAACTTTGATTAATTTGAAATTGTTTCCAATTTTTATGGAAAATGTTTAGGCAAATGCTTTATCCACCTTTTAGTTGATGGTCTGAAGGTCTCCTAGATAAGCAGTGATACAGAATAGTTTTAGATTTTGTCTTTGATCAGAGGCACGCATATTAAAAATGGAAAGATCCAGCCAGCTGCTAATAAACAAAACATAAAATCCACCTCCTCAGAGATCAGAGAACTTGTTTTTCCTTTCATGGATCAGATCAGGATAGTAGCAGGGAGGGATTTAAAATAAAACAGCAGGAGATCAAAACAGTCACATAGAAGTTTTCTGAAATTTGTTTTATAACATAATATGATGATTCTCATAACTTTATTTTATAAATATGAAATAGAATTTTTTTTTCAGTTCCAGGCTTAATGCTTAAAGGAAAATTAATGCTTGTCTAATTTTTTTTTAAATGCAAATGCTTCCCCCGCTCAATAGTTTCAAAAATGGGCCTCTGTTAGCATAAATATTTTATTAATTATTTACCAAGAAATGTTTCACAGTACAGAACAAACAGGGTTGCATTTTTATCATTTATCCTTCCCTTTTCTTGTCCTAGGATCAAATTGCAACTGTTTGTGTTTAAACTGGGGGGGGGGGGGGGAAAAGGCTAACTTTTTGTGTTAAAAGCTAATAGAGCTGGATTATGTCAACTCCTGTTACATTATCATTAGCCTGCCAACATTCTGGTATTTTGGAACAACATCTTTCTACTCAAAGCATGAACTCTTAGAAATCACTGAAACTGCCCAATGCTCTTGAAGCCAAATTATCCTTCCTGATTGTTGAATAAATAGTCTGTTAGCAATAATTCAGTGTCATCACTTGAAAATTACTGAAGACTTGCAAGCATTAGAAGGATATTTTTTCTGGTCAGATATAGATTCAGCCTTTGTGATTCTGGGACACGTACACAGAAGCATTGAGGTACAAGAAGATGATGATCCTTTTCTGTGGGGAGACAGTATTTGGAAGGCTGAATTCAGTTCTGAATATCTCCCTCCCAGTATTTGGAAGACTGAATTCAGTTCTGAATATCTCCCTCCCAGTAGGCAAGTTGGAAGCAGTTAATAGAACAATGAAAAATGTTCCGGGGACTGGGAGGATTGATGGATGAGGAAGAAGTAAAAGCTAAATATTTGAAAGTCAGTGGGAGTTGGGTGGCAAATTTCAGAATCTCAGCCCAGGACCACCAACATGAAGGGTATTTCGTAGTAAAACTAGGATTTAATGGGATGAAATTAAGTAGAGAAAAGTTTAGGATGAGCCCTGGAAGACCCTCCCCGACAATGATATTTGTTATATTGTACAATAATTTTCAGTGGGAAATGATGGAAGGCCTATTGCCTGAAACATTTAAAATTAGAGTGAGCAGGTGACTAGATTAGAATAACAGACTGTTAGAAAGATTCCTGCATTGCCAAGGGTTGGGGTGGAGTAAAGGACCTCCCATAATAGGTCTTGTGTGTGTCTAACCAGTGTGATTCTACAGTATTAAAAGCTGGTGAATGAGAAGAGTGTTGATTATGCTGGAGATACTGTAGAGTACGGGAACAGACATTTCTTTCTTATTTATCTACAAAAATGAGATTGTAATGTCAAAATCGTAGTGGATCCTACATCCCTACGTAGACACCCAAAAATGATTTGATTCTCAGTTTTCATATGTTCACAGCAGTCAGTTGAAATCAAAAGTGATGAGATCCAACTGATTGAAAAATCAGGCAATTTAAATATGAGTTTAGGAACCTAACTTTACGTACCAAACTTTGAAAATCTCAAACTATTGACTGTTTCTCCTCTAGTTTTGAGAAAACACATTTTTTCTTTTTTGTTTTCATACAAATTTGAACTTTGATATTTGATTTTTCATAGCTGTGAGGTTTATACTGAGTGCAGTTTGGCTGCTTTCAGTGTTTAATAAACACCTCTGAAGGGAAGAAGGTAGAGCATTCATGACTGATTTGACTAGTTCTTTATTCATTTCAAATGTATTGAAAGCTCCTTTCTCCTCTAACTCTGGATTTTAGGAGAGTGAAAAACTACTTATGTTCTGCGATGGAAGATTTTGGTTTAAAAAATTTAGTTTTAATATGGTTTTTGTTTTTTTCCAGCTGCTCCAGGGTTCTCCTGAACTGATTGAGCCCAACTTTTTTGCAGCAGATTGCCATTTATTACTTCACTCTTCAGGGGGAAATATATTGGCCTCAGATGATAGAACAGGTAAGGAAAGCAAACAAACACTCATGATCTGAAATACACTTTTCAAGTTGGGAACATGGTATTGAGATTAGAAGTTGTCAGTAAAGAGAAATTAACTCTTTGTTGTCAGTTACTGTCTTTACTGACAATTAAGTCATATTTGCGGAACTGATTTAAAAGACAGTATACTTTGTGATTGTGGACCAGACATAACCATTTAAAAGAATGTTCTTGAGTTTGGGGTATGTGTGGATTTTTTCAAATTGCAGTTAGGTGCCTAACTGCCATTGAAAGTCAGTGGGAATTTGGTGCCTCTTATTTGTGTCTTTGAAAATCTTCCACTTGGGCCTTAAGCAAAGCAATATTTAAACACTGTGCAAGAAAGATCTCTTCTTATACCATGTTTTATAGTGGTTGCACTAACATGACTTAATTGCTTATCTGGATGAGGCCTCAGAGGGTTGGAGAGGAAACAGTAAAACATAGTTCATCTGCTACAGCACTGTCCATACAAGGGCTTGTAAACATGTATACTTTTCATACGTAGTTATCAAATATGGTTTGCACCTAAGTTGAACACTCTTCCAAACAATGTGCTCCATCCTCAGCAACACTCAATAAGCACTGGGCGCAGCTAAACTGGGGAACCACAAAGGAACCACTTGTGATTCCCCATTTTTTATGCATTTCTTTTTGCATTTATACAGTGTTCTTCCAGATTAAAAAAGGGGAAAAATAGTTGTTAATCAAACATGACTGTTTTTCCAATATGATCACATCATCTACATGGCTGGGAGGCGCTGCAAGCACTTTGGAGGCCATTATTAGAATTCAAAATGCCCTTGACCAATTGGAGAATTGGTTTGAAATCAACAAGATGAAATGAAATAAACACAAGTGCAAAGTACTACACTTAGGAAGGAAAAATCAAATTCACAAGTACAAAATAGGGAATAACTAGCTGGGCAGTGGTTCTGCTAAAAAGGACCTGGGGTTATAGTGGCTCACAAATTGAATGAGTCAACAATGTGATGCAGTTGCAAAAAACGCTAATATTCTGGGGAGTCTTAACAAGAGTGTAGTGTATAAACCATAGGAGATAACTGTCCTACTCTACTCAGCACTAGTGAGGCCTCAGCTGGAGTACTGTGTCCAATTCTGGATGGCACACTTTAGGAAAGATGTGGACAAATTGGAAAGAGTCAAGAAGAGAGCAACAAAAATGATAAAAGGTTTAGAAAACCTGACCTATGAGGAAAGGTTAAAAAACTGGGCGTATTTAGTCTTGGGACAAAAGATTGAGGGGAAGCCTGATAACAGTCTTCAAATATGTTAAGGGCTGTTATAAAGAGGATGGAGATCAATTGTTCTCCATGTCCACTGAAGATAGGACAAGAAATAATGGTCTTAATCTGCAGCAAGGGAGATTTAGGTTAGATATTAGGAAAAACTTTCTACTATAAGGATAGAATCATAGCACTGGAAGGGACTTGAGAGGTCATCTAGTCCAGTCCCCTGCACTTATGGCAGGAATAATTATCTAGACCATTCTTGTGAAGCTCTGAAATAGACTTCCAAGGGAGGTTGTGGAATCTCCATCATTGGAGGTTTTTTACGAACAGGTTGGATAAACACCTGTGAGGGATGGTCTAGGTTTACTTGGTCCTGCCTCAGAGCAGGGCGCTGGCCTGATGACCTGTTTAGGTCCCTTCCAGCCATACATTTCTATGACTCTATGATCACAACCACATACCAACATCTAGAAGATCACATCATACTGTAAGAATTTCCTCCTCCCACCTGTTTATGTGATCACTGTGGTTAATGCAGCAAAAACAGATGAAGATCAAGGTTAGCCATTTATCTTGTTAACAAACTGTTCTGGCTATGCTGTGATTGCTAAGAAACTCTGATGAGGCATATGTAAGCCAAAATTTCAGTGATTTAACATTGCCTGATATTTGCTTTATAGGCTTTCCTGGCAGTTTTGACATGGAGGAAGGAATGACATATGAACAGATGCAGGTCAGCTTTTCACATTCTTCATGAACAATTTTGTTTTCTTACTTTTAACCAAGATATACATTTTTTTACTAACCTGAATTTCCTTTAATCTGTAGTCTGTGATTGAAGAGGTTCTGGAGGAAAGTGGTTATTACAATTTCACTTCTAACAGGTGAGTTTCAAAGTTCAGTTTCAAAAGGAAAAGTTAAATTATGATGTGGTAAGCCAATGACACATTTTCTTCTATTTCCTAATTGTAGCTTTCTCTTTCAGTTTTAATGGAACACATAATGTTATGGCATATAGGCCTGGACTGGATAGAACTGATTTAGGACATTTTAGCCAGTCTTCTAGATCAGCTACAGCTGCTGTATTCTTCACTAACAGAGAAGAATGGTGTATGCTTGGTAGCAATTTCCTCTCATTATTCCATGTAAAAACTCAGTTGAAACAAAAGGCACCTCTATCCCATTCATTTTAATGGGAGTTTATTTTGTTATAAAACCCTACCGCTACAAGACTGAAGCTAGCATAGTCAGTATAACGTTTGGATGCAATACAAAAAGGAAGAAATGTAGGTGCTAACAAAAAAGAGCAGGGGGAAGTGAAATAAAGATGTGTTGGAAACTGCAGGCAGCAATCTGTCTGTCTGTGACACACACACACACACACAAACCCACCCACACCCACACCCTACCTTTTACATAAAGAGGGTTATCGGTGGAGATACTACATGGAAAATAGAATAACACAAGCCTGGCATTTCTAGTTCTGTTCACTGGTCTAGTCCTAAAGCACCTTCTGCAGACTTTTAATAGTTCATGTTTCCCCTATTGAAGAAATGGTTCATCTTTGATTCTTTCCTACGTCTTCCCCAGCAGTCTGCTCCTATTGTCAGTGACCAACATTTTCAAACATGGGAGCCTAAAATTAAGCTCCTAAATATGTACTTAGGTTCCTTAAATAAAAGTGGCCTCATTTTCAGAGGTGAGAAGCACCTGCAGCTCCTGATGCTTCAGTGGTATTTGCATAGGTCTATCAAGGCTATAATATAAATGTACCACAGTTTTATAGGCATTTACCTCATGCATACTGACTGGCACAAAACATCGTACAAAGACTAAATATAACTAGGCAGGTGTTTGGTGCATGTGGGCAGGAGTCTTTTACACACATTAGTCTAAAAAAGAATCTGTTGCTTAGTGGAACTATACATAGATGTTAGCATTGCTGCAAAGTATGCATGTATGTCAGCATATAGCATAGGAATTGGGTATTAATGCCTGTTACATGATTGGCTCCGAGACTGTTCATATTCTCAGCCTTCTCGTTCCAATATCTATTTCTCAGCTCTGGTCCCATGTGTGTTGTGGATTCCCTAATGTATCGTTGTTCTTTGGTATCTACATTTTAAAACGTTTTTCTACATTTCTGGAAATCACACATTATGGGAGAGATTGTGACTTTTCCTGCACAGCTATGCAGGGGAACAATGGGGTGTAAATCACTGTCCTACTTCCCTATGCTGTCTGCTTGTGCCTTGGGTAGGAGCGCTAGAGGAAGAGCAACCACTCCTGGGTCATTACGCCCCCTCCACCCCGTATGTGGGCAGGGAATGCATGGAGTCTTGGCTCTGCCCTCTCCTCCACACACTGGGAGACAGCTGTCCCAGGGTATGTCCCCCAGAAGCAATGGGGAACTGGAAGTCAAATTGACTCTCTGAGTCAGACTCTGCTTCCTGGCCTGTTCCTGGGGCAGCATGTGGCAGAACCACAATTGACCCCATACTTAAATACATATTTTGGGAGGGTGTGGAATGGAGCCCTGCACACTCATTTGTTTGAAGTGTATTGTTTGAATTTGAAGTTTAACTATTTCTTACTCTCAGAGAATGTGTATTTAGACATGATTAGATTTTGAAATGTCACTGCCTACAGTACGTTCTCTTGCTGTTATTCCATGGTTTACTCTTCAACATACGTCCTATTATCTGCTGTCTTGCATAGTTACGCTTGGCTCCCTTGCCACTACAATACCATTCCTTCCCCAATCCACTTCGCCACTACCAAGTAGCCCACATATGTGTCCTTGTCTTTCAAAAAATGCCTTTAACTGCAAAGTCCGCCACCCGCATTTCCTGACAAATGACCATGTTTTCTACAATAATTTCTGCTCAATTCTATTTTGAGCCTTCCAAATCCTGCACATTTTTTTCTCCACACTCACTGTCTAGATAGCCAAACAGTACAGTTTTGATAGCTGTCCCATACAGGATGATTCATGTAGCCAGCAGACATACATCATTAGGTTTTATCTCTAAGTCTCCAAACAGTTTAAGCTGACTGAAAGGACAAATCACCCCCCTCAAACTGCGATCCGTGCTGCTTGTCAGTGTCCACCGTTATTTGGCCTTATTGCAGTAACCATAAATGGGACTGAAGACCTCGCAGCTGCATCCCATCAGCCTTGCCTTGCCTAAGGGAGCGTTGATCTTCTCCTACTTCTATCTACACAGTGGACTGTCTCAGGAATAACTACAACCTTTCCTTGCAATCTTTAATTATCTCCTTTTCTTAGGCAATAGTTCATAAAAAATAAGGTGTTGACAAAAGTTATTAATCATAGAATACTAGCAGGAGTCTGTGTACATTTTTCTTCTAGCAATCTGCTGAACCTTCCTTCTGCTTTTAACTCTCCTGGCTGTTTAAAATGCTTTGTTCTAGATCTAGCTCTGGAGTTTCTAAAGTGAGCAGCAGGAGGGTTGCTGGGCCTGTAAGGCCTTATGGCATGGAATCACTTAAAGCTGTTGCTTCTGGGAGGAAATTGCGTGGTCAGAGTCTGTGCGCTTTCATCTATGGAATTTTGGAGCTAAAATGCTCCAGCTGATGCACTGAGCTTACTTTATCCTTCCCATAGTGCAGCACAGGTGCCTGTCATGTTGCCAGCTCTCATCACAAGTTTGACAATATTTGGTGTTTTCTTAGAAAGTCGTAGCTCCTGGAGATGAGTGATTATCTGAGAACCGCAGCTTTTCTCCCTCTCTTTTAAAATAAGTTTGCAGCCTTCGTTGTTCAGGAAAAAAGCCTGAAAACATGAACTCTAGAGGCTAAAAAAGAGGCAAATCAAAAGATTGCCAAATTTAATCGCATGATTTGTAAGCCAATCTTTTGCTTTCTGGGGGCTTGACTCATGATATTTGAACACTTGGAGCTGACAGTACTTACTCCTAGGGGAATTCTGTGCCCCCGCACACATGCAGAATTCATGTCCCCCCGCAGATTTTTTTTCCTCTGCAGAAAATTCATTCTGCTGGGGAGGCACTGCAGTTATACCTTTTGACCACCAGGGGCTGCTGTGGTGCCAGAAGAGAGGGCAGCTGACTCTGGGCTGGAGAAGTCAGCCAGGGAGAGGGAGGGTGCAGAGGCTTCCTTCCTCATAGTGCCCTGCCCACGGGCCTGGGTAAGAAGGCACAGAATATGTGTGGGAGGGACAGAGTACGGCACACAGAGCTGCTGGAGGATCACATAGACTGAGTTCAGAAGGGTTAGTACGGGGACAGACTGGGGCCGGGGCACAGGAGCTAGTGAGGTGATAGCGTTGAGCCAGGTGATGAATGAGTATGGGGGTTTAGGGCCACATGATGATGGGGGTGTAACTGAGTGGGGATACAGAGACACATGGGGACAAGAGGGATGCATAGACACATGGGGACGGGGGAAGAGAGTGGCAGAATGGGGGTGCAGGGCTACATGGGGGATAGGTGTTCCAGGGACACACAGGGACAGGGGCAGATGTGTCTGACTGAATAGGAGAGGTTAGGGGTTAGCCAAGATATGTGTGGGGGAGGCTCCCCGACTCCCTAAATCACACCCTCCTCAAAAAAATGTCCATACTTCTCCCCCCCACACCCAACAATCCTCCAGATTCACTCCCAGGCTCCTTCCCAGCAATTACTTCCCTCTCCCTCAGCTCCTCTGTTGCCCGTGACTCCCCCAAGCCTTTGCACTGCTTCTGAGGGGTGCAGGACATACATTTCTGTATTGTAGTTTAAATGAATTATTACTCAAATATCCATATTAATACATGTGGGTTTGTACTTGGGTGGCTTAGCCCAAGCCACAACCCGTGCTGCTGTGGTCACACTGCTGTTTTTAGTAAGCTGCTTGTCAAGGCTGAAATTCCCCCTCTGTCACTCCGAGTGCAGTAGGGGCCCGCAAGGATTCTAAAAATTAATACTGGCCACTCCCGGCTTGTATTAAACTCCCAAGGTTACAGCTTTTTTCTGACCTTGGCTTGGTAAACGCTGCCACCACCCAAATGCAACCCCCCCCCCAAAAAACCCCAAAAAACTCTTTGGACCCAGGAAGAATCACTTGGGAATTCCTCCCTGTGGGGTGCCCTCAACCCCTTTCACCCCCCCACTCCGGGAAGAGCTGAGAAAGAAAACAAAGGGAATTAGCTGTTGCCACCAGCTAATCCAACAGCATATGCACAAACTCTTAGGACACCAGAAATCCAATCCTGTTCTTAAAAAAGGTAAATTTTATTAACAACGAAAAGAAAGAAAATACATCTGGAACTTAGGCTTTTGCTAGATTTTAAAAGAGCAATTCCAAAAATTAATCACACAAAATAGCTTTCTTGAGGGTTCAGCTTAAAGGTTACAAGCAAACAAAAGCATCTGGGGTTAGCACAGAAGAATCCACAAGCCAAAATAAAAAATAAACCTGATTGTGTCTAACTAAACATTCCCTATCCAAATAATTTCTTCTAGGTATGGAAGATGAATTTTCAGACCTGGTTCAAGCCTTACATAGCATTGCTGCTCTGTTTCTCTGCAGCCCAGAGAGACCAACAGACAGAGGGAAAGTTTCTTTCCCCATTTAAAAAAAATCTAGGCTTCCCATTGGCTCTTTTGGTCAGTTGCCCACTTTTTTTTCTTTACCTGGGGGACTTTTTAACCCTTTACAGGTAAAGCAAGTAAAGAACAGCTACCAAGAGGGATTTTACAGCTAACTGGCTGGGTAGGCCTCCATCAAAGGGAGCTATCTCCCCCCGCACCTCCTTTATTTATCACATTGCTCAAGCAGAGCTAGTGCATGTCTGTCTGCCTTTTCTTGGAAGCATGCTCCCAGCTGCTGTGTGGACATATCCTGTATTTGATAGCAAATGCAAAACCAACAGTTTGACTGCATACAGCACAGTAATACAGGTTCCCAGTTCTTCCAGGAACATATTTCTTCTGGAAAATCCTTTTCTTTTGTATACGCAGCATTTTTCTATTTTATGTATATTTGCTGCTCCCTTGGCACCTCTGCCCTAACCTGCTGCCTGCAAGAAGCTGGAACTGGATGACAAGGAGTGGATCACTCAATGAATTGCCCTGTTCTGTTCACTTCCACTGGCTACTGTCAGAAGACAGGATACTGGGCTAGATGGGCCATTGGTCTGACCCAGGGTGGCCGTTCTTATGCTCCCCACTATATGTCCCCCCCACATCTGTAATAATCATGGTGTCACTCAGTGTTACATAGCAAAATGACAGAAAAAAGATATGCAGAATTATAAACTGTGTGGAGTGCTGAGAACTGATTCCAACACCTGACTGGGTGATGTGTAGGGCATTAAATTGTTAGAAAATGAGAAGCTGAACCCCATAAGATGTCCATACACTTTTTTTTCATTATAGTAATTGTTTTTCATTTTCATTCTAATAATAATTACAGCCTCAGTGCAGGCCATTTCATGAGGATTAATGACCAGCTGGGGATAATGACCCTCAGCTGTGTCCTGAATAATCAATTCCTGCCCATCTATCATAAATCCCCATAAAATGCTCAGTGCTTCGATTAGTGTCACTTGTTTGTACAGAAACTTATAAAAAATTAGCTGAATATTTCAAAATGTGTTTTATCCAAATGACTCTTCCCCTCTTTTTCTTTTCTCCTGATTTAATGTCACACCACTTATGGTGACGGCTTACTCACATAAGTCGGATGTGTGTGTGACAGTTTTTACTTGTGAGATCATTTACAGATAGGACAATGTATATCTGTTGCAAACTTTCAGCATGCTTCTGTGCACTGAGGTGGTCCCACAGTATCCAAGTTGAAAGATCTGATTTTAAATGACTATATTTCCTTTATATTTGCGGTCTGTTACCTCATTATTTCATGTAAAGCTCCATAAAGTGTATTAAGGGGCTTAATCCAAGAGCAGCTCAGTTTATATGAAGGTGGATAGTGTGTTACAAATGAACAGAACCTGCAGAAATGAAGGTCAGACACTCTAGTGGTCTTCAGCTGAGTGCTGTAGTTCACCAAGACTCCAAATGAATTATTATATTGTATGTACCGTCAGAGGTCCTCTTTTATGGTAGAGAAGTGCTGTTTCAAGAGTGGTACTCTGTAACTGAGAGAACATTTCTAGCCCCAGTATAATCAAGTGAGAGGACACTCATCTAATCAACAGTATACATTGCTATATGTATTGTCATTAATCATTCTTTTTCACAGCTTTTATTCACTGCATTTTTTCATTTCTGTAAATATTTTAGACATAGTGAATGTCCAGTCAAATAGTTATAGGTAGATTACTGTGTTTTTAGCAAATATGAAATAAAAACCAACATCTACATTGAAATAAAACAAAAGTAGTCACCCCACAACAACAGCTTTTGCAGTTCCTGTCCTGCGGGACTGGGAGTGGCATTGCGACCTGGTGCATGGGCACAGAGACACTCAGCATTGGCCTGTCCTCCCTTCTGGCATGATGGGAGGACGGCTGGGCCAAATTTCAGTGAGTGGCATTACAACCTAGTGCTGTAATCTGGCGCATTGGTCAGAGCACCATTCACTCAAAATTTTGCCCAGTCACCTCTCTGTCATCATGACAGAGGGGCAATCAGACCAAACCTGAGCGGCACTGCCACCCCGTGCACCAGCTCTGGGCTGTACTGGGTCTGGGTTCAGGCCCCAGAGGAGCGGAAAGCAGGAAGGCTGTCTCAGGCAATCTGGAGGAGGAAGCTGCCTGACTCAAATGTAGAAGGGTCAAGAGATTGACCTGGGGGATGACGGAGGGGAGTAGATTGGGACAAGGAGCCTGAGGGTAGGAAGACTGGGACTGGTGGGGAGAGGAAAACTGTAAGTTGGGGTTGGAGGAGACTAGGACTGGCTGGGCAAGGAGACTGGAACTGGAACAGGGTAGCTCTGAAAATGACAATGCTCACTTAATGAGCAACTACAGGTGCTGCTCCACCTATAGGAAGCTCCCTAGGATGGCAGATTCTCCCTAGGGTGGATGGGGGCAGACAGACCAAACCTGCATGGTGCTGCAACTCACTCAGATTTGTCCTGGCTTCCCCACCATCCATCATTAAATACTTAAAATCTTCAAATACTTGAAAGCCTGCCCCCCCCCAAATGGATAAAGATTGTTCTCTCTTGCCACAGAGGGCAGGACAAGAGGCAGTGGGTTCAATCAGTTTGAGATTAAATCTCAGGAAAAATTTCCTAACTATAAGAACATTAGGACAATGGAACAGACAGCCTCGGGATGTAATGAAAGCTCCTTCACTGGAGGTTTTCAAAAAGAGGCTGGCTAGTCATCTGTCTTGGATGGGTTAGGCACAACAAATCCTGCATCTTGGCAGGTTGTTAGACTAGATGACCCTTGTGGGCCCTTCTAGCCCTATGGTTCTATGATTCTATGAGTACCTTAATGGCATTTCCTAACTTTAGAGTACTTGCCTTTGCAACCATAACATAGTTATTTGTGTGTAATTCTGTATAGGTTCCAGGGAAGGCCCTAGACTAGCTGCCAGCAACTGGCACCCTAGGTGAACCATGCAATCGACGCCCCCCACCCCCAAACCCCAAGGTCCCAGCAGATCTAGGCTGAGGTTTTTGGTAACTGGGAAACATTTTGACCCTTTTTTCCTTTTAATGTTTTTTAAGCATTTAAGCAAGTGTTTTTTTAAACAGAGGCTTAATTATTCAGTTTGTCAGTCCGTCCGTCTGTCCAACCAATGGTTCTGAGATCAGATAAAATAGAGACACAAAATTTTCAGAATAGATTTGTACACGACAGCTAGATGATATTTCAATACAATTTCAAATAAAAATGCATTAAAATGTTAATTATAATTTTTATTATTACAAATCCAGCATCATCCATTACACTATCCTGCTTTGACTGGCATTACCACCACATCCAATATAGAAAGAAATAAGAAAACTCTTCAGTGAACGTTAACCTGTATTTACAAAACACTTCGAATAAAAAACAATCTGTGCTCTTAAAACATGACTTTTCTTGCTTTAAGTTTTGAAAATTCAGTCACTAGTTCTTTTAGATGCACTTTTCCAGCTATTTCATGCTCTATTGACATTGTGGAAAGTCCAACAAGTCTCTCTTGCGCCATTGTTGAACGCAGATATGTTTTTATCAATTTTAACTTTGAGAAGCTACGTTCCCCACTAGCTACAGAAACTGGCAAAGTTAAAAGAATGCATAGAGCTATAAACATGTTTGGAAAACTGTGAGCTTATTTTCACAAACAAACTTCAGTACTTCTTCAGGAGTAGAATGTTTCTTAAGTCGTCTTTAAAAAGCCTGACGGTCACTACACAAATCTGTAGCATCAATGTCTTGAGTTTTCATGAGTCAATGCCAACTCCAGTTTTATACAAAATTCTCTTATCTGTTTTGCTGTTTTCTTTTGCAAGCTGTGGATATCATATAGAAAGCCAAATTCTGACTCTAGCTGCTGGATCTGTTGAAATCTTTTGTCAACCGAGTGAATATCAGTATCAAGGACTGCAAAGTAGAAATTCACTTTGAACTTTTGTTTTGGGTGCTGAATGGGTGTGGCTCATCCTTCATATGAAAACTGCTGTTTCTTTTGCCGAATGCAAACTGGCTCTGATTCAAAGTCTGTCAGAAAGTCTATTTCTTCAGCAAGCTTGAGAGAATCTACCAGTGTTCTTTCGAACCCTTCATCACTTCTGAATTCCTCCAGAATATTTTTAGTTTGCTGCAGTTTTTGAATAGCAGAATGTGTATTTAAGTTCTTTTTCTGAAGTTGCTTATTAGTGAGGTTAATCTCAAAAATGATATTATACCACAAAATGAGTGAAGTCACATGTTTGAACTTGGAAAGGCCATTTGCAAGAGCTTCTGCATCTGAACGTTCTGTATTGCCAGATGATCCAGTAAAGGTAGTATCATCAGAAATTTCAATTAGGGCATCATAAATGTTTCCAAGTTCATAGTGAAGAGGCTTCAAAGCATCAATGCGACTCTCCCATCTTGTCTAACTAAGTAATTTCACAGTTAGAGAATTTACATGGTGAGTCAGAATCTCCCAACGGCATGTTGAGCCTGAGAAAAACACATAAACACGTTACACTAGGTCAAAGAAACTGCTTGCCTCCAAACAGCATCTAGCATCATCATTGACAACCAAATTCAGAGAATGCGCACTGCAAGGAACAAAAAAGACCCTAGGATTGATTAACATCATTCTCCTTTGACACTGAATATTGTAACCAGTTTCGATGAATTTCTTCCCCATTAATGAGTTTCCTCTTGTAATGCTGAACAGAGAATTTTCTTTTATTTCCATCCTCAGGGAAGGGAAATTCATGAACTTGTTCGGGTCCATGTTCCATGAGAATTTGCCGCACACTGTCATCAGATCTGGGCCATGAATATGGGTCCCCATACTGTTACTTGTTTGTAGCTTCCTCATCCTTTCTTCCTTCTACTTCATTTACTTCAATTTCTGCATGTCTCTCTGAAGGTGAATAAATTTTCTCCACTTCCATATCAGTCTGATGCTGTGAGCTGCCTTCATCTAGAAGTAAGTTTCCATCATCTTGATGTTCCAAACTGCGTCCATGCAGATGTGAGCTAACCTCTTCTCCAAGTAAAATTCCTTCAGATGGATGCTGTGAACTGCTTCTATCTTTATTTGTATTAAAGAGAAGATATTTCAGGAAGGATCCCTGCTGTTTTGGTTGGTTCTTTTCCTTCTCAGCCTTTCATTTACAATACTCAGCTCCTGAGGGTTTTATTTTTCCTCTTTCTGCCATGGGGCATTTGAATATTGTTATGTACTGTGCTCCCGACTGCAAGCATTATAGTGTTAAGGATGGCTGAAACACCCACCACATGGTTGGCGATTTAAACCACATTGCAGCCATCCCAACACATCTTTTGACTGCATAAAGGTTCAATGATTAGTAACATACACTCACTTACCTATTAAAACAGTTAGTTACAGCGTTTACATGGAAGCAAAATGACCTTTTTTGTTGTCATGACCTGAAACTGGTTGTTTGGAAAGTAATCCCCTTCCTCACCCGCTTGGAGTGTGACATCATCACTTTCATAGTCTATTAAGCATTAATGCTGTTACTTTTCTTTTATGGACCTTATTTATTACATGTGAACCAGTTATAACAAAAAAAAGAAAAGTTCATAATTACACAGCCCGATAATAACGCTAAGGTTTAATAACACTTAAAGATACTCACATTTTGGATTTATAATGCTGAAAGACGTTATTCTTTATCCTTTGGCACCAAGAAATACAATTTTCCACAGTATGCACTTGATTCTTAACTATCTATCTGCGACGTGTTAAAATGACCGTGTGATATGAATCAACTTGCGATATCTCCGCTCTACATGAATTTCCGGCTATGCGACCTTGATGTGTATTCGAGTTAGGTGTCACTAGTATTGCAGCTCTTGCCGCTGGTGGATGTGTTTCATTGTGGCTGAGTTATTGCTTATCAAAATTGCGGAGTGGGTCATCTTGACCCTATGTCGCAAATAGAATTTTTTTTGCCAAAATATTATTTATTTTTGCAGTAAATAAAAGATTTGACACATTAATAAATTCTCAGAAATGTAGAGAAATGAACTATAGTTCATATTCCCTCTGTATACCCACCAGAATTGGAAATAATGAGATCTTCATTATTGTATTTGTATTTTTTTCATCTTTTTCATTTTTTTTCCATTTAATTTTTTTAAAATTTGATTTTTTTCCTCTTCCCATTTAACTTGGCACCCTAGGCGACCGCCTAGTTCACCTATATGGATAGGCCACCCCTCATTCCATATCCAGTAGTGCACTAAGCAGCATGACTAACACTGTGTTTGTTCTCTCACTCATCCTCTTCCCAGGGGGAAAATTGTGTGCACAGTTTAGTGATTTGTTTTGTTAGCACTTTGGTTTGAGGTGGGTTTTTACTGTACATGCTGATGTGTGTGTGTTAGAAAAAAACAAGGTAGAGCGCTCCTTGCACTCGAAGCAGAAGGTGATAAGGTTTGTGATGGAAAAAGAAAAAAAACATTTCTTGTTTTACTTTCTAGCTACAGTTTATGAGAGTAAAACCTTGGTGCATGTTTCTGCAGGACAGTGTAATATAATACAAGACTAGTTTGATTATTTAATGGGGGAATCTCCACTAGCATAAAGCTGACAGAGGCAGTTTCACCATCTCCCATGTTATCTCTTATGCCTGGCGGGTATGGGGCTTATTGGGAGAAGAGAGGGGTGTTGAGGAGCAAGACTTTGCTGTGCCTGGTTCTCCACTGCCATGAAGTCATTGAGGGCCTTTTATCCCAGCAGCGTAAGCTAACGCTGTCCCCTTGCTGCTTTAACTTATGCCAGGACTTGACAGCTGGGAATCAGAGAGCTATGACTGGCTCCCCCTCAGACCCTACCACCATACTATTTCTGTGCAATGTATAGTGAAGCCCATAGATTTTAAGTCCAGAAGGGTTCATTACAAACATCTAGTCTGGCCCTCCGAATAGCAGACTATATAATTTCACCCAGTAATTCCTGTATCAAGCCCAGTAATTTATGGTTGAGTAGAACATAGCAATTAGAAAGGCATGCAAGCTTTATTTTCTTACCCTGCTTATATATCACATTTCTATGATAGTAATTTGCCTGCTGATAGCACAGAGATCCATTCTGATGTGGTGAACATGAGTAGTAAAGATTTCCTAGGACCAACAAAGACTTACTACCTCTTTATCTTTGTAGGTACCACTACTATCCGTGGGGAACAAAGAACCATCCAACCAAAAGATGAGAACTTGCAAATCTGAACAGACTGGGTTTTTTTCTGAAGTCAAACTGCCCTTACTTCAGCTAATATTGTGTGATCACCAAAGGGATAATAAGCTTTGCTCAAAATATATGGATGGGAAGGGATTCCAATGCTGAAACAAATGGGAGACAGCTTTCAAAAGACCTCACGACTGATGAACTTCAGTATGATACTTTTGTGGCAGCTCTGTTTACAGCATAAACTTCTTGCACTGTACAAGGGGAATTCTGTACATACTATTTGGGAAAATGCTTCAAAGTTTGTGCTTTAGGAGAAAAACATAATTCCTGACCATGAATGCATATGTTCTATTTTTTTATTTTATTTTTTTAAAGAATTGTTGAATACTCAGGTTTGCTGGAGCTATATTTTAAGGCTCATAGTCAGGCTATCTTTTATAGCAAGAGAAAGAAATCAAAAAGGGAATGAGGCAGGAAATAAAATATTTTTAGGTTCACTGCACCAGAATTAGAAATTAGAAATTGATTCAACTATTAAATGTTTAAATGTAGCCATTTGGATAGTAGCAATTTCTAATGCTGGTATAGCACTAATTAATAGTCAGTATTTACAACTTGCACAGCTTCTGAGAATAATTGTTGTTTTTTAAATTGCAAATTTGAATACAATATCAGAATGTGTGTGTATATATGTACATGTTTTTGTGTGTGTGTGTATATATGTATATCATATATATAGACATGCATATATTGTATAGATACGTATATGTAAAATATGTATCATATGTATACAGTGTAATATACACACACATTTACTGTTTAACAGAAAATAAATAAGTAAACGAAACCAGTGCTTTGCTGCTAATCAAATTTGTAGTACTTAATGCACTTTGAGGATATCTTTCTCTATATGTACATTATATGTTAAATAGAGATGCAAAGTCTCGCAATTCAACATTACTGAAGCTATTATTTTCATCTTTAGAGTTTTGACAAAGTGTGAGAGCCATTGTCTACAGTTTGATTATACTATATCTAACATAACTACTGTAAAAATCAGAATACGTATGGTGACATATGCCTAGACTGTTGAAACTTATTTATTTCATGCTTATCATATAATTACTTGTGACTGGATGCATAAGTATGTCATATTTACTGTGTATACACTGGCAAAGTATTTCTGCTATAGCTTGCTTGAAACATATGTAAATAACTAGATATTATTTCTTAACAATGTACAGAATATTATTTCCCCTGTCATTTCGGATTTCACTAGCCCAGATTCTAAACTAGTGAAAGTTGGCAGCAGTGGGCCTAAGTGAGGTGAGGATACAAAAGGCATCCACCCCCTTCCTAGACACCTTCAGTGGAGAGGTTTGAGGTGGTGTAAAATGCATAGAAATTCAGAGATTGAGTGAATGATTGGGAGGAGTACAAAGCGAAAAAGGGCATGTTTAAATCACAAGGAGGCATGTTGTGCAGAACATGGGTTTATCCTTATGATGTGATGACCCATCCAGGAAACAAACATGTGACAGCCCAGTCTAACATAAAGCATTTCCCCCAGAAAGTTAAAATGTAGCGCGGAAGGCCACCACACCCAATTTTGGCATCTGGGTAGTGACAGACTCATAGTAGCCAAGGTCCACTGAGAAGCTGCTTTAGAAAGCAAACAAGGCTCTTACATGCCATCCTATGGAAAATAATACATCTGCATTAGACAGATAGGATTAGAAAATATATTGTATTTTGTTTTCTAACATAATATTTTCACACACAATGGTCACCTATGCATATCCCACTAATATCTACTGTCTACTGTTTTTCTGCTTTCCTAGTACCTAAGTGCTATAGTTAATATCAATCCATTTTTAGATACATCTGTTACTACTTCAAGGAGAGGCATACCCATCAGTTTACCTCTCACCTGTTAAAAATTGACTGTCTTGCTGTGCAATTCTCTAAACCCTTGTTACCATCACTGCTGGTTGCACCTTATTGGATACACAATCCTTGCCCTGATTTATAACCTTCCTGGATGTAATTTCATCTCACAACTCCTAAAATACCATGTACATTAAAGCCATAGAATAAGTCCCCCTATATGTTACCATTGAACTAAAAGGTGTAATCTATCATGCCCTACGAAATGTGTACCCCCTTAAAATGTAAATGCACATTTTTGAAAATGTAAATATAGGTGACCTGGAGTTAATATGTGTTTACACTGAGCATTCACATCATCTCGGGAACATGACGTAAGCATGGTATCTCCCTATATTTAGAATAGCAGAAACCACAATCACTGGAAAATGGAAAACGTTGAGTTTGTAATGGCTCCCGCTGTATATATTATTTGAAAACCAAACCAAACCCTGTTATGTTTTGCAATTAGAAGACTATCAAAATGTGTCTCCAACTAAGGTACCTGTTCCTCCAAACAGTGCCACTGAATGGTTACAGTTTACAAAGTAATATGAATATTAGAGCAGTTGCCTTGCAAATACATCATAATTAGCAATGGATGATGTATTATTTACAATGCAATCACTAAAAGTTAGTCCAGCTTCTGGTTAAATATTAATGTGGTTTTGATAGTCACAGTGAACATCTTTCTTAGTACAGGAGAAGGCAACAAGGTGTGATTAATATCCGAGGTGTTATAAAGTAAGCCTGTACTGTATGTAACAAGAAAATCAGAATTTGTATGACATTTCAATTACTTTTTGCGTGCATTTCATACACAGAAGACCTCATTTAAACTAACTCTCGATATATTGGCCCCACTCAAACTGAATACACATTTCCACAATTTTTTTTTCAAAATAGCATAAAATTATCCTTACTAATATAGTAAAAAATGTCTGTTTACAATGTTCTTCCTCCCCACGTGTTTTTTTGTCAGACTGTAGTAAATGGAAATAGGGGGCACTGTATCAACAACGGATTGGACCTTATTTTCAGGCGTGTATGAAAATGATGAGATTTGTGTTTGGGCTGGATTTGTGTGATGTTATTAAGTGCCTATTGATAGTTGATGGCATAGTTTTCATTGGAAAGCAGACTATAGTTAGTGACTTTGTGTTTATCCATAATAAATGTGTAGCACTGTCAATAACAGGATAAATATTGTGTGGGCCCAACAATGGGCCCACAGCACGGAAAGATGGCGTTTCAACTGAGCTTGGTGGTGGCAGGCGGTGCAGAGCAGACGTAGGGGGACTCTGCAACAGCTATCGGTGAAATGCAGAGTTGGGAAGTGAGCCTGGCTGGGGCATTAGCAGTGCGCATGAGTACAGCATGGTTTCACTAGGCTAAAAGTCCATGCTAGGGAATCAGTGGGCCTCATCTGGTACTTTCCCTATGTTCTGCAAAAACAGCTGGAACTCTCCAGCATGCTGGATATAGGAGATTAGAGTTGAGGATACAATTTCTGGTTCCCTGCCCCTTCCCCCACTCACCAAACTTTTAAGCACTTGTCCTACTTACAGTCGACATTAAAAACTGGATATTTCCCTCTGTAGGGTTGCCCATTCTAAGAGCAGACAATACCATAAAATCCCTATTATATGCTGCGGTGAGGGAAATAACCATTTTGCAAGGGCACCTAGCTTGTGTGCCATTTCCCAAATGCTGGCACTATGTGACGATGTATGCTGAGGGCCATCCATGTCATCATGAATCATCAATATTGAACACGTACATAGAATTCTTTTTGTTTTCAACATCATTAAATGTGAATCAAATATATCCTGTTTGATTGACTTACACATTGTATTTTATTTTTTAAATGCTGGTATATTGCTTATCTGTGTCTTTGGTGAGAGATCATCACTGGTTCACTGATCTGAGCTGTACGCTATTTGTCCGTGATTTTTTTTAACCTAATTTCCTGTGGGAATTTTTTGTGGGAAGGCAGTCCCACTGCTCCCATGAACCATTTTTTTTGGTGAGATTTCAGGGAAGAAACAACACTAAACACATATCCAAAGCAATCTTATATTGTACTTGGCTGCTCTTACAAAATTGCATGCAAGTTATCATTTGTTTTCTTCTGGATTGTTAGTGCAATGTGTTTTTTTTTTAAAGGGAGACCTCTGTAAGCAAATATAAATAATTTGTTGAAAGAAAATATGCATATTACTGACTGTTGGTATATTTTGTCTTTGAAATGAATTGCTGTTACGAGTATATCTATTTTTTATAGTCTTTTTCATATGAGTTGGAATTTGCAAATGTCCCATAGGCAACATTCTGTACTAGAGAAGTTCAGTCGATCATTAGCGCTAAATTCCATACTGCAGTTATGATTGGTGTAGTTGGTTGTGTACTACAATATTGCCTCAGAGAGCTGCAAATATGTTTGAAACCAAGTCCTTCACATGTCTAAATGGTTTATAGGCCTAGCAAATAGTACACCAAGGACACATACAATAAGATTATAAATTGTAGATTTTCCATGCATTTGTAATACTGTAGCTTCTGTGTTTAGATTTGTAAATGTAAAATGAGGTGCAATTAACTACAACAATGCACATTTTAAAGAAAAATATTCTCATTATCTCCGTTATTTTTATTAATTCGTATGTTATTAGTACATAGAGGTCCAAGCTGAGATCAGGGCCCGATTGTGCTTGGCATTGTACAAACAAACAGAAAAAGTCCCTGCCCTGGAGAACTTACTGTCTAAATGGACAAGACAAAAGGTAGGAAGGAAGACACAGCTGTGAAGTGAGTTGCCCAAAATCACACAGCAGGTCAGCAGCAGAGCTGGAAGTAGAATCCAAATCCCCTGAGTCCTAGTCCAGAGCTTTATCCACTGGCCCATGCTGCATTGCAAAATTGTTGTTAGAGCTGGACCCAAGCTGAAAATCTGAGATCTTTGATCACTACTTTCACAAAGTTTTAGGCATATGTGGGTCTGGTTTTTATTTTATTTGAGTCCACTACTAATAGAAAATGAATTCACATTTATTTTGAAGAGTATTTTGCAGTTTATACTAATGGCTGGAATCTGCTGCCAGTTACCCCAGCATATTTCCAGAAGAACACCACCAAAATCAGTGGAGTTACTCTGGGTTTACACATGGGTAACAGAGATCAGAAATTAACCTTAAATGTTTAGAAATGAAAGAAAGAAATTACACATGGGATGGTTACTTTAAAAGCTTTCCCATTCGACTGCATGGTGGTAACTGAGCAAAACAATAGCCTGAAACAAATGTAAGATTTGAGCTTGATCTCAGATATGAGGATATGCATCATGTGGCATCTTTCAAGATAAATGTTCACATGAGTGTGGTAACTGTTCCTGTAAACTATGCAGGAATTTGTGATTATATATTTGAAATCAGGACCAGCCGCTTCAGTTAAATAATGAAAAAGATCCAGCTAAAAAGTCTGGTACAAGCCACTGTTGGAGACAGGATACTGAACTAGATAGACCCATGGATCTTATTTCTATATTTCCCCATAGAAGTCATGTTACCTTTTATAGTCCAGTTATGACTAACTTTTGAAAGAAGAATTTGGAAAAGTGCACTGGCTCATCATTTCAATTGTGTTTTCAATTAGGAGATTTGACAATGAATACAAGGTGTTATAAAATGCTGTTAATAAAGTAGCGAGACCTGGACAAACATATGTCTTGCATTTCCCTCCAATTTAAGAGCATTCTTGAATTTCAAGAGCAATTTTTAGAGTACTGCACTCCAAAACCCCCCGAACCTATTCAAGTTGTTAATGTATAAGAAATTTTAGCCTGATTCCAGGAAGAACTGGCAATTTCAAGTGAGCAGGCATTTAGGTAGAGACAAAATAGGAAATCACTTTAGAATATTATTTATTTTCAAGTGGATGAACTGGCAGTTGATTTTGGATACCAAAGTCTGAGTTGAAGGTTCCATCATTCAAATTTGTCCAAATAGTAGCAATTAGAAAAAAAAATCTTTCAGTCCTTTTTGACTATTGGCTTTCAGTAAATTAAAACTAGGACTGTCAAGTGATTAAAAAAATTAATTGTGATTAATCACACAATTAATCACACTGTTAAACAATAATAGAATACCATTTATTTAGATATTTTTAATGTTTTTCTACATTTTCAAATATACTGATTTCAATTACAACACAGAATACAAAGTGTACAGTGCTCACTTTGTTTTTTTATTACAAATATTTTCATTGTAAAAAAAAACCCCTAATACAAGTACTGTAATGCAATCTCTTTATCATGAAAGTTGAACTTAAAAATGTAGAATTATGTACAAAAAACAACTGCATTGAAAAATAAAACAATGTAAAATATATGAATCCACTCAGTCCTACTTCTTGTTCAGCTAATCGCTCAGACAAACACGTTTGTTTACATTTTCAGGAGATAATACTGCCTGCTTTTTGTTTATAATGTCACCTGAAAGTGATAGGCATTCGTGTAGCACTGTTGTACCCGGTGTCACAAGATATTTATGTGTCAGATGTGCCAAAGATTCATATGTCCCTTCATGCTTCAACCACCATTCCAGAGGAAATGCTTCCATGCTGATGACAAGTTTGCTCAATAATAATCCAAAACAGTGTGGACTGACACATATTCATTTTCCTCATCTGAGTCAGATGCCACCAACAGAAGGTTGATTTTCTTTTCTGGTGGTTTGGGTTCTGTAGTTTCCACATCGGAGTGTTGCTCTTTTAAGACTTCTGAAAGCATGATCCACACCTTGTCCCTCTCAGATTTAGGAAGGCACTTCAGATTCTTAAACCTTGCATCAAGTGCTGTAGCTATCTTTAGAAATCTCACATTGGAACCTTCTTTGCATTTTGTCAAATCTGCGGTGAAGGTATTCTTAAAACGAACATGAGCTGGGTCATCATCTGAGACTGCTATAACATGAAATATATGGTAGAATGCCAGTAAAACAAAGCAGGAGAAACACAAGGAGTTCAATCACAAATTTAATTAATACATTTTTTTTAACAAGCGTCATCAGCATGGAAGCATGTCCTCTGGAATGATGACTGAAGCATGAAGGGGTATACGCATGTTTAGCATATCTGGCACATAAATATCTTGCAATGCCGGCTACAAATTGCCATGTAAATGCCTGTTTTCACTTTCAGGTGACACTGTAAATAAGAAGTGGCCAACATTATCTCCTGTAAATGTAAACAAATTTGTTTGTCTGAGTGATTGGCTGAACAAGAAGTAGGACTGAGTGGACGTACAGGCTCTGAAGTTTTACATTGTTTTGTTTTTGAGTGCAGTTATGTAACAAAAAAAATCTACATTTGTAAGCTTCGCTTTCATGACAAAAAGATTGCACTACAGTACTTATCTGAGGTTAATTGAAAAATATTATTTTTATCATTTTACAGTGGAAATAGTTGTAATAAAATAATAATATAAAGTGAGCACTGTACATTTTGTCTTCTGTGTTGTAATTGAAATCAAAATATTTGAAAATGTAGAAAAAAATAAAAAATATTTAATAAATTTCAATTGATATTCTATTGTTTAACAGTGCGAGTAAAGCTGCCAATGAAAGGAGAATTAATTTTTTAATCACGATTCCTTTTTTTGAGCTAATCACGTGAGTTAACTGCGATTAATTGACAGCCCTAATTAAAACTGAATTATTCAAGGCTTTCTGTAATTTACTGTTCTCAATAGGAGATGGTGAGGTTCACAACAAGAAAACTAGTAATTTAAAAAAAACAAACTGAACCAATTGAAATGCACGGGTAATGTCAGTGGCACCATGACACACATTGGGGACATGCCTAAAACTTCACAGTGCAATCTGTTATTCTTAATTTACACCTGGCTGAATTGATCATCTCTGTAATTAGGTTTATATTGCAGAGAAGAGGAATTAAATAAATGAGAAAAGTGAGTAGCCGCAGACAGAAATTTTTTAAGATACCTTGTGATATCAGACTTAAATAAATGTTTCCCTATCTGCCATTTCCCTCCTGTGAGACAGACATTTCCATTGATCCTTGTGCAAAGTTTAGATCCCCTCTCGTTATTCAAATGAGGAAGCTAGACAGTCAGAGGACAGCCTTGTATCTGGTGTGCTGCCCACTAACTTCCTCTAGAAGGAGCTCTTCCCAAGTCTATAGGTTAGTATTGTGTCTATATGGGGACAGGCATTTCCTGGCCTGGAGGACTAATAAACCATGGAACATAATGTGCTCCTGAATCGTAGAACCAACTTTGAGATGACTCTCATATCCGTAACCTCAAAAGGATATGACACCTGCCTTGAAGAATAGAAATCAGCAGAAAAATCCTTGTTTGCATTCTCCTTTCATTGGCAAGTTCACTGATCCCTACATATGGGACTTGACCACGGGTCAGACTGTTTTAGCAGGGAAAAGCAGAATTATCACAGGTTTGTAGAAAAGTACAGTAAAAGCAGAGGTACCACACCGCAGCACGGCTCTGCTGACTGCTGTTTGTGGAGATCATCAGATTCAATCTGTGGTGCTTTCTGAATATTTGATCATGTAGCTGTTCTACAAATTCTCTCTACTGAGGCATACCACTCCCCTACCCATTAAGTCAGTGTTTATCTTGAGGAGTAAATTGTTATTCCTACCAGAAATGAGAATTATTTAGCATCCTCTATGTAGTTTCTGAGCCACGTGGCTTTCATACCGCAGCATCTAGCACTGAAGCACAACAAAACAGATGGGATACAATGTTCAGAAATCTATGGGACATATGGAGGATAAATTCCTGAAGTGTTCTCAGTACCACCCTGCTCTTGAAGAACATGTAGTGTGGGGAGGTGTGTGTATGTGTGTGTGTGTGTGTGTGTATGTGGCTTCTGGGCCCAGAGGGGTGTGTGCGTGGGTGACTCCCACTGGGTACTTTGGGAAGCTGCAGGCACTGGACTTCCTTCCTTCACGCTGCAGCAGCTGGAGCATGAAGGAATTTGGAAGGGGTGGATCCTTTTACAGGCCACTTTGGTGGCTTCTGCAGCTTCTGCTTACTAGAAGCATTCACAGGAGAGTTCCTTATTGAGAGAGTAACCATCTTCATCGGCCTATCTTGTGGCCAACATAGTGGTATCCAAGCACTAACTATGGTACCTAGCTTTCATTTGGCACTGGTATTTCATTTATTTCTGCAATTTTATGAAATAAATGTGTGTGTTATGATGGTGCATGTCCTCCAGCTGGTTTCCACTGGCTTTCTTTGATTAAATAGTTCTCCACAGTTGCAGTATCATTCTGCACATCCCAGGAGAGAGAGAGAGAGAGAGTTTCTTCCTCCACTTTGGGAATCATCCTGTGTCCTCAATGAGATCTCAGCAACCTTGCACTTTGATTGAAGGAAGAGTGGTACCTCATCCTTTAGAAACCACTGTGTGATTTACTGTACCCAGTTGAGTTCTTACTTGTCAATGTTGCACACCATGAATGTCCACCACTCTCCAGTACTGGGTTTACCATGGCGCCAGCCCCACAATCAGAAGGGGCCCTGGCCAGCCCGATCCTCCGGCTGGCTGAGCCAGCCAGGAAAGCTGCCCCTGCCCCTGATCTACCCCCGTCCCACCTCTTCCCCAACCCCCCCCCCGCCCCGGCTCTGCCCCTGTCTGGCCTCTTCCCACCCCTGCTCCACCCCAGCTCCACCCCCACTCCACCCCTTCCTCCCCAAACCCACTCCCCTGAGCTACACATCCTGGGGGACTGCAGCAGAGGTCAGGCACAACCTGCACTCACCGGGCGGCAAAAGGGGAATGACCTGGCCCCAGGCCACTCCGTGCCACCACTGAGTGCTGGGGGGTGGTTCCCCCTCACCCAAAGTCCGGGAGCCAGAGGAGCAGAGTGGAGTGGGCTGGGGCTCTCTTACCCCCACACTACGTCTTTCTGCACTCGGATCCTGCTGCCTGGCTGAACCTGCTCACCCACACCTGATGCACCTGGCATGGGGGACAGGGCCCCAGGGTGTTTCTGAGGCAGGCCTGGCCCTTGCACTGTGTCAGTGTTGGGTGCAGCCTCACTGCCGAGTCCTTGTGGTGGGCTTGGGGGAAGCTGCAGGGTGATCTCCCACCTCCATGCAACCAGTGGCCTGTGCTCCCCACTGCCATGTTGGAGCCTCCACAATTATTTAGTGACAAAATTTGCAGAATTTTAAAATACTGTGCGCATAATTTTTATTTTTTGGTGCAGAATCCCCTCACGAATATGGGGTGCTGTGCAGCTGTGGTGGTGGGACTATTAGGAATGGGGTGGGCAGTGGGGAGGTCTATGGGCAGGGGGTGCTGGGCGAGCAGTGTGGAGTGCAGGGTGCTGTGCAGTTGTGGTGGGAGGCCAGCAGGGGAGGTGTCTGGGAGGGGTGAGGGCTGGGCAGAGAGATCTGTGATGGAGGTCTCTGGATGAGGGTGTGCTGGGCATGAGGGTGGGGCACTGGGCAGGGGGGCAGCATGGTGTGGGCCTGCCCTCAAGGGGAAGGGGCATGCAGGCAGCACAGGGCTGGGCAGAACAGTGTGCGTCTGGCAGCTGCAGGTTTGTAAACAGTGCCCTCCTGCTGGGCTGTGCGGAGGGGGCTGCTCCCACTGCGCTGTGCCTCATTGCCCCCAGCCCGCCCGTCACCCTGGAGACTTGCCCCATGGGGTGCCACAAATGTGTTTGGCGCCGGGCCCACAAAAAGTTAATCTGGCCCTGCCACTGTTTACTGCTTGGGAGACAGGCAAATGATAGAAGTAAACATTCAAACAAAAATAAATCCTTGCTGTACAGCCTGAAATAGATTTTATCATCATCTGGCCTGCCCATAAGAAAAAAACATGGGCTGTTTTGAAATGCATTTTGCAAAACATCACTGTATCTGATATGATTTTTTGTTAAGCAAATGATAAATTTTGTCGTGACTCAAATGTGTTAATGGTTTGGCAATAATTGTTCTGTACATGCTGAGTTCATTACTGAGGAAAATATTACAGCTCAAATATTCCTAGTGGGAGAAACTAACACCCTGTGTGTTTGCTTTATTCTTGTGCTGCTTACAAGCCCATGGGTTTGTTAAGCTATTTAATATTCTGCTTGCAAGTTTGGACAAATTTTCTGGAAGAAAAAATTCTTTCAATTGTGACAGGAGCTCAGAATTATTACTGTGTGTATCATTGGGTTCAGGCAGATGAAAGGGGAAGGGAAAAAAGCTAGGGATCATTCTAAATGGCATGAATTCATGTTTCATTCTGACATCTGAGGGCTTCACAATACCTTGTTAGGTTTAGGTTAGAGAAGCAAACCATCTTTCACTTGTGTGACATGCTGGAGAACATCATATTTTGTGCTTCAGGAGGGCCTTACATCTGGTGATCTCAAGAGCTTTAATGAACTAAACCTCACAACGCCTCTGAAAGGTAAATCATATAAGCCAGTCTTACAGATGCTGAAGATACACAGAAAGATAAGGGCTGTATTTTGATAGCCTTACTCATGATACCCTACGTTCGTGATGTCAAGGACAATATTTGTAGTGCAAGGCAATACCTCCCATAAGTAAAGGTATCAGAATCTCCAGTGACTTGCTCAACATCACAAGTCTGTTGTAGACCAAGGCATAGAATCCAAGTCGCCCAATTCCTAGTCCTGTGCTTCAACCACTGCATCGTTCCTCCTCCCGCAGAAGGGACAGTCACTGCCTGCTCTTGTAAAAGGCGCAAGTGCTCTCTCCATTATTTTGGAAATGGAGCTTTTCAATGTGTTTCTGGAGATGTTGTAGGAAATAGTTTCCAAGAATTTGACTCACTCACTTTATGCCTTCCAGTTCTCATCACATGCACCACAGTTACTCACTTCTTTTAAAAATCACAGACAGAAAGAAGAAATGTAATGAAACAATGTTATGGTTTGTCATCTTTCCTTGTCATGATTGGTGCTGTTGATTCACATGCGTTCCAGTGCTGGCACTACCAAGACAGGCAAAAATGTACAAAGATTGAGGGGTGGGGGGGGGGAAATGTCCAGCATAAGTTTTTGTCTGTAAATCCTTCTTTCTAAGGCTGTGGACAATCAAGTATCCAGCTTCTAATCACAAAATATATCTATACATAACAGAAGTGAATGAACAGCAGCAATCCATGCATGATACCGTTAGGGCTATTTAGAAGGTATGTTTTAGTTGTGAAAACATTAACTATTGTGCACTGCTTATTTTAACAATCTAAAATCTTTCTAAATAGTATGGCTTGATGTCTGATAACATCCATTATTAATCATCCAAAACTGGTGGGGGAAAATGTTGCCTTGACATATACAAGAATGTAATATATATGTTTATGTTATAAATACATGTTTGTGATGTTGAGTTAGGCCCTAGGGTGCATTGTTTTAAATTTGCGCTTGTTTGCCAAATTCTTCAGCTTGTTGCATTCCAACAAATTCTTTGTATAAAGACATAGGATAGAATGAAAAAAATCCAGCAAACAATGACATTCCAAATCAACAGAGGACGTTAAGAATGAAGACACATGTTAAAGTAGAAGAACTCAGTGACAAGATCTGGTTGAACAGATCTGGTTGAACAGTGTAGATAACCTTAAATTTGTATACCATTCTTCAAAAATAATCCTGAAATAGATATACTAGAGATTGACACTATTTCAATGTGTCAGATGAGTGAACTGCATAAAACCTGCTAATACAGTGAGCACACTTGAAAGCCTGCCAGTTCTCTTAGACAACCATATCCATTTGCAGTAAGTACAGGGAAGTACAAAAAATATTGCAAGTATCAAGGTAAGAGTATCTGCCCACTATATTTATGTAATTTCTTTTTAGAGTGCCCTAATGGCCTCTTTCTTCTTTAAAAAACCCTATTATTCCTTTTTAGAGCTTTGCCTGTGCTAGGAACATTTGTAAATATTTTTCAGCACTGGTGTTGCTCCAGCAGTGCTGCCAATGGTGAACATTGTCATGTAGACAGGGTGCAGGTTTTATACCACTTTTCCTTCTTAATCATATGACTTGAGCAGAAAACAAGATGCTCTATTACTGGGCCATGCTGCATGTTTCTCTTATTGCTGCATTCTCCATTATTTGATCATAGATGCAGACTTATTTTCCCCCGGAGATGCACACACCCCCTCTGCCCCAAGGCCCGCTCCACTCCACCTCTTGCCCTGAGTCCCCGCCCTCGCTCTGCCTCTTCTCGCTCTGCTCTGTCGGTTCCCCCAAGGCTCTGCCCCCTCTCTGCCTCTTCCCACCCCAGCCTCCACCCACCCGCTGCTCACTGCTCTCCACCCTCCCCCGGCTGCCAAACAGTGCCACAGATCAGCTGTTCAGCGGGGTCGCCAAACGGCTGTGGCTGTTTTTTTTTCCATGGATGCTTGAGCCCAGAGCACCTATGGAGTGGGCACCTATGATCTCTATACTTGGCATCAGAGATTGGAGAATTTACATCACCACTGTCCTTTTCAGTTCTGCCCCCAAAAAGCCACTTGTTTTACTTGAGCCTAAGGATGGTGCTCATCATCCCTGCAGGATGATCTCTCCTTCTGTAGAATTGCAGGAACTCCCAACTTTGGCTAGATGCTGCCCCCTCCATCTGTTAGTAGCCCCATTCCTTTCTGTTCAGATTTTTCTCAGGTAGCCAGTAAAACTCTTCCTTTGTTTTCTGCTTTCTAAAGATTGGTTTGTTTGTTTGTTTATCTTCAGTAAATATGTTGCTACTTGAGGGAATACCGATGTTTGATCATAGGCAACCTAGAGAGCCAGCTCAGTGTTCCAAACAGGCATAGTATGTTTAAGAGAACGGCACCACCACACACTCTCACCAGTGATCAGCTTGCTAAAATGTGAGTCTCATCACTTTGTGACATGGGATGAGTATATAGCCCTCTATCAGAACTTGCTTGTTAAGCTATGAACAGCCATATGCATTACTTAATGCTGAATACAAGCCACATACAACTGTTTTGAGCTAGTCCTGCTAGATATAAATAGTAAGCCCCAATCTGATTTTTTGCAAAATGCTAGCCATTTTTTTTCCTAAGCAGAACTGGAAGCAGCATCTTTTAAATCACAGCGTGAGGCCTTTTACAAAGTCTGAGCTTTATAAAAATTCCTATCAGCTACTAGCCCGGAATCGCAGGCACAAATGAACTAATTTTGGCTTACCCATTTGGATTTTTGTGGCTCCATTTGGCCTCCAGACAGAGTAACTGCATCCACAGTTATATCTTTATTGGGATAAGACTTTCTATTTTAAATAGCCATTAGCCAGAGACATAGCCATTCCAAAGAATGAATTGAAAATGAGTTTTATTAGATTTCAAGGGCTAACAGGCATTAATAGTCCAGTAATATTATAGTAAGAGTCAAAAACAGGCTTTGCAGTTTGACAGCTGGTAAATTACATCCAATGTACTGAAGGCAAAGAGCATTAAGAAACACGGTTTAAACATTAAAGAAATTTTGTTCCGCAAACAATATATCTGCCAAAAGCTGAGCCCAGAATGCAGAGGCCCCTCACTCAGTTCTCTTCCAACATAGATTTATACTGCAACTGACATCATCCGTCTCATTCAATTAAGGATATTACAACATGACCAAAAGGACAGTTACTACAGGAATACCATTGTTAAGTGAATGGACTGGCTGCAAAATGTGCTGTATTGACAGCCTTGGATACAGACGACTCCTAGCCACAGAAGAGGTGCAGCATGGGCAGGAGCAAGGAGTTCACCTCTTGACCCAGTCACTGGGTGACCACAATGGCCCCTTCTGGCCTTGGAACTATGAAAAAAATCTGTCAAAGCTGGTTGAGAGAAGCCACCGTAGAGGCAAGAGGACAGCTCAGTCTCACTGTTTAGCTTCTCTTTAGACAGAAAACATTTCTCCTTCCAGGCTGACTGATAACTATGCTAGTCCAGATCAAGCAGCCAGAGCTGAATGTCCTTCAGTTCCGTGGGGTTTGATGTCCAGGGGTGACCTTTGCTGAGTGGGCCTGGGCTTACTGCAAATCCGAAGAGGATGCTCATTGGTTTCATCTTTTTCCATCTTTATCACTGTCTGGAAATCCCATTTTTTCTAGACTTCTGTCTTGAGATGATTTTTGCTAAGCAAGGCTCGCCTCCTTTCCCCAGAATTGCCTGCACAGGCCACGAGCTCAACTCCAATAGCCTCAGAAAACATGCACTAACAAAAGCACAAATGTTGTGCTGGTGGAAGATGCTGGATCAACGAGAGTGAGACTGAAATGTTGCCTTCCTTGTCTGGCCAATTGGCCCAAACCCCATCCAAGAGAAACTACCCACAGTCACAAGTCACTATTGTAATTTAGGCTTCAGAGTAGCAGCCGTGTTAGTCTGTATCCGCAAAAAGAACAGGAGTACTTGTGGCACCTTAGAGATTAACAAATTTATTTGAGCATAAGCTTTCGTGGACTACAGCCCACTTCATCGGATGCATGCAGTGGAAAATACTGGTGGGAGGGAATAAGCATAGGGAAATAGTTTTTCTTTGTGTAATGGCCCATCCACTCCCAGTCTTTATTTAAGCCTAATTTAAAGGTGTCCAATTTGCAAATTAATTCCAAAAACAGACTCCAAGGAGAGACTGCTGAATTGGAATTCATTTGCAAATTGGACACCATTAAATTAGGCTTAAATAAAGACTGGGAGTGGATGGGCCATTACACAAAGTGAAACTATTTCTCCATGCTTATTTCCCCCTCCCCCCCACCCAGTTCCTCACATCTTCTTGTCAATTGCTGGAAATGGGCCATTTTCATTACCACTACAAACAGTTCTTTTTCTCTCCTGCTAGTAATAGCTCACCTTAACTGATCACTCTCCTTATAGTGTGTATGGTAACACCCATTGTTTCATGTTCCCTGTGTGTGTATATATATATATCTTCCTACTGTATTTTCCACTGCATACATCCGATGAAGTGGGCTGTAGCCCATGAAAGCTTATGCTCAAATAATTTTGTTAGTCTCTAAGGCGCCACAAGTTCTCCTGTTCTTTTTATGGTAATTTAATCTTCCATACAAGTACAATTCCATGTACCTCCTGTCCTCCAGCTCTCTGTTGAGATAGCCAGTATGGGGGCTGATTAGTGTTAGTTGTGGTGCTGACATCTCTGAATTGGGGAGGGACTGAAACCACAAAACACACTTCACATACAATTGGCCCCCAAAGACTTTTCAGGTGATAAACGCCAGTCACTACTGATAACAGACTGATTTTACATGAGTAATTGAGAGGTTAGTTAAGAAGGTTTGAAATAACCATCAACATTCTGCTAAAGGAATATGTGTTTAGCCTGTTCTTGTTTAGCACTGAAGGCCCCAAGGCTTTAGGCCAATATTAGTAGCAGATGGCTAGAATGCTGAATTTCACTCACAAGGTAATTCAGGCTCTAATACTTGAGTATTTCTATTTTTGAATGTGGTCACCAAACTGTCCCGTCTTCTCTATGAGATTCTTTTGGGTTTCCCCTCATTTTTTCTTCCCATTTCCCACTGGAGTGCATCAAATCTGACCATTGCAGTGACCTTCAGCTTCAGAAAAAGCAAGCAGGCTGCAGACGGCTCTGGGGCCACTCAACAAAGGCATGAGTGTATCCTTCCCCCCGGGGTGGGGGAGGAAGGAAGGAGTGGGGGCTGAGGCCACAGCCTCTGTAATGGGCCGAGTCTCTCCCAACCTCAGGATTGAAGGACAGAGTTGAGCTCAGAGCCTCACATGGTGCGGCTGGCCACAGCCCCCTTTATCCTCCCCCCCCCTCCCCCGCCGCTTTTACAGTGACACAGGATAAGCCTGTTTCACACTGTTTACATTATCCTAGACAGCTGGCCATAGCTTTTTGATCCAAACTTTTGTGTAGCTCTAGAGACATGAAACACTCAGCCTTCTAGAGGCCAATGATGGTCATTAGATTTCAGTACACTGCCTAGGCAGCTTTCATTTTACCGACACTATAACACGAAAGTCTTCAGCATTGGACGGGGCAGAAAATCAGAGTATTAGTTCTACTCTTGATAGTGTGGCAAACCCAGGACAAATGGCTACAAAGGGAGGGGTAGTAATTAGTCCCAGGGGGTTAAAAGGCCTCTCCCAATCCACTGAGGAGAGATAACCAGGGGGAAATAAGGTTCAGCTGGAACAGGGGTTACCAGGGAACTAATTAGGTTCAGCTGGCTCCAACTGCTGGAGACCTTTTTAAACCCTCCCTGGCAGGGAAGCAAGGGGGAGAGTAAGAGAAGCAGGGAAGCTGCCCGTAAGTTAGGTGCAGCAAGGCTCTGAACCTTTCCAGCAAGGAAGGCTGTGCTCTGTCTCCAGAAGGGGAGAAAACAAGCACAAGGGATTGACGGAGTCCAAGGCTAAAAAGGACTGAGCCTGCTGTGTACTTTGCCACAATAGACATTCTTCTTTGTATTACCTTTGATCTTTGCTTCTGGCTTCCCTCTCTAATTTCTAGGAAGACATCTGATGTCTCACAAAACCCCTCTATTTACAGTACCTAAAGAAATCATGGCTGCTGATCAGAGTGCAGCCCTGTCAGTCAGGATACGTAGTACTGGCTGTGAATCACAAAGAGACCATCACTATGCTGTGCATGTGCTGTATCCCGGGCAGAAATTCCACTGATGCGCTGAAGCTAAATATTTGATTTGAAAGTGATACGAAAGGGATTTGCAAGTGTTTGCATACAAAAACTGTGCAGAAATAGTGCCTGCCTTAAAAATAATCCGAGGAGCTGCATGAGGAGAAGCCCACAGCAGTGCACCTCCTATCATGGGCAAAATCGGACTCTCTGCTGGAGAACCAGAGATCTGTTAGCAGGAGAATGCAGGGGGTACATTAGCGCCTCCTCTTTCTACCACCTTGAGCTGCTCCTGATCATCCCTACTTGGCCCTTCTGTTCCCTACAGCCCACAATGACCCACTCCTACTGGTCTCCAGCTATCACCAGCTCATAGGCCTGTCTCCTGTACCAGGAAGTCCATAGAGGTGGTACTTTCTCTGCCAGCATCCCTAGGAAAAAGGAGAAAAGAGTTCTGGGGAATAACATCAATCATTTGGTATATACTGCATAACTTTTTTTCAAGATTAGCCTCTGTTGGTGTCCTATGTAAGATTAACTCCAGTAGGGAATTAGAAGACAGTGTTGGCTATAGTTATCTGAAATAAACATTAGACACCAAGGGAAAATTTGAAAAAGGGTTGTTTTTAAATTGCTTGGACTCCTCAAGCTGCAGCTGAACCTAGCATGACAATGACCTTGGAAATTCCAGTTTGTTCCCCTTACTGGAAATAGTGCAAGTTTGATAGTGATTTGTAATGTTAATGATTTAAGGCAGCGGTTCTCAAACTGTGGGTTGGGACCCTATAGTGGGTCAGGATGCCATTTTAATGGGGTCTCCAGGGCTGGCTTAGGCTTGCTGTGGCTCAGGGCTGAAGCCCGAGCCCCACCGCCTGGGGCTGAAGCCAGAGCCTGAGGGCTTCAGCCCTGGGTGGCCGGGCTCAGGTTACAGCCCCCCTGCCTTCTGCTGAAGCCATTGGGCTTCAACTTTGCCCCCCCACACCCCACCCGGAGCAGAGGGGCTCAGGCTTTGGTCCCCACTCCTGGGGTCATGTAGTAATTTTTGTTGTCAGAAGGGGGTCACAGTGCAATGGCGTTTGAGAACCCCTCATTTAAGGGATTTAAATTCCGCTGTAAGTGTAGAAATCAACCCAACCCATGCTCTGAAAGTAAAAGAGGTTGTTTTCACACTGAGAGAGCTTACACAGTTCACCATCCTAGTGGAGACACGGCATTGTAGTTTTTAACTTGCTGTAGCTAGTCGAGGTCCGCTTGCGGTGCAGAGTTCACCTATTTTTTGTAGTGAAGACATTGCCTTTGCACTGTTGTGTCCCAGCTCCTTACCGAAAGAGAGCTACATTACAGTACTGGAAAGGCAAATAGTAATAGCTGTCTCAAATGACAACGCCCCCCCCCCCCCATATGGTGGCTTTGCAGTGAAACTGAACATCATTCTGGCCGCCGACTCAAGTTTCTTTATCCAGAAGAAAAGGGACGTACTTCCTATCGAACGTTGAGAGGAGAGATTGCAAATGGATCAACCTTTGTGCATGATAAACCACTTGAGAAGCTGAAAAGAAAAAAAAGGACTTGACATTGGAAATACCAATAGAACTATTAAATAATAACAACAGTGCATCCCATTTAATTCCCTTTCAAAATTTCAGGACGTGAAAAGTCAAATTCTTGGATAAGATGAGCTGCAAGAAAGATAATTAAGTCATCTTACGCGGTGGCTATCTTTGCTTTGATATTCTCAGAATCATCTGATGATATTCACATTTATAAAGACAGTTCACATGAGAGATCCCAAGAAGAGTTACAGACAATGGGGTCATTCTTCAAATCTATTGAGATGCACTGAGAAGCTTCTCAAATCCTTTGAACTTACATCCTTCCCACAGCCTCCCCAGCAGGTGTTCCTGTTCCTTCTCTGGCTGCACTGAGCCCCTGGCTGTTCCCTCCCTCGTTCCCTTTCTAGTTTCAGGGAGCCTTAGGAGGTCTCTACCTCTGTTAATAATAAAAGGGGTTGGCATGTGCTGAATGATTTTCTGCTTTACATTCTGACTCTTCATTAGTTTGTGGATGGCTAAACTTTTGCTCTGTATCTTGTCACCACATGTTTTTAGTGACTGTTGCTGAAAAGAGCAGCACTGGATAGAAAACATGAATTCTGGTGGGAGTAGTGGGATGGAGGCAGCTGTAGGCTGATTTTTACAAAAAATGCATGCAGCCATTCCTTTGGTTATGGGTTAATGTGTAATACTGATTCCCTTTTTTCCCCTCACCTATTTTGAGGCTGGCTCGATGTGCCCGCATGCTACATATTTTTGTCTAAGAGAATCTTCTAGTGCATATGCTGGTGTGAGTGAGGTGTGATGTTATTTTTTCTCTCTCCCCAAACTTATGACTGAGAGGAATTTGGCAATTAATTTTGCCCTCTTATTTATTGTTGGAACTCTCCATCTGAGGTGCACCATGCGTGTATGAGGCCCATCCTCCTGCCATTGAAATCAATCAGTGTTATTTTGGGCATGAATGAGCTTTATTAAATGATTTTATCAATAAAAATTAGTCTAATCCTAGCAAATTAATTAAAAATTGTATATTTCTCATCCTTTATGTTACCTATATAAAGATCATTAATACCTAACAATGGAGAGGGACTAGCTGAGACCTAATTGCAAATCAAGGGGAAACTATTTTTCCAATGATCTATGGCCATGTCTTCAATTTCTGATCACATTGGAGGAGTTAAGACTTGACTGCTTATTCATAGAACTGTAGGACTGAAAGGGAGCTTGTGAGGTCATCTAGTCCAGTACCTTGCATTCAAGTATTCTAGACCATATCTGACAGGTGTTTGTCTAACCTGCTCTTAAAAATCTCCAATGATGGAGATTCCACAACCTCTCTGGGCAATTTATGATGGCTAGAAAGTTTTTCCTAATGTCCAACATAAACCACCCTGGCTGCAATTTAAGCCCATTGCTTCTTGTTCTATCCTCAGAGGTTAAGGAGAATAATTTTTCTTCCGCCTTCTTATAACAACATTTTATGTGCTTGAAAACTGTTATCATGTCCCCTCTCAGTCTTCTCTTCTCCAGACTAACACACCCAATTTTTTCAATCTTCCCTCATAGGTCATATTTTCTAGACCTTTGAAACCTGTCATTAATAATTTTTGTTGCTCTTCTCTGGACTCTCTCCAATTTGTCTACATCTTTCCTGAAATGTGGTGCCCAGAACTGGACACAATACTCCAGGTGAGGCCTCATCAGTGCGGAGTAGAGTGGAATAATCACTTCTCCTGTCTCGCTTACAACACTCCTGCTAATACATGCCAGAACGTTTGCTTTTTTTGCAACAGTGTTACACCATTGACTCATAGTTAACTTGTGATCCACTATGACCCCCAGATCCCATTCCGCAGTACTCCTTCCTAGGCAGTCATTCCCCATTTTGTATGTGTGCAACGGATTGTTCCTTCCTAAGTGGAGTACTTTGCATTTATCCATATTGAATTTAATCCTATTTACTTCAGACCATTTCTCCACTTTGTTCAAATCATTTTGAATTTTAATCCTATCCTCCAAAGCACTTGCAACCCCTCCCGGCTTGGTATCATCTGCATACTTTATAAGTTGCTATTATCTAAATCATTGATGAAGATACTGAACAGAACTGGACCCAGAACTGATCCCTGCCGGATCCAACTCGATATGCTCTTCCAGCTTGACTGTGAACCACTGATAACTACTCTCTGGGGATGGTTTTCCAAACAGTTATACACCCACCATGTAGTAGCTCCATCTAGGTATTTCCTAGTATTTCCACCTTATGGGCTCAATCCTGCTGCCATTGAAATCCCTCAGAGTTTTTCATGGACTTCAATGAGAGGATTGGGCCTTATGCAATATTGTTTGTTGCTGGTGAGAACGGGCCTTAAGGTCCCAAATTTTCAGAACTGGCTTCTAATGTTGTGGACACTGTTTATGTTTCTGAGCATGCCAAAAGACACAGCGGAAACAGCACCCAGAATTTTGGAGGTGAGACTGAAACCAACTGGAGCCAACCATAAATACTGTAGTTTTTCACTTTTTGTCACTAGGCATTCCCGAATGACTGCTTGGTGTCTCATCTATTTGTTTTCTTCCTGTGACCCATAACCATCACTGTCCTTTGAAGAGTACACATAATAATAATAATGATGATAAAAAAAACCCACTCACACACAATAGTTTCAAACTATTTGAAGGATAGATGTTATATCCTGAGGTGCCAGAGAAAAATGTTTCATAGCCTTAATCTTATCCCCATTGATGATACCTCTGCTTCTAGGTATACAACACAGCAAAATACAGATACCACTTGGCTTGCTTTATTTTCCATTGTGTCCTGCCCTACACTTCCCACAGTGTTTAAACCATATAAACACAAATCCCTGTGAAAACTGCCTAGTCAGCTTCAAAGAGACACATGCTGTCAAGTGCTACTTTTATCATTTTAAGGGTTTTTTTCCACTCTTTCCATTGTCTCTTTCAAATAAGAAATTAATGTTTGCGCAATCAAAAAGGCCAAACTTGGTATGGGCAGAGTTTTCACTTCCAAGAGTCTAAGAGATTATGGCCAAAGAGCAAGAAAGAAAAAAATTAAAAACCATAAATCAAAATTAGTGTTGCTATAAAGAGAAATAGAGCAGAAAATATACTAGTATTGCATGGTAGCATAGGGACATAGAGACTAAACATACCTTACCATAAAGGCTTTCAAAAATCCAAGTCTGGCCCTCTGGGCAATATTCTCACTAATGGCCAATATGGTACTGTAACCATTTCAGCTCAATCTTCTGAATTCAGTCTTCTGTCCAGACCTACTTACGTTAGTACAACAAAAGCATAAAATGGATACATCCAAGCTGGATGCAGCTTTTAATGTCCCAGAATAGACACTCTACTGTACAGTTTCCCGTCAGTCCATCAGTTCCCCTTCAGTCCATCAAATTCTCTCCCCATCAATTCTCACTGACCCATCCCCAGTCCATACTTCCACCACACCTCCATTCATTAGTCAAGTCATTCAATCCTCCTCCTCCCTCTACAGTTCTCAGGATGTCCCAAGTTATTCTGCCCCTCCCAGTCTTAGTTCTTGCCCCTCCCCGTTCCTCAGACACAGGTTGGGCAGAGCTCCTTGTTCAGCAGCTGCAGGAGCCTCTCTTGTTCTGGGTTCCCCCACCTCCCTCTGGCTTGCTCACTGAATGAGGGAGAAGAGTTGAGGGCAGGGTGGCAGTCTGATTGGCTGGCAAGGGACGTACAAGTGGGAACCTCAGCAACTAGCTCTGCCCATCCTGGCAGCCAGCCTAAAGCAGGAGGTTCAGCCACTGGCTGGAACACAAATCAGTAGCCTCCCGCCAAAAGCCAGTGGTTGGGCTGTTTTGCTTCTGTCTGACCCAGGGTCAACAACCCCCAAGACCTGCAAAACAATGTGACATCCCCCCAAAGTCATGGGGTTTAAAAACGTGAATCCTGTGGTTTTGGCGTGTGATTTGTGAGCGCTCACTCAACACCCAGTTGAATGTGTGCATGTGTCCAGATGAGAAGTCACTCTGAGTCAAGCAGAATAGTACCGACTTTCCTTAACCCCTACTGTGACAGCCTTCCCCCCTCACATGCAGCTTTGCATGTCCTGCTTCCCTTCCTCCTGGTATGCTCCAGGTCACAGTCTCGGTTTTGTCTCTCCTCTGCAAGCCAGACTCTATCCCTGCTCTTCCTCCCATGGCAGAGTCTGCTCTCCCTGACACCTGACAGAGTCCAGCAGCAGCTCTCTCTCCCCCCAATTCCCTCCCACCATGGCCAACACCAGCACTTTCCCCTTCTTCACCTCCTGGGCCTCCTAGGGCAGACTTTAGCAGCAGTCCTCAGGCACCCGGAGTGCTCCAGCAGCCTACCTCCAAGCACTACCCTGCAAGGGAAGCTACTGTGGTCCCCTGTCATCATTTTGTTAGTTGTGGTGGCAGGAGGAAATAGGGAGAGGGCTGCATTCCTGGATTCCCTCCTCTTTCCCCTGGATAACTGGCTTCATCACCTCACCCCCAATAAGAGGGTCCTGGGGTGTGGTGGGCCTAGCCAGCTTCCCGGTTCCTGCCTTGCTGCCTGCATAACCCTTCCCGCTCTGAGGGGTGGGAAAACAGCAGTCATCTATTTCCTGCCTTACAAACACAAGCAGCTCCTAACAGCAGCCAGCTATTTGTGTTAGCAGGGCCTACATGTACAAATGAGTTCAAAAGCACAACATTCATGATCAAACTGGCAAAGATCATCAGTAAAACCCTGGGATTTCCTGCAGCTGGGGTACCAAGGGCAGTGGCTCCTTGCCACTTCCCAAAAACGAAGTGCATTTTAGCTGGTGTGTATTTGACGGCAAAGGCTGTAGGTGGTAGTTCAGTAAACAGCAGTCTGCCCTCTGAATCAGTACCAAAGGAATGGCCCAGCATGGTATTAGGGGACACTGGTGCTATGTTGGAGACGTCTTCACAGAAAGGTATAAAACCAAAGACCCAATGCCACTGAAGAGCCTCTGGCATGTTTGTACAAAGTAGAGGTGGTGTTTGAATTTCATTTCAGGGAACTGCCCAAATTCCCCCAGGCAGTTTAAATTCAATATGGTTTTTATTGGTACTATACCTTTAAATAGTTTGTGAGCCCTCTAGTGGGTCTCCTGGTATTCTATTGCAAAAGGCACTAGAATGAACAGAGCAGCAACACATGTGTGTAGCTAGGCCTTGTATGTATGACTATGATCAGTAACCACTGTTATTTTGAACCCAGCTGTGTTCATGTGGTTTCCTTATATTAATGTTGTGTAGCAAGCAAAACCACAACAGTGCTCTTCATTACTTCTTGTCTTAAACCGCGGGGGCATCTTGCTGTGTGTTATTAAACAGCAGCTGTGTTTCACTGCAGCATTTCCGAGGTGGGTGAAATGACCCCTATATGTGGTTGGTTGGTTTGTTATGTGTGTAATGCACTGTAGCCCATTTGGGGGAATGGAACCGTAAAGTTATTTTTCACATTCAGACGAGCCATTGGGACAGAGGAGACTGCTGTCTCGTGCACCAAAGCTGAATAATATCACCACCGGCTGGTTCAAATTTTGCTGTATGGTAAGGAGGTATGACATTCATTATGATTGCCGGATGATCGTAACGTCGTTACGAGAACACATATAGGCTCCCGCTGTAAAATTCAGATCCAGATTCTGAAGAAAAGTCTGGGGTCCTTTGAGCTAGGCTTTGGGTTTAGTGGTTCACTACTTTATAGAAGGGAAATTTAAAACAGACCCTAATGGATGCCAGGCCCAGTACTCACTGTATGTGTGAAATTAATTTTGCTATTGATTTTTTTTATAAGCAAACAGACATTGAAAGGTACAGAAAAGGAAATGACTTACAGCTTGTATGGTTCCAAATACCGCATGCTTCACGAGTGCTGCAATGGAATGATGCAATTTTAATACAGTGCACACCACAAGCTAAAGGCCCCAGCCTCTGATTTTTGTTAGTGCTGTAACAAATAAAAAGGAACCCTGATGCACAGGCTATGGGGCTGTCCGGTAGTTGTGGAAAGAGATGGACGCAAGAGTTAAAAATCTCATCTGAAAATTATATCGTAGGTTATTTACCTGCTAAGATAGAATTAATTCCTCCACAGGCCAGTAATCATTTTGTTATGAGCTTGTAACTGCATATATTTTGAGTATTGTAAGGCTGAAGCAAGCTTCAGTATTAAATCAGCAGTGAATGGTCTTTGATTAGTGACACTTCAATCAATTTATACAAATATATTATTACTGTAGCAATCTTGCATTGGTGCCATGTTGAGTAAAGGGACATTCTGATACCCTGGTTTGGCTCATGGAGGGGTGGGGGTATTACACCTAAGGGGGAGTGTAGTGAGGCGATGTGGCCTCCCTCCGACCCAGAGGGGGAGGAACCACCCTCTGTGCCCGAGTGGGAAGAGCCAGACCTGCTTTGCCCCTCCCACTGGAAGCACACCACTGGAACAGGAAGTATAAAGGGCGGGGCCTCCTGCCCAGTTGGAGCTGAGACACCGAGGGAAGCAGACGGACCCTGCTCGCTCCCAGCCGCTGACCCTACTGTTGAACCCAGCCATACCCTGCCCTCTGGGGAGCCCGTTTCTGCCATGGACCTGCCGGGACTACCACAGGCCACCTAAGCAGAGGAAGCGGAGGATGCCCTGCTGTTTCAGGCACACCTCAAGGGGAGGGAAGGAAGTGGCCCGGGACAGCCGACCTTAGTCTGGCTGCGGCTTTGCCTGAGGCATGGCCAGTGGGTTGCGGCTGGGATCCCTGCTGACCCAGTTGTGGACCACTCCGCCACTGTTAGGGCCCTGTGTCAGCAGAGTGGTGGAGTAGAGTGGTGGAAGGGAGGCAGCCTCCCCTCGCCAGGCCCAGTGGCCTGTGCTCACCGGTTGTCTGCTGGAGCTAGGACACCCGACCACTGGGTTTTCTCTGGCTCTGCTCCAAGAGTCCAGGACTAATTGACTACTGGGTCTGCACTGGCTCTGCAACAAATGCACAGAGCTCATTGACTATGGGATTTGCTGTGGCTCTGTAACAAGAGCCCACGGCGAATTGACTACTTGACTGCTCTGTCGCTGCACCAAGGGACCAGAGCTGGGTGACTCCTGAGTTCGCTCTGTCTCTGCCTCCAGACGTCAGAGCTAATTGACTAGTGGGGTTGCTCCGCCCTGTGCTGAAGGGCTTGGAGCTACTTAACGCCGGTGTTGGCCTGGGCTCCTGCCACAAGGGCCCCGAGGCCATAGACTAAGGTGGGCACAGCCCCTGCTTGAAGGGTCCGAGTGCCCTAGACGGTTGGCTGCTCTGCCCGTTAGACCAGTCTGGATGCTAATGCCTATACTAACTCCCCTGACACTAGGCGGAGGCCCTGATGGCAAAGTGAGGCCCTGTGGCCTCCCTCTGACCCAGAGGTCAAGGGACAACCACCCCACCACTACAGGGAGCATGCTGTAGCAAGGTGGGACACTTAAAGGGACTGACATCTCAAAAGCTGCTCTGAGTGGTGGCCAGGTGGGATAGATCCACCAGGTGTGGATGCAGTAGCTAATGGTGGCTGTTTCTCCCCGCTGGTCTGAGAGGTATAGATGGGTGGGATGGTGTCACCCCTTAAAATTCAGCACTTTAGCTGGCCTCCTATATCATCTGCACCTGATGCTGACTGGTAGGTAACCCCTCCTTGGTCAATATACTGCTCCATTTTTCATCTTTCCAGTCCTTGTTCTTTGTCCTGTATCCTATCCTACTCTTCCAGCTCTAAATTTATAATATGTCAGCAAATGATTTAGTATGCAGCACTAGGCCCTCTCCATCCATTCTATGTGACTAATGTTACTGGGACAAATTTCAGAGGATCATAACTTTCATTGTTAGTGTAGTTTACAAAATGCTTCAGATCTACTTATCATTAACCCCAGTATACCAAATAAGCCTACCCATATGCACGATGTGCGCGCCACATCAACGTGAGCTAATGCCACAATAACACTTACTGGGATATAGGGTACTCCATACATAAATCTCATAGGCAGGGTCATATTACCAGCTGGCACATTGTAGCACCCAGCAACAATGGTGATGTCATGCATTGCTGCTTATTTTATTAACTTGGTTTGCTTCCTTGGTTACATGTTTGCTGCTTCAATTGCTTTTACTCGGAGAGCGTGAGAGAGAAACTCTAGCCAAATGGCATAAATAATCTCCCTCCATAACTGTCAGGCTCTGAATGTGTGTCTGGGAAAGAGAGAAATCTTTCATCTCTCGCAAAACCGGCAAAGTAATTCAGGATATTTGTGCTTTGTTCATATTGACTCTCACCTGCTGCCACTGCCTCAAAGGGCTCCAGAACAGTAAAAAGGTTTGTAATCAGCTCACTGTTGTTTACTTGAAGACAACCTCTGAACCAGCAGGTTTTTTGGGTCAGAAGGCAATCAATGTGCAGCCAGTTGAAATCTCTCAGATACGCAGTATGTGGCTTTTTATGTGTGACTAATGTAGAGATTTTTCAGGGAAGCGGGTTTTTTTTTTCCTCCTATGAGCACTTTCAAGCCTGTGCATCAGAGATAAACCTGACCCCAAACTCCTGTACAAACCTGAATTTAAGGACAGAAGGGGAGAGTATTCAAACTTTGGATCCAGAGCTGGGACTCAATTTTGCACCTTGAACCTCTTTCTTCTTTGCACATTTTAATGCGAAAAACAACCAAAGAATTTTTGTTTTGGTCCTGCTAATATTAGGTCTTTAGCCTGGCAGTTACATCCTTTGAGAGTCCTTCACCACAGCAGGTTTATGTTTGTTCAAAACAAAGGCCTGGGTCCAAGTGTGATCCTGTCGGCTGCTGCTTTTAGAATGTTCCTGCCATTTGTCAGCGGCTCTGACACTTGGTTTCAGATTGTTTTGCTGTGAACTGCTTATTGAACTTCTCCTTATTGAACATGCTCCTGCCAAGATATTTGTGTATGTGTGCTCTTTCTTGGAACTGGTGACTGTCTGGCTCCTGTGTAATGGAGAAGTGTTGGGCCTAACAGGCCCTGAACTGTCGGAGCACTTAAACAAGCTGTGATAACTATGTAGTCTATGTAGTCTCGATCTTGCTAATAGCTGTGGCTCCATGCACTGACTGGCAGCCTAGTAGACAAGTTCTATGGACACACAGCTTTCACAGATCCATGTAGGCTAGCATTTTGGACCTCATGTAGAAGAAGCAGGAGGATGTGTGAGGTAATATGTTTTATTGGACTTTCGCTGATGGAAGGTAACATAATACAATGCTTTTCACAAGACTGGTGAGCAATGCAATAGCTTTCAGGCAAAGATGATGGGTGCAAAGTTTACAGGGGCAATTGAAAAAAATGGCGAGAAATGCGGTTGGAAGCCTTTGGAATTATGGGATGGATAAAACTGCGTCTGGGGAGAGGGTGATCCCACCCCAATGATGCACTGTGATCCATTCCTGCAACTCCTAGCGGGAGAAGGTGGAGATTTGCACAGTGGGGATAGCTACCCATGGTGCACTGCTCTCTCTCTGTCAATGCTAGAGCACCAACTGTGGACGCGCTCCGCCAACACAAGGAGAGTTGTGTGAACATGTACAAGTGATGTAATTACAGCATTTTTTTTATTGTCAACATAACTTAAGTTGACTTAACTCTGTAGTGTAGACATGGGTGAAGACTTGGAGTGAGTTAGGGGTCACTCTGTGGTAATCTTTAAGGCTGGTAAGAGCCAAGGTGTGGGTGCAGCACGCACGCAGACATAGCTGGGAGTGACTTGCATGCTGGAGGCATGCTGAAGCAGTCCAGACTGGAGGCTACAGCAGCAAAGCAGTGTAAAGGGTACCCCAGGTTAGAGGGCCAAAGAGACACAGCTACTCATTAGCCTGGATTGTACCCGGCATATCACAGAGGTGTCACTATCTGTTCCTGGGCTGCTAGGACTCCTAGGTCCTAAATGCTCATGATCGATTTTTAAAATCCTGATCTTACTCTGGTCTCTCTCAATTTGGTGATGAAACTACAGTAGAACCTCAAAGTTACTCACACCTCGGGAATGGAGGTTGTTCGTAAGTCTGAAATGTCTGTAACGCTGAACAAGACGTTACAGACTTCAGCCACTTGGGGGGAATGGGGTGGGGGGGTTGGGGCAGCAGCCACAGGGTGGGGGTGTCAGGACTCTGGATGTGGGGGGTGTCAGGGCTTCTGAACCTCTGGAGCACCAGGGCTCAGGGCTTTAGATCTGGGGGGAGCACTGGGGCTCAGGGCTTCAGCCCCATGGCCCCGTTCCCAGCTTCTGTCCCGGGGATGGGGGGGCTCTGTGGCTCTGTTCCCGGTTTCAGTGTGGGTAGGGGGTGACCAGGGCTCGGGGCTTTAGCTATGGGGGGAATGCTAGGGCTGAAAGTAGCACTCCCCTTGTAGCTAAAGACCTGAGCCCCAGCATCCCCATGGGGCTGAAGCTGGGAAAGGAACCTCAGGGCTGAAGTCCTGAGCCCCAGTACTCCCCCCAGATCTAAAGCCCCTTGAGCCCTGATGCTCTGGAGGATCAGAAGCCCTGACCCCCCGTCCCCCTACCTGGAGCCTTGATCCTCCTCACCCTGTGGCTGCAGCTCTCCTCCCCTCTCCCCCGTCCCAAGCACTGAGCACCGGGGCAGTAAAGTATTTGCTTGTGTGTGTGTGTGTGTCTGCTGCTGCCTGGTTACTTCCAGTTCCAGAGGGTGTCTGGTTGACTGGTAAGTCCGGAATGCTGGTGTTTGTATCCTGGAGGTTCTACTGTATATAAGGCATATCCTACATCTCTAAGCTGCTTCTTCATTTTACCTCTGTCTCATATGCACTTGGTGTTCTAATATTTATTGTTGTAAATTATTTTAATTGGAAATGCTGAGTCATGAAACTGAAATAACAACAAATGCGATTTGTGCCCAGCATTACTGAGTCTGCCTGATATAAATTTTCTTGCACTGTTGTTTATCTGGGACTGTCCTGCACTGAGGTCTCTGCTATTAGCCTGTGGTCATGTTGTTCCCAGGTGGGTAGATGCTGATCCCAGGGGACAGTGGGAAGAGATGTTTTTTAATGAAAATCCTGTTATATTTCAATTGCCATTGGCACCTTAAATAAAGAGTGACTCTGAAATCACAATACGTTTGTTTTGTTGTTTTTCTCATATCTCTCAGGAGCCACTTGATTGTCTAGTTTCCAGATTAATGTTTCCTACTTGGGAGCCATCAACAAATCAAGGAAAAAATCATATTTGGAGAGATGCCAAACTGCCTGAAAGTAATTTGTCTAGTCAGTGAGCAAAGGTGTTTGCTGGGTCGTGACCAATGCAGGCATTCGAATGTTTTTTCCATTTGAATACACAGCATAAATGAATTCAAATGGAATATTCTGTGTCCAAATTAGCAGTGATCAGAAGCACATGCTGCTTTTCAACATCTTTGAGGCCCTATTTCAGATCAGATTGTGTTCTATCTATAATGTTAAGTGGTGGCTTGGTGAGTGTAAGATGAACCTGGTCAGAAGGGAAAAGGAGCATTCTGAGCCTTTACACAGTTCACCTGAAATGAACACCAAACCTTTTCCTGTTCAGATAAATTTAGGTAAGGATCTCCCCCTTCCTCCTGTCTTTCTTTGGTTCCCAAAATGGTTGAGGCGCTCCCTCTTCACAAACCTCCAATAGGCCTTTGACCCCACCCTCCTTTCAAATCCTTCAGTAGGCTACAAGTTCTATCTGTCAATTCATGCCTGTTCAGGGCTCTTTTCCCAGGATCTCCCACTAGACCCCAGCACTATCCTTCCTAACCATCATCCTAATTAAATTAAAATTTCATATATTCCAAAATTCATAGCTCCTGAACTTGCAACACATGAATTCAGCAGCATATGTAAGCAAAGAGGAAAAACTGCCTATTCTACTGGGCTTAATTTCCCAAGGTTGGCAGAGGTTGTGGATCAGGAAAAAAAAAATGTAAGAGGCTCCAAAGGAAGAAGTAGCGAACAGACTGTATAGTATTGCAGTGCGCGACTGACAGGTTGTAGATAAAGAGAGAACAAGAAGGTTATTCCATGGTCCTGGAAGAGAAAAGGGCTTATAACAGAATCAGGGAAGAGCTAGAAAGTTTTGAAGTACTGGGAAAAAGGACTGAAAAGGAAACATTATGGATAAGACTGAGAAGCTTTGAGAGCTCACAGAAACTGAGGTGAATCTCTGAATAACGCCTTCTTTTCCCCTTGCTAATCCTGGGCAGCATGCCATCACTATCCTTCTATCATCAAAACCCATTGACTGTAATTAAAAATTTGTCAGCGATCTGCTAAGCAAGGGACTACAACTCCCATCAATCCCTCCTCACTACACATCCCCTTCCTCCTGGCTAGTGAAGGGGGAAGGTCCAGGGAGTGGCCTGGCTCTGTTTGGAAGTGGCAGCCACATGGCTACCAAGGAGCTGTACAGAAGCTGGATGCACACAAAAATTCTCCAGGAACCATACGCAGAGCCATATGTTGAACAGGTTGTGGTTGCTGGACCTTACAGCTGGGTGCAGGTTTGTGTGGGCTTATAGTGTAGCAGCAGTGCCTGGACAGAGAGCCAGTGCACAGGGCCCCAGTGAGAACTGAGCCAGTCTTAGAAAGCTCTGTTTTCTTGAATAGAGACTGGACTGGAGAGGGCACCCTTGGCACTAGGCCTGAAGAGCCCTGACTCTCGAGTGGCCTGCCCCAGGGACCAAACAAGACCCTCCGTTGCTCACTTTGAATTGTTTAAGCCTGTATAAACTATGGTATCTGCAACCTTTCCCTGTCTCTGCCGGCCTTAGTAAAATACCCTTTTATTTAGCCATGTGTCCATGTGGTTATTGGGATAGCGCCTACCAGGCCTACCTGCTGAAGCACCTTCTGTGCTTGCCTCCAAGTCGTGGCACACTAGTGGCAGCCCAGGGGTTTGGTGTCCTCCAGCAATGAGCTGCTTTAATATTTACAAATGAATCTACACAATAGTTTTATTTCTTTAGTAGCTGTGGAACTATAATGACTCTTTATTCTTGCTGACTGTTGCTTTTCCAGAATTTGCGACATGTCCTGCCATCAGTCACAGCAACAGCTTCCCTTTCAGTTCTGCCCCAAAGCACCTCAAACTTGGTCTTCACCCATCCTGATAGCTCAGTCCTGGGACTCTGCAGGGCAGAAGACACCTGCTAATCATGCCAGCTTGTGCAATGATACAGAAACCAAGACTTAGAGTCTTCTCAGGGTACGTCTACACTACGGGATTATTCCGATTTTACATAAACCGGTTTAGTAAAACAGATTGTATAAAATCGAGTGCACGCGGCCACACTAAGCACATTAATTCGGTGGTGTGTGTCCACGGTCCGAGGCTAGCATCAATTTCTGGAGCGTTGCACTGTGGGTAGCTATTCTGTAGCTATCCCATAGTTCCCGCAGTCTCCCCCGCCCCTTGGAATTCTGGGTTGAGATCCCAGTGCCTGATGGGGCAAAAATCATTGTCGCGGGTGGTTCTGGGTAAATGTCGTTAGTCATTCCTTCCTCTGGGAAAGCAACGGCAGACAATCATTTTGTGCCCTTTTTCCCTGGATTGCCCTGGCAGACGCCATAGCATGGCAACCATGGAGCCTGTTTTGCCTTTTGTCACTGTCACCATATGTGTACTAGATGCTGCTGACAGAGGCGATTCAGCAGCGCTACACAGCAGCATTCATTTGCTTTTGCATGATAGCAGAGATGGTTATCAGCTGTTCTGTACCATCTGCTTCCATTGTAAATTGACAATGAGATGATGGTTACCAGTCCTTCTGTACTGTACTCTCTGCTGCTGTCATGGGTACCCCTGGCTGAGGTTGGCCGGGGGCGCAAAAGACAAAAATGGGAATGACTCCCCTAGTCAATCCCTCCTTTTTGGTATTTAAAAATAGAATCAGTCCTGCCTAGAATATGGGGCAAGTGTACTAGAGAACCAGAGAGCACAGCCGCTCCGTGTCAGATCCCGCAGAAATGATGAGCTGCATGCCATTCACAGGGGGTGCCCCTGCAACAACCCCACCTGTTGCTTCCCTCCTCCCCCAGCCTTCCTGGGCTACCGTTGCAGTGTCCCCACATTTGTGTGATGAAGTAATAAAGAATGCAGGAATAAGAAACAGTGACTCGTTAGTGAGATAAAATGAGGGGAAGGCAGCCTCCAGCTGCTATGATAGTCCAGACAGGACATTAAGCAGTGTGGGGGAGAGGAGCCCAGCATCCCGCTGCTATGATAGTCCAGGCAGTACAGAATCTGTTCTTTACACATGAAGGGCGGGGGCTGATGGAACTCAGCCCCCTGTTGCTATGATGAAGACAGTTACCAGCCATTCTGTACCATCTACTGGGAATGACCAGGAGTTTTTTACCCAGGTACCCCTGGCCGACCTCACCTGAAGCCAGCCAGGAGCACTCACGGGCTGATGATGAGGACGGATACCAGTCCTTCTGCACTGCACCATCTGCCACAAGGCTGATGATGATGACGGATATCTGTCATACTGCACCATCTGCCACCAGGGAGGGGGAAAGAGGATACTACAATTCACTGCCGCAGCATCGCGTCTACCAGCAGCATTCAGTAGACATAGGGTGACATTTAAAAGAGTCAAGAGATGATTTTTTTTCCCTTTTACTTCTGGGGGTGGGTTGGGGGGCTAAATTGACGAGCTATGCCCTGAACCACACTGGACAATGTGTTTGACCCTACAGGCATTGGGAGCTCAGCCAAGAATGCAAATGCTTTTCGGAGACTGCAGGAACTGTGGGATAGCTTGAGTCCTCAGTCCCCCCTCCTTCCCTCCATGACCGTCCATTTGATTCTTTGGCTTTCCGTTACGCTTGTCACGCAGCAGTGTGCTGAGTCCCTGCTGTGGCCTCTGTCTGGACGGGTGCGGCGTTAAATCGGTTTAACGCTCCTAAAATCGGTTTAAACGCGTAGTGTAGACCAGGCTTCAGTGCTTGCGTTGGCTCACAATGTAAAGCTATTCAGAATGAAGGCCTTGAAGTAGAATACGTTAGTTTATTAACTCACCTCCCATTGACACCTGCTGTTTGCACCAATCCTATGGCCTGATCCTACTGCACATTAAGTAACTAACTCATTTCACATGCTGCGCCTGTGGCACAATGGAGCCTTAAGACTGCTCTAAAGGCGCTGCTATGTACTGTCTGACATAAAGCTGGCTGGGGGGATAGTTTGCTAGCATCCCAGTGAAGAGAATGTGCTGGGGTGGAAGCGGGTGTGGCCGGAGCATGCTGTGTTCTATTGATCCTGAGCTGGCATAACGGTCCCTGGGAGGGAATCCTAGAGAGTAGTGATTGAGAAAGAGACAGAGGGGAGCTTGAAATGTAAGAGGATGGTGGGAGGGAGCCCACATGGTATTGAGCTGAACACACATAGTTGTCATGTAACAAACCAGGAAAGTGATGGTCCTTTTCTGTGTAGCTCTGTTGAGGCCTGAACCTCAGTACCAGCAATGTATCGAGAAATTTCAAGGCGTTCAGATGAGTACATATGTTAAGAGGACTGAAGGGACTCACGTCTAAGGAACGTTTAAAAGTTTAAATTGGTAAGACCTGGGTTTTCCAATGGTAAGATTTATACTCTATTAATATGTCACTGATAGTCAAATGGTTAGAGGAAGAATGCCAGTGCCAAGTCACAAGAGAGCTCCTTTCACTGCGTAACACAGGCCAGGGTACAGAGGTAATGTTGCACAAACAGAGCACATCTACCAGTCTCTCTCCTTCCCCCTTCAAGCAGACAAGATGAGTGAGGGAGCAGAAAAGAAGATTGACAGCCTTCCACCCTCCTGCTACAACACCGGTAAGAAAATGACAGAAACACCTCTTCTGCCTGTGTCCCAAGGAGGGCTTAAGCATTTGATCACGAGCAGGAAAATAACTTTTAAAAGGGGGCTAACCCAAAGACCCATTAATTACTTATTCAGAAGGTTCTGAGGTTCTTCTCCGCTAATGTGAACGGAAGAATCCTTATGCACCTGTGATTTCAGAAAGTTGCAGGAGGATCTGACTCAGCAATAGCAAATTCTTCTGGATAACCATAATAGCAGAAATACTGCATTTTCCATCCTGATATATGACAGCACTATCATTTTGATAAATACCAAAATTAGGCCACTAGATTGCTACACACAATTTCCTCCTGCCATTTTTAAATGGCACAAAGAGACTATTTGATATAATATGATATGGAAAGTTTCAAAGTGGATTTAAATTGAAAATGGGAAGGGAAATGATGGTCTTGTGTGCACAGGTTGATGTAACAGAAAAGCGATATTCCTCTTGAGTAATGAAATTACGGGGAAATATATTGCCAATTATGCTCAGCTCTTTCTGCTAAATGTGACCAATATCAGTGGTGGTTATTTAAAGTGCTGCCAATGCAGGGCAGATGGGAAGAAAGAAATGGAAATGCAAAGACGTCTGTGAGAATAGCATATGTAGTATAAAGTGGAAATAAAGGACAATGGCCAACAGAGAGAGACTAGCTGCTAGAGAAGCTGGGTTTCAAATGTTAGCTTTACGTAGGTCCTTCTCTGGAGATTTCAGGCAGGTGTTTCGTACCTTAAGTTAGCATTTCAGTGACTGACAGGAAAGAAGACAAGACATTTAGGGTTATAGCATTACTCCACTGTCAGGATTCACAGTGTCAGAGTCTTGGGGGAGCGTTGGTTTGGTTTTGTTTCTTTTCACAATATATTTTCAAAATATGTTTTTGTGTCAATGTTTAGCACCCAGTGTTCGTAGATCCAGTTTCTGTAAGACAAGATGAGTCAGATTTTTCTTGATAGCACTTTCTGGTTTCCTGAACAGAGGTGTAAGAGATTAGTTCATTCCTAAAGATAATTTTTCAAACTGTTTTAAAGACAATCTCAATGCATTGATATTCTGCAGCAAATTACATTGGCCATGTATATGGCTGTATGGATGGAGAGATAGTATAGCAGGGTGGACCCCTGCTCCTGCCCTGAAGGGGTTAAAAATAGCCCTGGGAGGGGGCTGTGGCTGGAGAAAGCCGCCTTTAGGCTGGGCTGATTGGGGAAGTGTCTGCAGCTGGGGCCATGCCCCAAACTGAGCAACAGGGCCTTATAAGAAGGCCAGGGAAGCCAGAAGCCCAGACAGTCTCTCTCTGCATTCAGAGAGAGATGGGCCTGGCTGCAGGGAGCTAGAGACAAAGTACCTAAGTGGAGCAGGGCTGGGGACAGGCTGAGGAGCTGGGGAGCTCCAGCCTGGAAAGCCTCAGGCTGCTGCCTAGCATTGGGCTAAAAGGTACTGGGGGTTGCAGAGGGCAGCCCAGGGGTAGGCCAAAGCAGCAGGTCCAAACCCTGCTTGCCAGTGATGAATAGGCTGATACTGCAGTCTGCCCCAGGACGTGGGGTTAGACAATGACTGGCAGTAGCCATACACTGAGGCAGGGTGGGGGTTCCCTGAGGAGGGAAGACCCTGAGAGAAAGGGATTACTGCCGGGGGCAGCACCCCATGTAAAAGGGCACCGGGTCCAGGGAGGGACACGGGGGCCAGAGGACAGGCAGATCACTGGCCTGCAGAGGGCGCTCCAGAGCTGGAATGAGCTAATTCCCTGGATTCACCAGCAGGAAGCACCACAGGGGTGAGTCCGACCGGTTACAGATAGATACCTATTTATATGGCTAAATCACACCTGCGTACATATTCTGGACCATTTTTCACTGGCTTTGCATTGGCGTATCACCACTGATTTCAGTGGAGTTGCACTTGTGGAAACAAATATAGCAGAATGGAGAATCAGGTCCATCTTTTTTGTGCCCTAGTCCGTAGCAAATGTCTGACTCTGAGCAAACCTGAGATTGGGCTGAGCTAAACAGAAACCCTCCTGTTCTTACTGAAGTGTTGCAACCAGGTAAAAGAGATGCACTTTATGTGAATGTGTGAATGCTTATCATGTATAGTGAAGTTTCCTGATTGCATCTATGCTGAATTATAGCTATTTTCAGGAACATATAAGAGTTTTGGAGGGGTTTGTTATAATAAAAAAAAAACACACCCAAAAAACCAAAATGTTTAGTTTGAAAAATTTTCATTTTTTTTTTAAAGGAACACTTCATAGTAATTTTCCCCCTAAATAGAACAAATGTGTGCTTAGAAAAATTAAATTCTCTTTTGGATATTTAGTTTTCTTCTCCCCTCTCCATTTTAACCCCCCCCCTTTTTTGCGGGGGAAGAAGAGAGATTATGAGCAAGCCCACTTCCTCTCCCTTTTTAAAAAACTTTTTCCCTACTAGCAAAAGGTTGGGGATGTGTAGGAAAAATATCATTTTCTTGCCATTTTTACTGGGGGGAAAGTAAAAAAAAAAAAAAAAGCACCAAAGTAGGATTTTTCCAACTGTTTTGAATAAGAAATGTCACAATATTTTTTTAAAAATTGGATTTTTCCCCAAAACGTCATTAAATTTCAACAAAACCATTTCCCACAAAAAATGTCATTATTGTTAAAACCCCATTTTTCAACTGAATTTTGTTGTTGTTTAACCTTTCTAGTATCTTTCCATTTTGCCCCTGCCAGAATCCACCGGCAGCCATCCATGTCTTAGGTGGCAAGAAGCAGCCATTGTGCACCGGAAACACTACATCTGATGATTGTTTCGGTGAAAGGAGAGCAGATTCATTTTACCAGTGGAAATATTTATAGGCAAAATGTAATTGCTCAAGTTGGAATTTTGCCATTGGATCCCTACTGACCACATGTGGTCAGGGCCTCAGTTTTACATATCATCCAAAAGGTGACATTTCTAGCAGCATGAATGCTATCCGCTGAATCACCAGTACCACTCCCTGAAGCACTGAGGTCTCCAGGCCAAGCACTGCCTGAGTCTAGCTACTTAGTATGGCTCTGATGAGCTTAGATTTCCCTAAGGGATGCTGTTAAGCACAATATAAAAGCAAAGATAAATGGCCAGCTCACAAAGATGATTGATAACAATTTTAATCATTGGCATTTACAAGAAAAAACAAAGGTAAGTTATGGTCGAAAAGGAGCCCTCCTAAGCTTCCACGGTTTGAGGAATGAAGCAACCTTAAGAGCATTGTCTCATGCAATATGCCACACAATAGCATGAAGAGGCCAGCTGCCTTTAGCCACTTGCCCAAAGTCAGTATTGTGGGACTAATTCATGGAGACAGCTGTTTCATACAAATATCAAAGCCTCACCTGTACAGGTTATTAACCCATTTCTCTGAAAGGTTCAGATCTTTTATTCATAGTGTTTGAGAGTGAAAACTGTGATCTTTTAATAATTGAGTTACTTATACTTAGAAATGATGCATTTCGCTTTATCTAAAGCTGTACCTCTGCATTCCTTGCCCAAAGATATTCTCTGCAGCTGAGAAACTTATTTATACTTTTCTTCTTGTGACCTAGATGTCTTTGACAACAATCTGCCAGTCTGGGAAGCTTGGCATTTACCTTAATGGGATTGAAATTGCTTTGTACAATGCTTAAGAAAGAAGAACCCATTGAATATAGCCTGCCAACAAACAGGAAAATCGTTAATACACTTGGGTGTCTCTCCCAATCCTCATTTTAATCGTGAAAAGGACAGCAGGGTTAACTGAGCTCAAGCTTTGACATGCACATTTTTCAAATAGTTGTAGTCTGACTTTGGGCTAATTTTGGTTGTTGAGTTCAGTGTGCGAGTGCTGGCAGCCTGTGATATACAGGCGGTCAGACTAGATGATCTGGGGAGCCCCTCTTGCCTGAAACTCTATGACATTGTGGCACAATATATGGAGACATACCTATTTCATAGAGCTGGAAGGGTCCCTGAAAGGTTATTGAGTCCAGCCCCCTGTCTTCACTAGCAGGACCAAGTACTGAGTTTGCCCCAGATCCCTAAGTGGCCCCCTCAAGGATCACAACCCTGGGTTTAGTAGGCCAATGCTCAAACCACCGAGCTATCAGGGAACCATATAGGCAAATGTGAGGCTCGTTGACTTAACTGAATACCGATGGGTCTGCCACAGAAACCAAACCAGTGGGAGCCACTGTCTTTTTTGCATCATTCCCAGCCTTACCAACTCCAAAGGCTGGGTGAAATTCTGGTCCCCACTGAAGGGAAGGGGCTTTGGTCATTGGCTTTAGTGGGTCAAGAGTCTCCTATTGGTAGCATTATGAACTCCACTCTTGTGTCATATTTCTTAGTTAGTCCCAGAAGTACTATTTCCTTGTGGAACGTTTGAGAATCATGATGTTTGAGAAGAGAATCTTCACTGCTCTGGAGGTACTTGGGTAGGGAGAATATGACATGCCTATATAACCCTTGTGTGAGATAGGTGTTCATTTGGTATTGGTGTTAGTTAACTGACCTAGCCCCTGGCTTAGCAGAAGATGAACCTTTACACATCCCTATGGACAAAGAGGGGTGATGAACACGTTGCCTGACTTCCAGAGGTGCTGACCGCTCAGAGTTCCCATTAACTTTAATAGAAATTTTAAAATCAGAACAGAATCAGCTGGAACTCTTGAGCTAATAGCAGTCCCAATGTCATGTAGTGGTATGTCCACCCTGAGGGATTATAGAGAGCCCCCTGTGGGCTAGGATGCAATTAAACTGCTAGCGTATGTACGAATTTCAAAGTGATAGCTGCACCTTTGCCTGCATTTAATGCTGAAATAGTTCCAAGAAATGTCAAAAAATAGGAGGCACATAATAATTAAAAACAAATGAGGCAAATTGAAGTTTAAATGCTCCTCATTAGAGTTTGCCTTTTATAAGCACAGTGACTACAATGAGAATAATTAGAGAGCTACAATTCTTGATTTGAGCTAATATCTGGCCTCATTGCATCCTGCCATTGCCATATCAATCTGTAGATGAACAAAATTAAATAATTTACATTTCAGGATGACTTAATGAACTGGAGACAGATGAGGCATGGATCAGAGGCCCCTTAACTAAAATTAAAAGCACAAAAACAGATACACAAAACATTTCTCCTGTTGACTTGTGTAAGCTGTTTGCCTAAGGCAGTGGTTTTCAACCTTTCTTCATTCGCGGATCCCTAAACAAATTTTGAATGGAGTTGCAGACCCCTTTGGAAATCTTAGACATAGTCTGTGGACCCTCAGGGATCTGTGGACCACAAGTTGAATGCCACTGTTCTGTGGTAACGATAATCTTTCGTGGTCCCCTTAGACATAGTCTTTGGACCCCTGTGGGTCTGCAGACCACAGGTTGAAAACCACTGGCCTAAGGTATTGACGTCTGACATTATGGCTCTCCAACTCTTTGGAGTGAGAGAATGAGTTTTGCAGATTACACTGTCAATATTTTTAAGGTAAGTGTACATTAATCAAAAGGATCTTCTGCTGTTATGGGCCAATTTATATGCCAGTTCTAAAACTCATCTGCAGTTAGTCTAGTGGCATCAATCAGAGTTAAGAGGATAGCAGTGTGGGGTGGGAAAGGTAACGTATACAGTGTCATCTCCAGAGACTAAACAATTCAACTCCACTCTGTGCTCTGCAGGTCTGAGAAAATCACATTATAAAAAATACAATTCGATTCAGGCAGAAATGCCATGAAATAGAGGACATGATGTGACTTTTGCATGCATATCACATTCCCTGTAGGGAAGCATTGTATGTCCTTTAGAGGCAGTTTGATCATCTTCATATGGACTGTTGAAAATGTCACAGCCTGTAATTGATCTCACCAAGAAATGGAAGATGGTTTTTATCTTCTCTCATGTAGATCTTCTCACCTGCCATAGTCCTCAGCCATTTCTAGAAACTGCAATATTAGGAATGACAAAACATGCAAACATGAATCATAGGTAAGAGTGACAGCTCAGAAATAACAGCATGTATTGTAGGTGGGACATGGTTTAAAATGGAACATGAAAGAGAGCAGGAACTTTTCAGGAAAATAAATGAAAAGCAGAATGCAGAAATTCAGGGGCACAGCTCTGAGAATACTGGAGTGAGAGATAACCCAGCAAAATCAATGTAACAAAGCGACCACAGCACAGAAAGCTCCACAAACAGCTAAAATGCCAGTTTTATTTATAAGTTGTTGGTCCAATTTACACCTGCGTGGCAGTTTATTAGCTGTTGAGTTATATTTAATCCATACATATGCAGCACAGTACCTTCACTGCCCATTTAAATGTATGATAGCTAATAACAGTTAGCATTCACATTCAGCTACAGCGTTTATGTGCCTGCCAATTATTTTCCACGTGCAGTAGCAATTAGAGTGGGGGCTTGTTTGTACCACTGCAACAGTATCTAAGGCGGAGTCAGCTGTTCTGACTACATGTTTTGTGGCATTTAATGACTCAGCCAGAAAAAGTTGATTTGGGTTGAAAGTTCATATATTGGGCATTTGTATACGTTTATAGAGGTGGCTTTTTCTGTAACTATCCTTGCAATCCTTTACTACAGTAAGGTCTATAAACAACTGACAATCTCATATACTATACAGCTTTTCAGTAGGCAGAGGCCCTGATGTATGCACAATTGCATGTCTATACTTAAGCGTGTAATTAATGCAAATATATATATGCACTTGTAACAGTAGTGTGTGTGCTAAACATCTTCTTGTGCATCCACTCGCAGCATTGCACAGGCTATGGCGGAAATGGTGAGAGCAAATGTAGGGATGCACTGTACTTCCATTTTCGGGCACACACACTGGGCCCTCCACTCATTGAAAATGCTGCTTTGAATTCCTTCCTGCTGGGGCTTAAGGCTCAGCCTTAATGTTATCTGAATATTAGTTTGGGGGAATTGAATACTGTACATTTTGGGCTAAATTTTTGAAAGCACCTGCAAAGTTTGTGTATCCATTTACGTGGACAAATTTAGAGCCCAGATTCAGGCAAGTACTTACACACATGCTTCAATAGGACTTAAGCGTGTCGGGGGGGTGGGGGGTGGGGGGAGGGCTCTGTGCTTCCTTGAACAGGGATACTTTCCTGAATCAGAGCCTGGATGCTCTGTGCTGCAACTTCAATGGGAGGTTGAGTGGGATCAGCTCCTCCCGTGAAGCATTTGACACCTTATCGCATCATGCCCATGATTTATACTATAACAGAGTAATTGTCATCTCAGCATTTCCTAAAACAATCATCTTTCAGTCGGAACCATTCAGATGATTTTATTCCACAATGTAATAGGTAATAATTGGAGATGTACCAATCTCCTAGAACTGAAAGGGACCTTGAAAGGTCATTGAGTCCAGCCCCCTGCCTTCATTAGCAGGACCAATTTTTGCCCCAGATCCCTAATTGGCCCCCTCAAGGATTGAGCTCAAAACCCTGGGTTTAGCAGGCCAATGCTCAAACCACTGAGCTATCCCTCCCCCCTTAAATGTGAAATGAACAGTAGCCTCTCCACTCTTTTCATGACTGATTTTAAAGAGGAAAGGACGTGTAAGCTCTTTCTATTCAGGGTGGCTTAGGATTTGAGCGACAAAAGTTTTAGCGGTGAAAAGCGTCGGTGTGAACAGCGTTTTGTTGTCAGGAGCCGCACTCCTGGCAACAAAGCTACCGCCCCTCGGTGGTTTTATTTTTTGCCCGGGCGAGCTCTCTCCCGGTGATGAAGAGCAGCCACATCCTGCACCTTGCAATGGTGATGCTGCAGCCGCACAGTTGCGCCATTGCAAGGTGCACTGTGTCGACATAGCCTAAGTTTTCTAAACCCTTTGCAGGCGATGTATGACTGAATGCTGGGAAATTAAGTGAGATGGGGTGTGCAGCCACAGAATTAGTTGTGTCCAATGGGAGTGGCATCCTTACCCTTACTCCAGCCACTTTGTACCATGTAAAAAAAAAAAAAAAAGGCCAGAGCAGCATAAAGGGGCCCTAAAATCCTTGGTTCTGGCTGTGAGATGCTTCCTTGAGTGCAGGCATTGGACAAGACAACCATAAGGCTGCCTCCCAAGGAGCCTCTTGCAAACCCCAGTGTTCGAGATATGGTACGGGTGGTGGTGGGGTTTCTGAGGCAGAGCTCCAGCCCACAGGACTGTGGAGATCCTGGACAATGCTGCAGACTGTAGGGAAGGCCTGGGATGCTGCCATAACTTAGTCAGGACCCAAGGCTGTCTTAGTGATGCTTGGGGCTCCAGGGCTGCCCAGGATCAGGAAGGATGCAACATGCTAGAGGCTCTTTGAGGCATAACACAGAATCTCATCCCAGATCCAAATCAAGTGCAAGTATTAGCAGGTCCAATCAATATTTTTATTATTTGTGTTGAGGTCGTTTCTAGAAGGCCCAGTCCCATTGTTCTAGGCACGGTACGAACATACAGCAGAGACAGTCTCTGCCCTAAAGAGTTTCCAATCAAAGTCTAAGAGAGATTACAGGCGTATGCAACAAACAGACGGGGTGGAGCACAGACAGCAATGAGATGATTGTGACCTATGTGGTAAGCAGCAATCCAAGCAGCGCACACGGCGAGGCAGTAATGTAATCGTTTATACATCTGTGTGGAATTGCAGTGATGAAATCAATGGGATTATTTGCAAAGAAAGAGAAGGTGGGGAGTAGAGGAGGGCAGAATCAGGCTCTACAATCCTGATTCAAAGCCCTTTGATGTTAATGAGCGACGTTTTGATGACTTCAGTGGGCTTTGGATCAGGGCCATAGAATTGAAAAGTTAGTTCTGGACACTAGCAGAGATGCTGCAATGGTGGTATGAGAGCCAGAGAAGCTGAACCAGATGACTATTTTGAAGGATTTAACCTTCTAGCTTGGATTGCAATATGAAGTATTTCACTCAATCTTTTTGGTCTAAAAGAGGACAATGCTTTCCAGAGATATCCATTTGGTGACCAGCTTTACTTGATCTTGGAGATGAGCTCCTGAACACAGGTTCACTCAACATTTGGTCCTATTTTTGAGGAGTAGGGGATGGACTACAAAGTGTCTCATGTTTTTAAATGAAAATGCTGAAATTCTCAAATTCTGTTGTGGCTATTTTGCTAGGTCTTAAATTAAACACTATTTGATTTTACCAATGGAAAAGCCTGACCTTGCCATCCCCTTTGCATCCCCGGTGCAAAGAACTCCCATTGACTGTCCCAATATCTGCAGCACCAACATTTCCAAGCAGTAGGCATCAATTTTTTGGGTGGGGCTGGGGTTCAGTTGCAGAGGCTTTTCAAAGCAGCAGTGGAGTTTAGTGCAAGTGTCAACACATGGGTAAGTGTCATGTTAAATTTCATTTTCAAATGTGTTTGCTCCTAAGGAAGAAATAATAGATTCAGGCATTAAGTAAAGATGCTAACTGGGGTTTATTGCATTTCTTTTACATATAAAGTGTGCCAGCTTTAAAACAAAAGCCCATTAAAACATAGAAAAATAAATTCAAATAGCACCCAAAATACTAATAAACACAAACATTTGCTATACAAATACAAGTGCTATGCTTGCTCTGACTTTTAACCTGCTATTCTAAGGCTTGCATGTGCTTTACACACAGTATTGCTGTAACCATATTGTGCGGTGGGGGTGTCGGGAAAGCCCTCTCTGTCTGCCTTCCCACCAAAGCGTTTGGCATGGGTCGCAAAGACTTGGTAGTGATTCCCATCGGGGAAGCACATGCTGTGATGATACTTCCACTCCAGTTTATCCAACAGCTGTTGATAGCAGGGCAGGCTGCCAAACTCTTAAGTTGCCAGCCAGCAATTGGAACTAAAATGGAGATGGGCTCAGACTAACACCCTGTGTTCCAACTCCTCTGGTTTGGGGGGAAGTTAATGGCTTAGGGAACAAGTATCCACATCACAAAAGCAACCACCATGACTGCTGCTCTTTTGGGCAGTCTCAGTGGTGGCCATAGATTGACTGGGGAAGGAGACAAACCTCAAGAGGTGATAGTTCTAGACGATGCAACAGAAATCGGTTGGGGGATGATTACAGCCATAGGTTGAGCCCAAGGGTATGCAAAAAAGCGTCATTAAAAACCAGGTGATTTTGCAAAATGCTGGGTTGTTTTTTTTTTGGAGGGGGGGGGGAGTTTGTATCTCAGGAACCTCTTGCTCAAAGTAGCCTAAGTTTTAGACCACCAATCCTACACTACACCCGCATAAGACACAGCAAATTTCAGGACAATCCAAATAACCCTATGAGTTTTAGAGCCCTTGGAATAGGTGACCGTTAAACAGATAGTGATGCTTAACCTTTAGGGTACTTCCAGACTACCCGCCATATTGGTGGGTAGCAATCGATTTACCGGGGATCGATATAGCGCGTCTCGTCTAGACGCGATATATTGATCCCGAACGCGCTCCCCATCGACTCCGGAACTCCACCAGAGTGAGTGGCGGTAGCGGACTCGACAGGGGAGCCATGGCCGTTGATCCCATGCCATGAGGACAGGCGATAAGTCAGAATAAGATATGTCAACTTCAGCTACAGTATTCCCGTAGCTGACGTTGTGTATTTTACATCGACACTCCCCCCCACACACAGTGTAGACCAGGCCTTAGTATCGCAGAGCTGGCTCTGTGCTATAACAGAGGACTTCAGTCTCCAGAAGTGACAGTCAGAACCTTCCAGTAGCACTAAAGCCCCAGTTCAGCAAGGCATTTGAGCACATGCCTAGCTTTAAAAATGTGAGTAATCTCAATGAAGTCAGTGGGACCACTCACATACTTAACATTGGGCATGTGCTGAATTGGGATCTAAATGTGCACATACCAAACCCACATGGATTGAATTACTAATGAAGGTGAGTGTGGCAAAGACAATAAATCACCTAAAGAGACTCTTACAGTCCTGTAGATACTGCAGATTTATGTCTGGAGGAGGGAATTCAGGCTCACAGATGGAAGAACAGGAGGGAAGATGAATGATGGCATTAAGATAAAACAAGCAAAAACAAAGCACTATCGTGCAGGACCAGTAGAAGGATAGTCCAGTAGTTAGGGCACTAGCCTAGGACCCAAGTTCAAATCCTTGCTCTGCCACAGACTGCCTATATAAGCCTCTTTGTACCTCTGTTCTCTATATGTAAAATGGGAATAATAGCACTTCCTTTCCTCCCAGGGATGTTGTGAGGATTAATACACTCAGATAATTGCAATGATAGGGGTTATGTGTGGAGTTGCCAACCCTCCAGGATTGGCCTGGAGTCTCCAGGAATTAAAGATTAATCTTTAATTAAAGATTATGTCATGGAAAGAAAACTCCAGGAATACGTCCAACCAAAATTGGCAACTCTAGTTATATGGTACTTAGGATAGATAGACTGGAACAACCACCTTGTCTGATTAATGATCCTTAGCCTCCTTTACTAGTTGGCACTGCTGAAAAACCAGTTAACTTTGCAGCAGGGAAAGGTGCTATAATTCTTGGACAAATATTGGAAAAACAATTATTTACCAACAAATGCTTTACTTGGGTTGGCTATAAGGCAGTTAAGGCACCGTTCCATTGTTTATGATGCCACTTCCTGTACTGCAGCTTGTGCCCCACAGTGATTAAGATGGGAGAAGGGTATTTTTTAACAAAAAACAAAGGCAGAAGTAAAAGGGGCATAAAAAGTAGGATTTATTTCTTCTAGCCCCATTCGAGCAACTAAAACAGTATTACTTCATTTTTTTAACTTATTTTTTAAGCTGACATTTTCCTAGATCCCTCAGATCTGGACTGAGAAGCACATTCTCATGAGCAAGCCTGAAGTCTGGATCTGTAGGGCCAGATCACCAATTTACATCAGAAGAAGATGCAGCTCACAATTTTCTGGAGAAAAGAGCTTCTGTGAGTATTTGGCCTGAGAGATTTCCATTAACACAGCACAGTCTGTGTAATTTCCCCGGGGGCAACAGCATTTCCCCTGGAGACCGAGGTGTGTGTGGTGGTGAAAATGGTATTGTGATAGGGATACTCCATTCTTTTGCTCACTCAATATGTATGCATATGTGTAATTAAGAGAATCTGTAGTATATACATCCGCATGGAGTCTCCTTAGGTGAGTTATTTAAGAGTCCCAAAGAAATGATACATTCTTTTGAAAGCAGTTTGCCAAAAATGACTTCAAGAAAAAGGTGTTAACAGTTCAAAGAGAATGAATGCTTTCTTTTTCCTCATGGGTAAAACAGCTGAGTTCTCAGGGCTGGTGCAAGGATGTTTCGTGCCCTAGGCGAAACTTCCACCTTGCGCCCTCCCTGAGCCCTGCGGCATCTCCCTGCCCCCCCCCCGCCCTGAGGTGCCGCCTCGTGGCAGCTCCTACTCTGCTCCGCCCTGAGGTACCCACCCTGTGGCAGCTCCCTACCCCCCCCGCCCTGAGGCACCCCCGCTGCGGCAGCTCCCCTCCCGGGGAGCCATGCGGCAGCTTCCCCCACAGCTCACCTCTGCTCCACCCCCTTCCCAAGCCCTGCGGCAGCTCCCAACCCGCCTCCGCCCTGAGGCACCCAGTCCATGGCAGCTCCCCTCTCCAGCTCAGGGAGCCGTGTGGCAGTTCTCCACCCCAGCTCACCCCTGCTCTGCCTCCTCCCCGAGCACGCCGTCACTGCTTCACTTCTCCCGCCTTCCAGGCTTGGGGTGCCTAAGCTGATTGACGCCGCAAGCTTGGGAGGCGGGAGAAGTGAAGCCGCAACGGCGTGCTCAGAGAGGAGGTGGAGCAGGGGTGAGCTGGGGGGGGAGTTCCCCTGCGTGCTGCCCCCCCCCCACTTGCGGCAGGCGGCCCTCCCCGCGCCCCCCCTGCCCCAGCTCTCTCCGCCTAAATGCCGGTGGCGACCGGGGCAGCCAAAGATCTGGCCGCCATGGTCGCCGCCGAAGAAAATGCTGCCCCCCCCAAATCCTAGTGCCCTAGGCGACTGCATAGGTCACCTAATAGGTTGCACTGGCCCTGTGAGTTCTCCTTCCAGAGTTCCTTAGGTACCTAACAATTTGAAGTTGTAGAGGGACTCTCACACTCAGTAAAACTTGGTTTATTTAATCATAAATATTTGTTACTTTTCACAAGTTTGTATTTTCCCCAGAATATAACTTACCAGCGGTTCTAGAGTATAGGTGGATTACTGCCCTCTGCTGGGTGAAATCAGACCTGCTCAGTGGTGTATCTGATATAACAGGGTTTCCAAAGCAGTGTATGCTTTAGAAACACAAGGAGCTGGGTTCTTGCCACCTCTGCGTTGAGAATTTTCAAATGACCATGATATAATGTTCCACGGTGACAACTGGGAAGTCCTAGGTGACCACAGATTGGTAGGTTGACTGTTTGTGAATTACCAATCCAAGGACTCACTCTTGGAACAACTTCCACCCCCACCCCACTATTGGATTCTGCTGTTAAGTCACAACATTGTGGCGTCTGTTACATCACCACCATTTCAATAATAACCGTATCAGGTTAAAACACTTCAGTAACTGACATTATCACTAAACGTAGAGGCACCTGAGCTATTTTTTACCTTCTGCACAGTGTGAGTGGGGGAGTTCCTGTCCCACATTATGACTCCAAAGATCAGCTTGCCTTTTATTAAACATCAAGATTTTAGGAGAATAAGTAAGTCCTGTTTATTTTGAAGCCCAGGTTTCTTTTAAATGGGGATATGACGCTATGAAGGTATCTGCAACTATCCGAGCCCTATCGTAGCCCATGGCTCAGTGTTGACTGGCATTGTGTGGGATGCCCAAGCACTGCAACTGCAGAAGAATAAACATGCTGAGTGGTGAGGGGATTTGATCCTCAGTGGTATGTGAGTAATGAGGACTAGCCGCTCCCTCATTCCAGGAGCAAGAATGCCAGCCTCTGTCCCATGCTGCCTCTGAGGCAGAATGTCAGGGAGACACGTTCCCCTCCACTAATGCAGGACCTGATCAGAAGCTCATTGAACTCAAGGGAAAGCCTGCCACTGAGTTTAGTGGGCTTTGGATCAGGCTCTGAATAACAGACATCTCAAAGGAAGTCCTAAAGATGCTGCATGCCCCAAATTCAGAATTTTTGGCTGACTGCTTATAAACAGGATTGCCCCGTCCAAGAGAAAGTCAGAACTCACAAGCCCAAAGAACTTACCCTTGGAAACTGGGAGAATGGGGGAAGCACAGTTTGCCTCAGTAACTTCTCCTAATGTTTCTTTGATTTGTTGTTTCCTTCCCATGTAGTTCTAACAGTGGTGTCTTTCACATCACATTAGCAGGGGAGGAATAGCTCAGTGGTTTGAGCATAGGCCTGCTAAACCCAGGGTTGTGAGTTCAATCCTTGAGGGGGCTACTTAGGGATCTGGGGCAAAAATTGGTCCTGCTAGTGAAGGCAGGGGGCTGGACTCAATGGCCTTTCAAGGTCCCTTCCAGCTCTAGAAGATTGGTATATCTCCAGTTATTACCTTTATCCCCAAAAGGCACAATTGCTTTGAAGTATTTCAGCTAAAGTGACCCCATTCCTGTTTCATCTCTCTCACTCCGCACCTGCAGCAGCTCCAAAGGGCTTATTTCAGAGCTGGGATGGTAAGAGAGGGAGACCATGATTTTTTGAGGGCTCTTGGGGATTGGCAGGTAGAAGTAAAGCTCACTTGCATCTGTTTGTCTGTCTATCTGGATGAGTTTAGAGCTTCCTTGCATCTATGCACTGATCGCTAGATCTAGCTAGGTGCTCATATGACACCCATCACGCTAAGCACTTCCCAAGTATTTTTGAATAAAGAAAGAACAATGACAATCTACTGCATGTGCTTTGCACTTTGCTCCCAACAGGATTCAATACATCATATTCCTAGAAGTGCTCCCTGCAGCAGTGGGAACAAATGGCAATGACATTACAGCCATAACCAATCAGCATTCACTGTGATGCTCTACAGGCTTCTTGCAAATGCACAAAGCCATATGCACATCCCTGAGGGCAGGAACAGAGGCTAGATGTGAGCACAGGGATCACACTTGCTTTCTTGCCCTTTCCTAGATGGACTCTGAGGTGCCAGGAGTTTGCGAAGTGCATCTTTAATTAAAGAAAAAAGATTAACTGTTAATCAGGAACATACTCTGTTTGTTCAAACAGCTCAGATACTCCTGGGGCTGAGTTTGCTGTGTGAGGTACATCCATATTAAAATGCACATGGGCAGGATTTTTTTCATGACAGCTCTTTGCCTTGTTAAAAACGACTAATGATCTTGCCAGACGGCTTTAACACAAGCAGCTTCTGAACCCCTCCGATTCCCTCCTTCCCAGCCCCCTAGTTGTGTATTCAGCGCTGCAGATGAGTAAGCATAGTTAGAATGGCTCTGCATAAACAGCATGTTGAGTGCTTTATGTCTCCCAACATTGGGCAGGAAAGATGAAATGCTGATGCTTGATATCCCAATGAAAGGTGTCAGAGATGGCCTGTATGCTGAACCTTAGGACTGAGGTGCAGAATAGCAAACCCAACCAGCTTCACTTAAGGGCAGTTTCATTTATAGACTCACTTTTATGTCACTTTCTGCCTTTTTAAAGTATAGGAATGTCCTGGGACAATAGCAAGATGAAATGAAAATAAACAAAATAATTGCTGATTTTTCAAAGCCATTTCACTCCCATAATTATGCATCAGTCTAGTTGATTACAGTGGGTTCTGGCCGGTAGATCCCAGACAATGAAAAAGACAAGATAGATGGGGTAATAAAAGAAAAGCAGGCTAGTTTATGTCATTTAGATCACTGATTACCTGGCATGTGAGTGCATGCACAAAGCTAGACTTTGTCATGCCCTCACTGGCATCTATGACATGGTAGGCCAGATTTCCAGCGGGTGTAAATCCATGTAGCTCCATTGACTGATGAGGAGACACTCCAGCTTGTTGCGGGGCTGACTTGTTCTTCATCTTCTGCCCTCTATAGATCAGGCCTTGTGATGAATTAATACCTTGGGAGGGGGTAAAGAATCTAGTCCAAAAAGTTTAAATCCAAAACAGGCATATAAAGCTGCATTTTCTAGGGAATGCTCTTCACAGTACTGGATCTCCTATTGCTGCAAAATACTAGGAATCCAAACTCAGTATTGCTCTGTATCTTATTTACCAGTTTTACTTTATGGTGAGTTTTTTCAAACATTACATCACTTTAATTCCTCAAGACTTCTGGCTCCAGACATCTCATAGATTCTTTTTGCAATTCCCAGAGTTTCATGTGCTTTACCTCTCAGTTCTCCATAGTGCCACTAAAACATTTTACTAGGAAAAAAAAGTTCCAGTTATTTCCAGTAGCAATGGCTCAACCATATTAAGTCACAAGGAGAACTATGCCTGGGAGACTCGGATCACTGCTTAGGAAGGGTTTCCGGGAGCCCCAGCATTCACAGGCGAGCTGGTAGGAAAATGGACGGGGGCTGAGTTTCTTTAAAACATTTTGACTTTGCATCAAAAAACTGAAAACTGTCAAACTGCATTTTTGTTTGTGTTTGGCGAAACCTGACCATTTTCAACCCCAAACTGCCAAAACTGGCCAAGCTTTCTGTTTTCAGATTTCTGATGAAAAAGCCAAAAATTTTGCGGAAAATATTTGTTTCACTGAAAACCCAACTTTCTTTCAACCGATAATTGTTGACTATCCCTAATCCAGGTACTCTTTGTGGCCTGTGTTAAATGAGTTGGGGCCAGATCCTAATATCTTTAGTTCATGCCGATGGCACCTTCCTCCAAGTAGCTCCATTGACTTCAGTGGGACTATTTGCAGAGCAAGGCACGATTGAACATTAGTAAGGGTATCAGAATCTAGTCCCAAAATCAAGTTGTATTTCAAATGACTCCTCTTCTCCATGAGAGACAATCCAGGGCCCGTCACAAGGGCTCACAATTCCATTATTCTTTTCTGTGCTATCTCTGATCGTTTTCTCCAAGCCATTCTCCCACATCTTTATTGTCTGCCTTCCTCAGCTTGCACACCCTGCAGATTTGTCATCCTCTGTCTTTGCTCTTTTCATTTCTCCTTTTCAGGGTAAGGCTGAGAAGTTGAAGAGCCTGTGTTTATCTAGTCGTGCCGCATTCAGGCACAGCTGAATCATTCTGGAACCTCTCCAGAAAACTCCTCACTTACTGAGTCACTGACTCACCCATTACCCAGTGTGTGAGGTGCTCTGCTCTCTACTGTGACCATCAGACGTGAGTTTTACTGAAGCAGAAAGAGGTGAATAAGATGCCTGGTGCATGAACACAGTGTTCAGAGTACTGATATTTCCTAGGAAAACCTCATCCTGCTGCCTGGGTGGTTCAAAGCTCCCCCAGCTTGCTGTTTTGGGAGCTTGTTATCAAGCTCTTTGATTTGCTGCTATGCAAGGCATGTATCAAATATAGAATAAGAGAGAACTAGCGTGTAACGGCCGGATTAGTCCTGTGAGAGCCCAACTGAGGTGCAAGCAATGCAGGCACCTGCTGGGATTGTGCATTTCATAGGGCCTGTGCAGACAATAACTCAGGTCTCTGCCTGATTTCTTCTTCAATAATTGGGGCTACAGGGGAATGCAGCTCACCATTTGATTCTGCCTCCTGCCATGTGGAGCACCATGAATCATAAAGCCAGTCCAGAGCCTGCATTATTATATGTTTGTTGGTGGGGGGAAAAGCATGGTTAAGTTATTCTTTGGTTGTTTCCCTTTGCTGTCTACATGGAGCGAATCATCCCCATAATGGTGTTCAAGCTATTAGAAAATGTGACAGTTTTACACATATCCATCATCTCCCAGAACAAACTCCTGTGTCTAGCGAGCTGTGCGAAGATGCACAAGCCAATACAAGGCTGCAGGGGAGAATATGTAAGCATGTCTGTGCTCTGTAAGCCAGAAGTTGGTGTGGGTAGGCTCTGCCGTGGGCTGCACAAACTCAGCGAGATCTCTTCAGGCAGAGGAGTAAAAGGAAATTGGTTCATGGTTAAGCAGATAGTTAAGTTAAGAGCAGATATTGGCATTCAAATTGGGCATTGGTTACCTGTTAACCGCCAGTGGAATAAGTTGAAGTACCATTAGGAAAATGTATAAACAGGTGTGGTACAAGGATGTCAGCTCATTGGTCATGATCAGGTAGATCTCCTGGCTCTTCCTTTAACTTAGTTGATTGTTTGGGTATATTATGTTAGAAGATACTGTGAAATGATGTGAATTTAGGGCTCAATGTAGCATGTCCTGTTACGCCAGGGTTGCAACTAACATATTGTCATGAAACACCAATTATTCTCTGAGGTTGCAAATGTTTATTTAGGAGCTAGATAGCAGCATTGAAGCATTGTGACTCTTCAGCTTCAGCTAATTTTCTGCTTCTTTTTTGGCAAGCTGAAAGCATCCACAAACCCAGAGTCCATCCAAGTATGTCTACAGTGCCCATCAGAGGTGTCACGGCAGCACAGGTAGACATACGCCAGCTAGCTTTGTCTAGCTAGCTTCAATAACAATAAAAGTGAAACTGAGGCAGCATGGGGTAGCCTCTTTAGACGTATCCTCAGAGAGACAAAGAAATGAAGTTCCAGCTAAACCTTTCCTCGTTCCAGATATACTTTGGCTAAAGAAGATCTCAAGGCTAAAAGCATAGTGCACAGATACCAAAAAGGGGTTTAACAACTCCCTGCTCAATCAATGGGGTGTAACCAGAGAGCATTATTGATTATTTGAATAATATTATATAGATAAAGCCTTGCTGATTGGAGTTTCCTTATTTCACTGCTTTTTCCAGCTATGTGCTATCATCCCCTGCATAGAAACTTTGTTCTGTCACACACCCTTGTTAAGGAAGAAGTGAGAAAAGGGACTTTGACTATGAAGAGAGAAGGTGACTCAGGAATTCTTTGGTTACTGGAAGGGCTCTGTTAAGAATTAAAGAGCACATTCAGACTTGGTGTTAGCCGGTGCAGCTCCACGGACGTCAATGGCACTACAGTCATTTATGCCACTCTGCATTTGGACCTCAGACAGACTGTATCAGCTTTGAATGTGGCCCATGCAAGTCAGTAAATTTGCACCCATACACCAGAATCTGAGTTTGACCCACTATCTTCCATTGGTTTTCCCAGAAACTGCTTCCTTTGCCTCACTTACGAGGAATCCAGTGAAAGGGGGCTAGCCAGAGGAAGTTCACAGCAGGGATGGACCAGGCTAGGCTGCAGAATGGTGTGCTGTGGGCCTCTCGGGGAGAGCTCAGATGCACAAGCTATCAACGTCTTTGTCAGCTTGGCACCTCTCTATGGGTTGGCACCGTGTGAAAGAATTTTTTAAAAGTGCTTCTGCATGCCAGCTGATTTCTCCCACGATCAGCAGAGCCAATTTTCATGCCTTGCAAACTACTTTGTTCCTTTTCTCTTTCTAATAAATGAGATCACCGGAACAGTTCAGTCTGTTCCTTCAGACTTTATTTTACTAACTTGTCTCTGCTCACATTATAGGTCTTTTCCTGACAGCAATCACCTTCCCCTGCTTCTGGCCACAAAAGCAGCATAGGTTGAAAGCAGTAAGAAGGACAAAACAAATCTCTGAAACAGACACACAAACATTTCTTAAGCACTTAAATGAGACTGGTCCCATAATTTATGGAGCTGAGCCATGAGACAGCACCTTAGTTCTCTGCCCCAAGTGCAGAATAATGTGAGCTGAGACTTTTGGCCCATGTGACAATGACAGTCACTGGTGAATGCCAGACTGGAGTTTTGTCTCCATTGCTAATGAGTCTAAGCTCCTGGCTTAAAAAAAAATGGAGACAAAACTTTAAAATAAGTAGTTTGCCTGTAACAGGGCGGTAGAGCAAACTGGTCATATTTTATTGAGCCGTGTATTGCGTGAAACCACAGTTAGTTATGTGCCTTGATCCAAGTGGCTATTTGTGGGCTCTGCTCTGGAATATCTTAGTGTATTTATACTGCGGTCATTACATAGTTAAAATATAAAACTGTTATGCAGTTATCTTTAACACATATCCTCCCACTGTGACAAATAGTTCATAGAGGAAAGAGAGGAAGAAATTAGCAGGAAAAGGTAATATAGACTTTTTATTCTGGGCTATGTGGATGAGAGGCAGAATGGTGCAGGGGATGACTAAGGCATGATCCACACTAGAAAATCTATACCCCTGAACGGCATTGGTAAGCCAGTCTAAGTGCCTGTGTAGACAGCGCTAGGTTGATGGAATAATTCTTCCATCGCCTTAACTACTGCCTCTTTGGGAGGTGGATTACCTACTCCAATGGGAGAATCCCTCCCGTTGGCTTATGTAGTGTCTACTCTGATGTGCTACAGTGGCCCTGCTGCAGCATTTTAAGTGTTGACAAGCCCTTAGAATAAGAAACGAGATCTGGTTTCCCTGGTGACTTGTGTGGTCTGGAGCAAAGTATGTAGGGGCCTGATTTTCAAAAAAGTCCATCATACAGTTACATGCATAAAAATACACATGACTAATTTGCATGTGTAAGTACCATCCTGCTACTACTACAATTTGTAAATGGTTTTAACAATTCTTGTGTGAACATTGTTGCAAATCTCTGTTGTTAAACTTTGGCCCGTTCCAGATTGCAACTCTGATGCTTTTGGCTGTTCCACAAAGAACTGGCGGTTTGTGCAAGCAAACGCTTGTTTTGCAGCAATGGTAAATGCCAGTCTTACTTTTGAAAATCTGATCCCTAATAGTGGACTATGGCTACACTACCACTTGTGTTGACAAAACTCATGTTGCTCAGGGGAGTGAATATTTCCTGCCCCCCTCACCCCAGCGATATAAGTTACACCTGCATAAATGCTGGTGTGCACAGCACCATGTCGGCGGGAAAACTTCTCTCTCTGATCTACTTATGCCACTCTTCGAGGGTGGATTAATTATGTTGCTGGGAGAGCTCTCTCCCATTGGCATAGAGCGGCTACATGGGAGATCTTACAGCAGTGCAGCTGCATTGGTACAGCTGCACCGCTGTAAGCTCTCTAGTATAGAAGGAGCCTTAGGTTCACAGTGTCTCAGATAAAAAATGTAACACCCCAAAATGAAACAGGTATGTAGCGAGGATTAATTAGCTAATGTTTGAAGTGCTAATCATCACTTTTTTGTACTGTTTTAAGTTAAAATATATACATATTAATTGCCACATTTTTCTCCCCTCCCTCCTTCAGAAGCCCTTTTATCCGACTCTCCTTGATCACATTGCTCTGCTCTTCCCCGTGGCCCAGCCTTTTCCCCAGCTGTGAGTGCAGAATCAGTTTAGTACGAGCTACGTCCTCTCGCCAGAGACTGTATCCTGCTCTGGAAATGGACTCGGTGACCTACAGTACTTTCCAACTCCTCCTATTTCCAGCTGCTCCTCGCTGGTTTTCAACTCTTTTTTCCCCGTGGAAGAAAAACCTTCTTGGGGGTGTGCCAGCTCTCTGATAGAGCAGTCACAGCTGGGCAGTTGTGGAGGTGAAGGGGTGGGGAGGAATTAAAAGCAGTTTCCTATCTGCCCCTTTTTATCTCCTTCCTCACACTGCCAGCACTAACCCTTTCCACAAGCTGAATCAGGAGCTTGAAAGATCGCCTGCGTTAGCATTCCTAAAAGAAAGTAAAAGTTAAAAGAGGTCACGATGTGAGCCATTGCTGGCAGGGAACCGAGCGGAGAGAAGAGTGGGGGAACTAGAAGCCACAAATGCAGTATTTTCTTTGCTTTACTACAAATCACTGAAAAAGATGGGCGGGTGGAGGATTTTCTTCCCTAGTTCATTTTTTTTCCACTCACCTGAATTTTTTATTCCCTCAAAAAGGTTAAATGATGTTTCCCAACAGGTAGGCCTGGCAAGGGACCTAATGTACATGGGAGTGGGTGGCAGGAGGGTGCTGCCTCTCTCTCATTTCCATTGCAGGATGTGGGACACTACCACAGGGATTCTCAGACTTCATTGCACCGTGACCCCCTTCTGACAAAAAAAATTACTGCAGGATCCCAGAGACGGGCCCGAAGCATGAGCCCAACCGGACCCAACCACCCCAGGAAGGGGGGGGGGGCAAAGCCAAAGCCCAAGGCCTTCAGCCCCAGGCTGAGGGCCTGTAACCTGAACCCTGCTGCCCAAGGCTGAATCCCTCGAGCTTTGGCTTTGGCCCCAGGTGGTGGGGCTTGGGCTTGGGCTTGGGCTTCGGCCCTGACCCCAGCAAGTCTAACACCAGCTCTTGCAACCCCATTAAAACAGGTTTGCGACCCACTTTGGGGTCCTGACCCACAGTTTGAGAACCACTGCACTATCACATATATTCAACAACAGCTACTGTGCTCCAAGGGGTGTGGTAGAAGCTGCGGCCCCTGTTGCACCTCCTACGCTGAGCTATAGACTAATGAATCTGAACGGCAGCCCCTCCCGGGCATCATGGCCTTACAGGAGTTCAAGCCTAGCTCCACCCCACCCCATGCTTCCACAGGCTTGCATAGCAAGCACCACAGAGCATGCAGAATTCCTCTGCATGGAGTTTTCATGTCCTGGCTCATCAGCGCAGTAAAATCTCTGGGGTTTTTAGTAACCCTCAAGCCATCTGAGTATATCCCTGAAGTGTCCAGCCACTGTTCCACTGGACGCTCCAGGGAGACGCTCAGAGGTCTCAAGGGCTGGGGTATGCCACTTGCTAGCCTGCAGTGTGACTGTGGGGCCTGTGAAGCCTAGAAGGGACTGCTTGTGTTTCCTGGGACCAGTGGAGGTAGGGAACTGACCACCAGCAGGCACAGACAAGACTTCCTCAAGTCAAGAGCAGGTGATAGCGAGGTGCTGAGGTGTCACACTTAGGTACCTGGAGGGGCTAGTGGCAGCACTTGGCCAACAATTGTCTGTGAATAACCCACTACGTAAGTGCGATGCTCTGGTGATATTATTGCCAGGTTTGTGACATCTTTCAGATGAGACATAAAAGTGAGGTCTTGGCCACTCATGGTCAACCCAGATCTTTCCCTGCCACCCCCGCCAGGAGAAGAGGGGTGTTAACTCGAGCTGCACCAGTCTTTGTGATCATACTTCTCAGTGGCTTCAACCAGCCTCTTATTTGGTTTAGAATTCAGCCTTTCTCAAACTTTACTGGTTCATGTACGACCTTCTAAAAATATTGTTGTGAAATGTGTGGATGGGAACATCAGGCTCCCAAATCATAATTCATACTTGGATCTTTGTGGATTTTCACCCCTTCTCACTAAGTTTCACTTTGAGCTTTGGTGTTTGACCCCCTCAAAACAGTGAGAAATCATGCTCTGCCTGATTCTGATGCAAATTTACAGGTTGAACACACTTCACTTGAAATTGAGTCCAGGTTTGCTTGAAAGGGGCTTGAATCTTAATGACCTTTGTAGTTCTTCTGGTCCGTGTTTAAAGTTTTCATAGAAAACAAGTGCTAGAATGATTTGGGGGTTTATTATACAAACATTTTGTACCATTCTACCATTAGCAGTGATGTTCTTACTATATTTCAATTCTGATCAGATCAGATATGCTTTCTGCCCACTTAAATCTGCAGTTTCAGTTGCATACAGAGTGTCCTGGATAGTTGAATAGTGCTTTTGTGCACTACACAACATATTTCACTAGGCGTTATCCCAGTATATAATTTGTGCAGTGTATCAGTCTAAGTTTGTGAAGTGATTCAGGATGAAAGGTGTAATAAAAAAGTGGCATTATTAAATTGTTATTGAAAAGGATTAGCCAACAGCTCAGAATATAATTTTGGATAATTAGAACCAAAGGGACACAGGCAAACATGTGCATGCAATTGTACACTTAAAATTGTGTACACAGATCAGGCAACTTTGTATGCAAAGGCCTAATTAGGCACCTACTGTTGCTCAGTAGTTACACTAATTGCATGCACAAAGATAGGCCTATAATTGTTTGCACATTATAGCAAAAGGACCTTGCACTGCTGTTTTAAAAGCATGTGGCTTTGATTGTCCAAAGCCATATTCTGATGGTTATTTGATGTTTGGTGTTATTGTTTTCATTATGATGGACATGTGAGGTCACATGGTTGCAATGATATTCACTAATAGCAGATGAATGTTCATTTCAGGCGAACATGCTGTAGTTTAGTTGATTATATGGTCATTTTTGGAACTCAGTCTGGAAGATCTGAAAGAAAAGGTATCTTCCAGTATCTTCTAGTCTTATCTGGATCTCAAATACCGTACCACAAGGCTAGCCTCTCTCATAGAATTTGGGATTTCTTTCTTCTAGGCTTAAAACAGGAAGCAAAAAGACAATTCGACATTATCACATAAATATACAGGTGAGCATTTATACTATGGAATAAATAAGTTAACAAATCTTTGACCCACACTCCTGCAAAGAGCTGATTTCCTCTTCTGAGGTGCTGAGCTCTTTAAATTCCCACTGAAGTGAATGGGCTTGGAAGGAGCTAATCCTTTAACAGGATCAGGTTTTTATATCATCCTCAAAAATATTTGGCTCTGTTCTCCTTATATGCAGATTGGGTCACTCATCCTTCAAATGCAGTAAGCTGCAGATTTCTCTACAAGAGACAAAGCCCAGAGGAGCACAATGCTTCTCATTAACATAGATATCCATAAAATGGCTTTCTGGAAAGTAGCTCTCTTTCCCGTTGTTAAGTCAAATAGTTTATTTTTCTTCTTTTTCTACCTTCAATTATGTAGTTGTAAATTATGAAAAGATCTTTGTGGTTCTTCACATATTCCCTAAGAACATAACAATCTTTTCCCCATCTTTGTTTCGTAGGCAGAATGCCGAAAGTATGCCATCATCTGATACTTTTATAAAAGGATCAGTGATTTAATACTCCTTATTGCAACAGCTAGAAACGATTGGATTATCTGCTAATGCACTTCCAAATAGTCCCATTGAGTGTCTAGATGGATACCATCCAGGTTTCTTATCAGAATGTGATGACCTGAAAGTAAGACAAAAAATAAATTGGATTGACAGAAATGTATTGTCACTATGTGTTAAATCCAAATTATCGAGTGGATTTCTATTTTGCTTCTGTTGTTTGCTAAGAAATGATTAAATGACTTCTGCCATTCACATCACATTACATTACAGTAGTAGTTGAGAATGCTCTCTCATTATAAATCCTCCATTCAACTAGATAAAACTTTCAAGCAAAACTACACTTTGGGCTGAAATTACTTATCCTTATTCTCATCCCAAAGGTAATTTGTTTCTGAATGTTTAGTAGAATTCTGTTTGGTGTTATTGAGATACCACATGTGAAAATCTATTTTGATACAAAATGTGCAGCTTTGATGCCTCAAAAATAGTGGTTCTTGGATCACCCCAAAGAAGGCAGGTGATGTTAACATGTTTGAAGACATGTAATTAATTTAGACTTATCAGAGAGATACAGCCAATTCCATTTACCTTCTCAGGGCCAAATTTTCATCATTCCTCCAAAAAATGTCCCCAAAATATTTGAGTGCTCATAGAACTTGGTAGTTTCCCATGTTAATTGGGTATTGGGTGGTCAACTGCACAATTTGCATATGCAAATACACATCTGTTCCTGTGCAAATGCATGTTCTAGCAAATAGTGTGGGTGCATTTTTGGAAGCCTGTTGAAAAATTGGCCCTCAGTGTCTCTTCTGTTGCCCTTCCTTTTTTCTGCTAATAGAATATAATGTGAGGGAACCAAAATGCAGCACAGAACAGCAATAATTTAAAGCTCATTGTGATGGATGTTGCCTTGCCAGTCTAATATGAATTGTATTAGTTATGCAAATCTTGGGCAAGAAAAGCAACATGCTAATGAATTTTAATGTATGCAGCTGATGCTGTAACTAAATCAATGGAACTGGATAAGAAAAGCATTTATTAAATGAAGATCAGTATTCTTGTAACCATTGAAAAAGGAAAAGAACCAATCTAACATGCCACACAAGTAGGGGGACACTTGATTTCTGTTCAAAGTTAACCTGGATGGAAGGAAAAAGAAATGCCCTGATTTATTCTTTGGTTACTCAAAAACAAAGTTGCCAGTCCAACGGTGGTGCATTGCGGGTGTGTTTTTAAGGGGCAGTGGAGAAAGAGTGGTTTGGCGAGGGGTTGGTCTCTTCATAACCCTCCAAAGGAATATGTAGATATATAAGATGAGGATTGACCCATGCTAGAGGGAGCAGGGGAGAAAGGAGGACCTGGGATAACATACAGATAATCCATGGAGATGCTGAAAGCTGACATTAGGCTAGATTCACAAAAGAACTTAGATGCCTCACTAGCACTTTGGGTGCCTAAATCCCAGAATCACACCCCACTGGGATTCACAAATCCCCCACTCAGCTGTCCCTGAATTCTGTAGGTGCCTAAACTTGCTTGCTGCCTACATTTTTGCCATGAAATTTCCCCATGCCCCTATGTTCCTGCCTCTATGTATGGGTACTGCAGCCCCATGCCAGGTGTCCAGGTGCCTAAATCCTGGGAGAAGCTAGGTGTTACTCTGCCTACTTTGCTTGTGGGCCCAATCCAGTAAGCAGGCTCAGACCTCACCTATAGGATGGACCCTTACAGAAAACCTTCCTCAAAAGAGAGGAGGAGCTTCCTCATAACTTTTAGTCAAGTGATTAAGGTACTCATCTGGGACATAGAAAACACCCAGTTTAAGATCACTTTCCACCTGAGGGGGAGAAGGGATTTGAATTAGGGTCTGTTGCCTCTCAGCTGAATCCCCTAGCCATGGGGCTATAAGATATCCTGATAGCCCTCTCTCTCTCCTGTTGAAGCTGTTCCACTGTGGCTAAATATTTCAAGAATTTGTAACTTAAGCCTCGTGCCCACCTAGGAATGATTTGGCCTAATATCCAGCTAGGTGCACTCTGTTCTGTGCCAATAACATTTGTTTTTTGTTAAGCAAGTGAGAATTGATGGAGTGACTTAAGCTGAGGTTGGGGTTGCACTGGTGGCCATCTCACTGAGAAGGAAACTGAGGTTGGTCTTCAGAGGAGACTGAGGCAGGGATGGTGGGTCAGCTTCGATATTCGGGTTGTAAGGTAAATGTGGACTTGGTCACAGTGAAGGATTGTGGAGTGTCGGACTTGGGACTAAAATTCTCAGTGGTTTCTTCCAGCTGTTCTGCTTTGTTCAGGGCACTTTTCACAGCTGCCCGTGTTTGATATCTCACTGCATCTTTTTTTTTCTTATCAGAAACCTTTAGAAGAAAAGTGCAAATAAAATGGTTACAGTTGCAACGAAGATGAAGCCCACTGGGCACCACATTTGCTATGTTTCTCCTGGGTGTTTGCATTTCAATACCATTCTGATGAAGTGATTCTTCTTTCAGCACAAATCTTTAGGGCACAAATCCTGCCTTCCCCACTCTATGGCCAGCCCAGAGGCACACTGCAATTCTGCTGTGATAAGAGTTGCAGGCTTAGGGTTTAGAATACTGTTCAGGGGCTCTCTGACCCGTTGTGTACTGCTATCTAATGCATGGCACCACTGCTGTACTTGAGCTTTGCGAGACATGTAATGTAGGTGGGCAGGAACACCGCAGGGATGCACATCTACACATGCCATGGATCCACTGGTCAAAATCCCCCCCAAGGGAGAGGTATAAAGGATCACAGTGATTGCTCTTGGTTAGACAAGCCCAAGGAGGGCCTCTTGGAAATCTCCAAATAAGAACTAAATTGAGTAGCCTGCAACTGCGTATATGTATCTTTCTATCCATCCATCTATTCTATGGCAGTTTCCTAAAGCACGCATAAATGCAGTATCTCAGTGTTGCACAGATAAAGTACATTAGTCTATTACTACCTGTAGGACTTCTGCTCAGGAAACTGCACCATGGCTCTATGTGGTCAAACAGTCATGTGACCCACCCTATACTAAGTGTACAGTGGTCTATTCTACAGGTAGACCATGCACCTGCAATTCCCTGATAGCAGCTCAGCCACCTCCTGCTTAAGCCTACTCCCTCAGATATGTGCAGGCAACACCCTGCTCTTTAGCAGATTGGCTGTAGATCTGATCACTCTGATATCAGGCAGCCATTTGGTTGGGGGTGCTGGTAGCTGGGTCTGATCTCAACTGTGGAGCTGCTGGAGCAGCCAGGTGGGCCCTGACTTGATGATTAGAAAGCGTGTACTTTCTAATTGTGTTAGCTCAGTTGTGTGAGTATAGTGTGATAGAAAAGCCCTCTAAAGATGTGGTGGGGGTCGGGGGGAGCCGTATTACTATCCGTGTCATAGTGGAGAGGGAAGCCTCGCTCGATTGAGCTAACGTGATTGAAAAATGTACCCATTTGCTCATCAAGACATACCCCTGGAGGCAGAAGGTGAGAACTGAAAGAAGGGTGATGGATGGAGACAGAATCAGACCTTAAGGGATGTGGTGCTGAAGTGGGGCAAATGGACCATAGGGAGAGCAAAAGTGGGGAGGACAGTGGATCAGAATTGACCTGGTGATTGAAATGGAGACAAACTTGACAAGGAGGAAGTGGTTAATATGTATCTAAGGGTGAGGAATGAAATAGATTTTAGAGGAGAACCCATCAAGTTGAAGAGAGAAATGTGGGATTTTAGCCAGGAGGAGAACTGGGTAATTTAGGAGCTTCCTCAGTGTTGCCCCTCTGAAGGGAGAAGTAATAGGGGTCAGAGGAAAGAAGAGGGGAAGGGGGAAAAAGAGAGAGATCACACAATAGGTGAGGGCCCACAAATGGTACAGGGCTGCACACATACTGGAGTTCACCTAAAGGTGACAAAATCTCCGGAGCCAGCTGTGTGAATATGATTGGTCTCCACCTGTCCCCTTAATGGACAACAAGTCAAACAGGAAATCAAGAAGTATTCCTGACAGACTAATTCTGTTCTGACCTTCAGTTCACTTCAATTCCTCTGCACTGAAGCTGAAGGGAGCCCAGGGTGGCATGAGAACAGAAAGGAGACTGCTTGAATATTTAAAGGTACTCAATAGCATTGCCAGTCCTTAATGTCATATCAAAATGTCTATTATTACTTCTCCGAAGTGCTTTGAGGTTTACAATTAACATCAGATATGTGAATTGAAGCTGAACATTAGCACACTGTACCTCAGCCTGTATGACTATTTTTCCTTCAAATGCAGAGCCGTTCAGGCCAGGCCCCAGCACTTTGCGTATGTGTCTGTAATGCACCAAAGCTTGACATATCTCAGAGCTAGCAGTCTGCTGCTCTTTTAATCTCCAGAAATGACCTCTACAGTCTCAAAAGAAGAGCTATTTTTTGTCTCCGACACTTTCACTGAGATTGAAGTGCTCCAGGAAAATAAGCTTTTCTGATCTCAATGACCGATTTTTTTAAATCAATGAGTATGTCCAGTTCTGCACCCGCAGAGCTATATGTACTGTACGGATGCAGGAAAAATTACCAAAAGCCAGGAAATGCAAAGTTCAAGCTCTCATTGTGTTCATAGTTTGTTCCTAGTTCTACTGTGGAGTTTGCTCAGCAGTAGATGATCTTAAAGGTGACCTGCAATGATTTTTATTTTAAATCCAACCACTGAATGCCCAGTGTAGCAGAGTCAGGGTCTCTCTCTAGCAGCAGAAAACATATCATTAGCCTTCTCTTGTTTCTGGCTCTACAAACTCTAAGCATAATGAGGATCAATGATTTCTACTTTGTACAAAACCACAAAGCGTGTGGATCGGACACAGACTTCTCTTAGGAGAGAGTCTGATGATGAAAGATCTCCAGGTATTATAGTCAGGAAGAGAAATGAAGAGTAATGTAAGAGGGCCGATCAGATGATAAACATAAAACATAAAAAGAATCTGGCACATCAGAAAAGGCAGGCTAATAAACAGGGACAAGTTTTTAAAGTGCTTGTACACAAATGCCAGAAATATAAAAGATGTGAAAACTAGAGTGCTTGATATAAAGGAGGATATATATATAATAGGCATCACAAGAGGTGGACTGAGAGAGATCAATGGGACACAATCAATCATTCCCATAATTACAATATATATCGGAAGGACAGGCTGTAGGGGAGGGGGGCACTATATGTTAAAGTATAAAGTGTAAATTCAAATGAAAAAAAATCTTCCAAAAGTCCAGGTTCCATCCACATGTTAGATATGGATAGAATATGCTAGCTCTACAGTATAGCACAGATCTATTATTATCACCACCACCCCACAACAGAAGTGATGAATGATGATGATGAAATAATAAGGGAAAAAAGAAGGCTTAAAAAATTAAAATAATATAGGGGGGATTTCAATTTTCCATATTGATATTGGGAACACTTCACTCAGGACAGAAATGCAGAGATAAAATTTCTCGATACTTTAAATGACTGCTTCATGGAGCAAGGAGCAGGAGGAGAGGGAGAAAGGAGAGGGAGCGAATTAATTGTGAGTGGGAGGAGAGGAGCTGCTGGTAGAGGGTAAGGAGGCAAATAAATAGTGACCATAATATAATCCAATACATCATACAATAGAACCCCTGATCTCTGTGGTGAGAAGAACATGCCAACTGCCCAACAAAAAAGCCTTTAATTTCAAAAAAAGGGAAAAACTCAAAATGAGAGGGTTAATTAGAAAAGTGTGAGTGAGCTAAGTGAAATAGACAAATCTTATGTTACAGCCTTTCAAGATACCCAACATAGATGAAACCCCAACTAACTAAAAAATTAAAAAAAACAAAAAAAAAAAAAAAAAAAAAAGAGAAAAGAGCTACTTAAAAAGAAGAAAAAGAGAAGAAGAGAGATAAAAAAAGAAAACCTAAAAAAAAAAAGTGAAAGGAGCAGTGAAGGCAAAAAGAACAAAGCAGAGTAAGGAGAAGAATAGAAAAAAGCAAAAGAGAACAAAAAGAAAAACAAAATGTTTTTACAAAAAAAAAAAAAAAGCCAAACAACAAAACAAATGTTTTTTCAACAAGAAAAGCCTTGAGCTAAAAAATTCAAAAAAAAAATTAAAACAAAAACAAAAAAAAAAAGAAGAAAAAAAAGAAATCTTCCAGTATTCTGGATGATTCTCTGATTTGATTCCCTAGGAGATTCCCAACCTGAGTTGAGGATTGAAGGTGACAAATCGAAGTGAGTCATGAGAGATGAGGTCACCTCATGAGAGGAATTGTCACAGATTGAATAACTCACCAGAGTCAACAAACTCAACATTTGGCAGTCAACCTCACCGAAAGAAAGACACCTTGTGAAGAAAAAACTATTAACTTAAATGTTGTAAAACTTCTTAAACTGTAAGTTAAACCTGGAAGTTTAAGGTTAAAAATAAAAGCTATAAAAAAAAAGGCTTTAAAAAATAAAATAACTAAGTGGGGGACAAATAAAATTATAAAATAGGGCAAATTAAAATAAACAATAGTAAAGAATAAAATTCAAGAAAACAAGAAAAAGACAAAAAAAAAAACATACACTCATAAAAAAAACAAACTAATCTTTCTAACATAAAAAATCGTGGTCAGTAAAGTTTATCGTGTCTTTTAGAGGTGGTTAAAACATAATGACAAGGGGACAAAGTGGTACACACACAGATCCTCAAGACAGGTCCTAACAAAAGGCTCTCAAAAAAGTTATGTGCTCAAATGAGAAGGGGATAAAGGGAAAAAAGGAAAATTCAGCTCATGAAGGAAGAAGTGTGGAGGTAAATTAGGTCCTAGGACAGGGAACATGAGGTGTTATTTAGGGGTAGTATCAGGGGGTGGATTCAGGAGGTCATCCCTGGGACTGGAGAATAAAAATTATGGTTAAAATGATCTGGAATTAAAAGGAGATAGGTAAAAAAGAGAGTTCAAAAGATAAAGCAGATGAAACTATACTAGAAAAGAGCAGAAAAAAATAAGATTGAGAAAACTAAAAAGAAAAAACAAAACTAAAAAATTTAAAAAAGAAAAAAACAACAAAATAAAATAATGGAAAAATAATTAAAATGGGTAAAAAATAAAATGGAACATAATTGGGATAAAAAACTAAGAAAAAGCTGACAACATGATGTGGCCAATTTAGCTACAGATGAATAGAAAGAAAGATGAATTAGAAGATGTGCAGAAAGGGATAGAGCGGTCAAAAAAAAAAAGGAGAGAAATATAAAAAAAAGAATAGGATAGTATTATATAAATGTTAGATATATTCCACACCTATTATCACTGTCTGTTGATGATGTAATTAGGTACAGAAAAGAGATCTCAAATAAGAAAAAGAGCAAAAGGGCACTAAAGATTAAAGAAAAAAAGCAAAAGAAATGATTAGGGTAGAGAGAAAGGGAAGGAGGAGAGATAAAGAAATGATAGAGTTAGAGAAAGAGAGAAGGAGGGAAGAAGAAAGAATGATGGAAAAATAAATAGAAAAAGGAGAGAAGTAAGAAGTGATAAGTAAAGAAAATATACAAATATAAAGCAGTTCTAAAACACAGTAAAGAATAAAAATAAAAGGAAATCAACAAAATAAAAAAAAACAAAGCAGGTTCTATAAATCAATAAACAAAAGGAACTCCTTGGAAGAGGAATTCATGGTGGCTATAATGTAAAGTGACTAAAAGGATTGATTCCTGAAAAATAAATGGAGGCTAGGCTAAGTAAGTGGATGGAGATTGGATGTCCTAAGAGGATGGTTCCAGAGAGGATGGAGATGGATCAGGAGGAGAGATGTGGAGAGATGGAGATGGAGATGATCGGCAGCTCACAGATGACAGGCATTGGCCACAGTCGGTACTGAGATGATGGGCCTGATGGTGGGTTCTTATGTATCGGCACTGACTTCACAACATGGACTTTCCTGCTGGCATATTTGCCATGTGTCGGAATTATTATTATACATTTATTAATTCATGAGATCACCACAACACCAATTCAACCATGAATTCCTTTATTAAATCTAAAGGCTGAATGATATTTATACAGCTGCTCCATATGTGCCTTAAATACCTAAATGATAACCACACCTATATAGTAACATATCATAAGTAATCAGATATTTACAAGACTAGGCCCAGGACTCACACAATCATACTGGATGGCTCCAAATGGACAGAGCACTAGCAATGAATCACCCTTTTATACTCTTTTCATCAGATCCTAGGTGACTGTTTCAGTTTCTTTGTTTAAATGAGTTGGAACCAACCTTAATAATTAGGGCCTTTTCAAGGCCTGACCCTTCTGTCTTATCAGACACATGCCATGTTCTGTATCTACAACAAAGCATATCTTCCTTCCAGGGCCAACTGGTCCTAACCATTCTCCCAGGCCTTCCCATGACTGGTAAGCACCTGCATTTTACAAAAACATGTATTTTCTTCCTTCTGAACTAATTTTAACCCTTTATATGTGAGTTTAATCCTATACCATGGATCTTAGGGCAGAGACCTGATTGACCATAAGAATGGGCACACTGGGTCAGACCAATGGCACATCTAGCCCAGTATCCTGTCTTCAGACCATGGCCGGGGCCAGATGCTTCTGAGAGAATGAACAAAACAGGGTAATTTTTCAGTGATCCATTGTCCTGTATTGTCCAGTCCCAGCTTCTGGTAGTCAAAGGTTAGGGATGCCCAGAGCCATTGGGTTGTGTTCCTGACAGTATTGGCTAATCACCATTAATGGACTTATCCTCCATGAACTTATCTAATTCTTTTGGAAGTTATAGTTATGCCTTCACAACAGCCCCTAACAACAAATTCCACAGGTTGACAGGGTGCTGTGTGACAAAGTACTTCCCTCTGTTTGTTTTAAATCTGCTGCCTAATAATTCATTGGCTGACTGCTGGTGCTTGTGTTATGTGAAGGAGTAAATAAAACTTCCTTATTCACTTTTTCCACACCATGTGTGGTTTTATAGACTTTTATCATACCCCTCCTTAGTCATCTCTTTTCCAAGCTGAACAGCCCTGCCCTGTCTCTACACTCCAGATGACTGGAGGATAGCTAATGTGACACCAATTTTTAAAAAAGGCTCCAGAGCTGATCCTGACAATTACAGACCAGTAAGCCTAACTGCAGTACTAGGTACAGTGGTTGAACTATAGTAAAGAACAGAATTATCAGACACAGGGCTTGTTTACATTATCCGCTGGATCGACGGGCAGCGATCGATCCAGCGGGGGTAGATTTATCGCGGGTAGATTTATCATGTCTAGTCTAGATGCGATAAAGCGACAGCTGAGTGCCCTCCCATCAACTCCAGTACTCCACCAGGGTGAGAGGAGCAGGTGGAGTCGATGGGAGAGTGCCAGCCGTCGACTTACCACAGTGAAGACACCACAGTAAGTAGATCTAAGTACGTCGACTTCAGCTACGTTAATCATGTAGCTGAAGTTGAGTAACTTACCGTAGATCGACCCCCACCCCAGTGTAGACCAGTCCACATAGATGAACATGATTTGTTGGTGAAGAATCAACATGGCTTTTGTTAAGGGAAATCATGCCTCACCAATCTATTCCATGAAGGGGCCAACAACCATGTGGACAAGTGTGATCCAGTAGATGCGGTGTATTTTCAGAAATGCTTTGATAAGGTCCCTCACCAAAGGCTCTTAAGCAAAGTAAGCTGTCATGGGATAAGAGGGAAGGTCCTTTCATGGATCAGTAACTGGTTAAAAGACAGGAAATAAACGGTAGGAATAAACAGTCAGTTTTCAGAATGGAGAGAGGTAAATAGCACCCCTACCCCCAAGGATCTGTACTGTGACCAGTGCTGTTCAACATATTCATATAAGATCTGGAAAAAAGACTAAACAGTGAAGTGGCAAAGTTTGCGAACAATACATAATTAGTCTATCTTGTTAATCCAAAGCTGACTGCTGAGTTACAAAGGGATCTCCCAAAACTGGATGACTGGGCAAGAATATGGCAGATGAAATTCAATGTGATATGTGCAAAGTAATGCACATTGGAGAGCATAATCCCAACTTTACATACAAAACAAAGGTCTAAATTAGCTGTTACCACTCAAGAAAGAGATTTTGGAGTAATTGTGGATAGTTCTCTGAAAACATCTGTTCAATCACAGTGAAACTCAAAGCTAACCAAATGTTAGGAACCCTTAGGAAAGGGATAGATAATAAGACAGAAAATATCATATTGTTTGTACGTAAATCTATGGTATGCCCACACCTTGAATGCTTTGCATGCAGTTCTGGTCACCCCATCTCAAAAAAGATATATTAGAAATGGAAAAGGCACAGAGCTGCGGGGTTCAGCTATATTCAGCTCTTGGACCAGACTCGGTGAGCCACTTAGGACTAAATCAAGAATTGCCTTTCCCTTGTGGGGTCCAGAAGTAGCTGATCTGAGAAGCAATCATTAGTGGTGTCTAGAAAGTTTATCTCTGCATCCCATCCTGAGGTGACATGTAGTCAATATGGGAATAGTTAAAATCCCCCATCATTATTGAGTTTTCTATTTTTGTAGCCTCTCTAATCTCCCCGAGCACTTCACAGTCACCATTGCCATCCTGATCAGGTGGTCAGTAGTATATTTCCACTGTTGTACGCTTATTATTCAAGCACATAATTTCTATCCATAGGAATTCTATGGTGCAGTGTGATTCATTTAAAATTTTTACTGAATCTGACTCTATGCTTTCTTTCACATATAGTGCCACTAATTGTATTAGCATGATCTACTCAGTAATACATAGCCTGGTATTACTGTGTCCCATTGATTCTCAATAAGGTTATGTTTTAGTCTCAGGTATTTTTAGTAAAAGTCACAGACAAGTCACGGGCCGTGAACAAAAATTCACCCCAAGCAGCCAAAAAAAAATAAAAAAAAAGCCGCGATCGCGATCCTGATCTGCAGCAATTCAGCGGGAGGTCCTTCGCTCCAAGCGGGAGCGAGGGGCCCTCCACTGAATTGCTGCCAAATACCTGGACCTGCCGCCCCACTCCAGGGTGGCCGCCTCAAGCATCTGCTTGCTAAGCTGGTGCCTGGAGCCGGCCCTGCCCAGGGGATGCTGCAGGTGCTGGGGGGGGCGCCGTGGGTGCTCAGAGAGGGGTGCACTCCATGGAGGGGCACCACAGGCGCTGGGGGGCATGGCCCAGGGAGGGACAGCATGGGTGCTCGGGGGAGCGCAGCCCAGGGGGGCAGTGCGGATGCTGGTGGGGGGGGGAGGATTGGTGGGGTTGGGGTAGGCTCCCTACCTAGCTCCTGAGCTCCATGTGCTGCCTCTGCTCTGCCCCAAGCCCTGGTTCTCCAGCTCCCATTGGCTGGGAACCACGGCCAATGGCAGCTGCAGGGACGGTGCCTGCCAGCAGAGGCAGCACATGGAGCTAGGAGCTGAGGGAAGGAGCTGCCCCCCCCCCAGGTAAGCACCGCCACACACCCCAATCTCCAGCCCTGAGCCCCTCCACACCTGCACCGCTGCTGCTGGGGGAGCAGGGAGGGTCCTGAGACTGTCCCAGCAGCAACTGGTGTGACTGGCCCGGGGACTTCCCGAGCTGCCCAGGTAGCCACAGGGCCAGGCACGCCAGCAGCTGCAGAAGTCACGGAAGTCATGGGAAGTCACAGAATCCGTGACCTCTGTGACAAACACGGAGCCTTAATTATCATTATTCCACCAAATTTCTGTGATGCCGAATATAATAATATCCTCATTTAATACCACACATTCAGTGTCACCCATCTTAGTATTTAGACTTCTAACATTTGTATACAAGCACTTATACAATTTGTCAATATTTAGTTGTCTGTTTTCATGTGATGTAATTGAATTGGACTCTCTTTCATTTGATTATTTCTCTTCAACTGCTACCAGTATTTTATCAACTTCTATCCTCTCCTCTTTACTTGTGTATAGAGAATCCCCATTAATAGACCCTCCCCTATGGGATGTCTCTGTCTGAACTGTGTGCTCTTCCACACCTGTTGGCTTTTCCCCAGCCCTTAGTTTAAAAACTCCTCTATGATCTTTTTAATTTTACATGCCAGCAATCTGGTTTTGGTTTGGTTTAGGTGGAGCCCCTCCTTTCCCCAAATGTTCCCCAATTACTGATAAACCTAAAGCCTCCCCCCCCCCATCATCTCATCTACCCATTGAGACCCTGCAGTTCTACGTGTGGAACTGGAAGCATTTCAGAGAATGCTACAGTGGAGGTCCTGGACTTTAATCTCTTTCCTAGCTGCCTAAAATGTGCCTCCAGGACTACTGAAATTAAGGAGGCTACTCCATCTTAAAGCTGAAGTAATGCACAGGCAAATCAGGCCCTAGGTTGAAGAAGCTCAATGGGCCGCATCGAAAACACATTGAAATAAATGGAAAGACTCCCGGTGATTTTAATGAGCTCTGGAACAGGCCTTGTAGAAATAGACTGAATTTATCTTCTCCCCAAATGCCTAATTTTGTACATTTCATTCTGTGTTATACAAAAGAAAGTAAAATACCCTAAGTCTCCTCCTCTCTTTTGAACTTAGCACCTATTGACTGTTGTTATTTATGTTGCTCTATCTGAGGATGTCCTTGCTGTGACTGACCCCTATCCCAGTCCACCCCACTTGAGATAATTCACCGCTACAAGTGCTTCTTCAAGGTCCATGTTAATATAGTTGAACAAGGAGATGCCGTTGAGAGACCACATTAATTCATCTACTAACAACAGTTTAGTGTTTCAGCACAGTTTAGGACATGTTCAGCTGGTGCATGAGCAGAAGGGGGAAGAGCCATCACTAAGCACTGAAGCCCCATAGCTAAGGCAAAATATCTACCAAAGCTTGCAGCCCCAAAGGTGCCCCAAAGTCCCATATTAGGGGAGACGTCAGTCCAGACAGGAAATCATCAACTAACATTTTTCCCTTTTAATTTGTTTTAAATGCTTCTCCTCCCATCATTTACACATTTCATAATATGATCATTACAAAACTGAAGCAAAGAGGGTTTTTTTTCAGAGCACTGCTCATAATTTACACTCTAGAGCCCTGGTCCTGCAATGAGTTCTATGGGGGTGGACCATGGAGCTCTGCCCCTGGCAGAGCCCCCACTGAAATCATTGGGGCTCCATTTGGATCTCTGAGCTGTAGTCAAGGTTCTGCCCATATGCTGCTCAGTACTGGATCAGGCCCTAATTCATCAGTAGTGAGCTATGGATAAAAATAAAATGAATAGCGTCAGGAATATGGGCTTCTTTTTCTTTTGAGAAGAAAGCAGCATTCCCCTAGCTGACATTCTGTTAGAACCTACCTGGCTAGATCCTGGCACTATGGGGGGTCTGGGCTGCTGACACCTCTGCATTGCCAGGGGAGGCTTAGGTTGCGCTCCCATGGGAGGACCCTGTGACCCTGGGCTCAGCAGGAAGTACTGCCCAGCTTGACCTGAGTGGCAACCCTTCGCAGCCCCCTGATTGGCCAATACCAGTACTTAAACCAAGAAGCCATGAAGTGGCGCTCTCTGAGCAACAACACAGATTACTTGCCCATCTCTGCTCCAGTTCCTGCTTGCGATGGACCCTAGACTCTGGCTTCCGACCCTAGTTTGTCCTCTACTTCACCATTCGATTGCTGTTTGCAACCTGGTGCCTGACCCCGATCTCCTAGTAACCTGACCCTGCCTGCCTGCTGGGGCCTGACTCTTGGTTCACCCTCTGGCCTGTCTTGGACTCTGACCTCCTGGTGCCTGACTCCTGGTCCAACCACTAGGACTGACAGCCCTCATCCTGGTTGTGACACATTCCACATGATATAGTACAGAGAAGATCTGTGGGAGTCCTCTGAAATGTGCAGTATAATGGCAGGTTATTTTACATTGGCAGTGTGATCCACACATCTCATCAGTGTTTGGAGACAAAGGATATTAAAAATAAAATATGCCAGATTTCGGTATTTGACCAAGTTACTAATAAAGTTGGCAGTATTCTGTTGGCAGGGATACAGGGCAGTGAGCTCAAGATAAAAATGTATGCAGATGATGTTTTTGTTATTGAAATTACCACCCCAATTTTTCCTTTTCAAAAAACAAAGGGGAAAACTGTTGGCCTCTTCAAATCCTTAACTATTGAATTTCTGATCATCACACCCATATTTGTGGATGGGGAAAGCTGCATTCACAAGCTTTGGAACTGCTATAATTAACTGACATCTTAGGCCATGTACTTTCCCAAAGCTGCTTATTCCTGAATGTCAAGCCACAGGGTGGGATGGGGCGGGGGGAGGGAGAGGAGCATTTATTTCAGACAATCTTAATGGAACGTGTATGAGGATTGGCACCAAGAATGGGAAATGTTAAGACAAAGGAACTCTTTAAGGCAATAGTTTGTTGAATCTAGTGTTTAAACAAACAGGCAGATTGTGGCGTGAAAGGGAAAACAGACACACAATGTTGCAAAAGGAGTTGTGAAAACCAGTTATTTCATGATTTTCAGCACTTATTGCTGGCTGCCACTCACAGAATAAGTAACATTAATTTCTTAGTCCATTTTCCAACATGCTCTTTACCCACTTTTCCATCATGCTCTTTATCCACTTGTCCTATCAATCCATCTGTTCAATCCTCCTGTAACAGCTATTTAATCTAAATATCAGGGAAAAAAAGTTACTTTAAGCTACAGTAAGTGTCTCAAAGGAGGATATAACTTATTTATACAAAGCTGATGCTAAGAAAATTCTATCTGTCCAAACCCATAAAAAATACAGGGAAACACTTTGTTTATGGTTGGTCCACTTACTAGCTAACTCTCCTGGATATATGCACTATAGAAACATTGGGCCTGGAAGAGATTCACATCCATTAGAGTTGTCCTGAGGGAAAGCTCACAAACAGGAAGGCTATAAATTGTTGTCTCTGGCAGCATACCCAAGGCTGACTTCTTCTTGAATAGGAAGAGGTACTTAGCGTATCTGGGTGGTAAGTCTTACTGTCATGGGTTTAAAGTACATTTCTTAAAAGGTGTGGCTCAGTAATGAGATCGTGGGTCTTTTTTACACAGTAAAAATGATTATACCTTCCAAAAACATGAGAGAGAGAGTGTGTGTGAGAGAGAAACTGCTGTAATGGTTCATTTATTTAATTTATAGATTGATGTATAGAAAATGCCTCTCACACAATATTTAAAAATAAACCCCCTGGCTCATTGACCCATGTGAATGCTAAGAAAGACTCTCACTCCACCAAAGAAATTAAATACCTGTCAAACAATCACATTCTGTTTTGCCCCACAAGTAACAAATCCTGAGGAAAAAGAGGGACTCTCCACTGTGTCCAGAAACTCAATAGATTTAAGTTCGCTTGGACCACTGGAGGAACAGAATTCCAGAGCCCAGGGCTCTCCAGTTGGCACACTCCATCAGCAGCCCCCAGATATTCCAACATAGGCTCTGTTTGCAACAGTACTCAAGCTGACTGAGCTCTACCACTGTGCAGCACAGAGGGAGAAAGGGTGGTCTCTTAGGGTATGTCTACACTTCAATTAAAAACCACATGGCTGGCCTGTGCCAGCTGACTTGGGCTCAAGCTAATGGGCTGTTAAATTGCTGTGTAGATGTTCGCGCTTGGGTTGGAGCCTGGGCTGTAGGACCTGGGAGGTGGGAGGGTCCCAGAGCTCAGGCTGCAGCCCAAGCACGAATATCTTCACCACAATTAAACAGCCCCTTAGCCTGAGCTCCATGAATCCGAGTTCACTGCCGCTGGCCAGCTGCAGGTATCTAACTGCAGTGTAGACATACTCTTAGGTAGCTAGGGTTCAACCCATGTATCTTTTTACATCAAAGTCAAACCCTTGTATTGCACCTGGAAGTATATAGGAAGCCAGTGCAATTTTTATTGAATCAATGTCCTGTATGTCCTGGTTAATACTGCCAAGCAAGTAGGCAGCTGCAGTTTCTGAGTGGTGTTGGTGGATGGCCCATGTATAGCATGTTGTTGTGTTTAGTAACAAAGGCATGGATTACTGTGGCATGGTTCACAACCATGAGAGGTGGTCGTAATCAGTATAACAAATGCAAGTAGGGGGAGAAAATGTGGTTTGGGCCACTTGGAAATGAATTACAACTGGGGATCCAAAAGCACCCTCAAATTGCAAACTTTTAAAACAAAGAGTATGCAAACCCCATCAACAGTGGATCATGCATCAGTGGAAAATGCTTCACCCAGCTAGCAGCATCTCTGTTTTGTCTCATCTGAGCTTCACCCAACTTCTTCTTCAAGTCACTAGCTTAGCAACACATTGGGAAAGTAAAGATCATACACTGCCAGGGTCCAATAAGAAGGAAACACACAGCGTGTGTCATTTGTAGACAGATGGCTTTGCAGCCAAAATTTCCTCACTATCTTTCCCACATACTCATTCCAAGGGACATGTGACAGAATAGACCCCTGTGGAACTCCACTAATGAGGGCAGCAGATTGCCCAACATTCTGGAATGAGTAGGGGTGAGCAAATGAGACAATAAAATCTCATGATTAGTGGTGTTAAAGGTTGCTGACAGATCTGAAAAATTCCACCTGGACACATGTCCATCTCTAGAAGGAGATCATTGGTTAGTTAGACTAACGCAGTTTCTTTGCCATACCCTGACCAAAAGCTGGAGTGAAAGGCACCAAGAAAATGGGAGGGCTACTCTCACACATGCACACACACAGACTGCTGATACATTTTCATCATAGTGCAGGTATTGTGGGTAAACTCATGAGACAGATGCATCTGGCACTTCACTGTAGCATCTTACACATTAACAGGGGCGGCTCCAGGCACCAACGCAGCAAGCGCATGCCTGGGGCCGCAAGCTGGAGGCGGGGGTGCTGCGTGCTGGTCGATGTGAGGGCAGCAGTCAGGGAGCCTTCGGCAGCGTTTTTGCGGGCGATCCATCGGTCCCGCAGCTTCGGCGGCAATTTGATGGCGGGTACGCTGAAGGTGCGGGACCAGCAGATCACCCGCAGAGCCACAGCCAAATCCGCATGACTGGCGGACCTCCCGCAGAAATGCCGCCGAAGGCTGCCTGACTGCCATGCTTGGGACGGCAAAAAAACATAGAGCCACCCCTGACATTAAACATATCTGAAGTAGTAGAAAACAACCACTACCACCAAACAAACAAACAACAAGCCCGCTTCCCCCCAACAACCTTTCCCTGCCTGCTGTGTGTAGAAGAGAGTATATACATTTCTCTAGGTTTTATTGTAACAACTATCAGAATAAATGTATCGCGCTGCTCACCTTGCTATGGGGAATGTTGGTGGTATTTTGAAGTGAGTTATATAGTACACCTCTACCTTGGTATAACGCAACCCAATATAACACAAATTCGGATATAACGCAGTAAAGCAGTGCTTCGGAGGGCTGGGCTGCGCATTCCAGTGGATCAAAGCAAGTTCGATATAACACAGTTTCTTGCTGCTAAGTGGAACCCCCAGAAGAGTGCCCAGGTTTTGATAACAAGGGGTTTTGAATAAGTAAGGACAGGATAATCAAGGTTGCATATTATGATCCATTATAAAGTTTGACACATACAGCATGTGTTTAGTGGTCAAAACTTAAAGTTATTATAAGAACAGCTGCATATCTTTCCAGCAAAAGTCAGAAAACTCTCCAAGGGAGTGCTGTACCCATCTCCTTCAACTACTTCAGTTGTTTGTCTTACTAAGACTGCAAGCTCTTTGGAGACAGGGATTGTATCTTCCTCTGAAGCTTGTACAGTGGTAAGCATACCTGGCCTGTAGGATGAGTTTTTGCAACTGGAGATGGGGGTGGGAATAATTACACACATCCACATGCACACACATAAAATGACTTACACTATTTAATAGCATATGTATGTAGGTATTGTATCTCTGTCTTCATGTGTAAGTATACTAGATAGACATTACTGTGCATAATTGACCTACATCAGTTTTCATCAGCTGAGGATCTGGCCCATATTTGTGTGCATACATGTATATGTATTTAGGTGTGTGTATAAGTATAGTACCGGTATGTGTATCTATATATGCAGGTCCGACGAGAGAGGGGGGAAGCCAGTACAAATTACCGGGATCCGGTGGTCCGGAAGGGGGCCTGGGGCCTGGCTTCGTCGGCCCTGTTTAGCCGGTCCGCCCTTGCTGGGGGGGGGGGGGGGATTTTTTCACTGGGGCCCGAACCTGCTCTCGGCAGCCCTGTATATATGTGCATGCATATAGTTGTATTTTTGTTGCTTTTTCTTCCTCTTGATACAATCTTATATTGCTGAAAGATACCAAGTGAGGCAGAAGTTCTTAATATTGTTCCAGGGCCAGAAGATAAAAACCATGTGATATGTCCAAGCCTTAAAATCCCCCTTTCAGTTGCGCTCCGCAATGACCTATACACAAGTGGACACCTTTTCCTTTACCAGGTGAACTGAAGTATACTAAATGTTTTTGGTGCCACCTCACTTGATAGTACAAAGTGGGCCGTAAAGGTGCAAAAAACCCACAGATGCATGGACTGGCTAATGAGCATGGCTGACCTAAGGCGTTCAAAGTCAGCTGCAAGAACCCTTCTTGCATAAGGAACTGCATTCAGAGACTCAGATTAGCATGTGCTGTTTTCATTTCAGATTGGAAGTTGGAAGGATTGGAGCTCTGCAATGTTGTACTCCCAGTGGGGTGTTACCACGTCTTCTGCGGGATAACAATGGAATGGCACCAATTAAGAGGCATGAATATCATTTACATGTCTTTGCTCCCTTAGGGGCAGTGCTATGTTATCTGTGACACTCCAGGGGGAACTCTTATTCCTTTAGATTCTATCTCCAGACACAGTGCAGGATTTAGCAGTACATGTATTTCTGCCACAGAAATAGCAACTTTTCTTATTAGAATTCATTTGGCCTAACACATAACCATTATTTTATTCAGCCTTCCATTCTGTGTACTTATGCCTGTTCTCAGTGCCAAATCAGGACCAATTGCTTAAACAGGGCAGTCACAGCCCTAGGCTGGGGTTTTCCACCCTCTAGGCAAACCAAACCAGGCCAGAAAAAAACTTTGGTCTCACCCCCACCCTAACCCCACAAGTCACAAGTCACACAAGCTTAGACACTCCCTCTCCCCAGCATCACCACCAGTGCATTCGGCCTGGGGGGATGGGAAATGAAACCAACACCCAAATAAAAGAAAAAGGTTCTCGATCCCAAAGGGACAAGCCAAAGACCCAGGTCAATATACACAGATCATCTTACACAAATCACGCTAAATGCAAATCATCCTATAATAAAAAAAATCTAAAAATCTTTAGGTTTAAAGGAAAGGGAAAAGGTAGAGAAAGAGAGTAGAATTAATCAAAATGCAACAGTAATGGCACACAGTTCTTAGTTCTCTTGCAGCAGTGGCTTGTAGACTGATGAGTTTAGATTTAGTCTCTGGAATAGGGATAGTCCCTCCAGAGGTCAGAAGCAGGATTGAAGACAAGATGAGATGGAGCATTGGCTTATATATACTTTTTCCAGTGTAAAGATCCCCCTTTTCTCACTGTGTTTTTTTAAAGCAAAAAATGGAGCCTAGAGTCACATGCCAGTCCTGCATGCTTTGTTGAGTCAGTCAGGCGTGTCTGCTCCTTCTCTCCATGTCCATTGTGTCCTTAATGGTGGTTATGGGCCCATCAAAAAGGCTAGGCAGAGCTAAGCTTGTCTGGGAGGCTTCCCTCCCAAAGCAGCACAGCACAAAATTGACAGATTAGAGCCAACATTCATACATTCAAACTAAAATGATAAAAAACATACAGACAGGATCTTTCTGCTCTTGATCTAACTCCAGATTTTCTCTTCCACATCAGACAGGACATTCAGAAACTTCATCATCAAAATACTGCTTTTTTTTTGCACAGACCTTTGGTCCCTATTGTACAGTTAGGGCTAGCTCTACGTAGGGAACTTAGTTCAGCATTGCAACTCCTCACTTTAGGTGCTCGCTGCTCACTGGACATATGTGTTTTCACAAGGTTTGCTTTCCCTCTTAATTATGAGCAGTTGTTCAAAGTGTGACACATGTTCACTGTGCAGTTGCAATTTTGCATTGACATGGATGCTTTAAGGGGAATAGAAAGAGAAGTGAATTGGAGCTGCAAGGAAAGGAGGGATGCAGGGGAGGGAAGGAAAAGAGGGAGACGTTGAAGAAGGACAAGAAGACTCAGAACCAACTGGGAAAGAAAAGGGAAAGAGGAGAGAAGGGGGCTAATTAAAGGGAGGAAAAAGTAACTCTTTGGCTTTTAATTTCAGTGTGTCATATCACACAATGAAGCCTCCATCTCTCCCCCATCCACCCCAGCCCCCATTTATTCATGCTTTGAATCAGAGAAAGGATTTGGCTCTTAGATTCCTGTAGAGTCCACATACTATAATTTTACTCAACACACATGCATATAGAAGGTATATCTCAGCTGCATGCACACATATGTACCTCCACCACCTCCAATCTGACCTACTGTGATGGGGTGGATTCCCCACACTAGCCCTGCAAGAGCTGAATTAGGCCAGGTAGACCCAATTGGCTAATTAGGCAGCAAGCAGGGGAGGTTTACAGGTTGGCTGCAGAGGGTAAGCTACTGCTGCTGCTAGGGTTGCTGAGAGCAGGTTTGGGCCCCGGTGAAAAAAATTTGGGGGCCCCCCCAGCAAGGGTAGACTGGCTAAACAGAGCTGATGAAGCTGGGCCCCAGGTCCCTTTCTGGACCACTGGGCCCCAGTAATTTGTACTGGCTTTCCTCCACCCCCACCCCTCTTGTCAGCCCTGGCTGCTGCTGGAAAAGCCTGCAGGGAAGTAGGCTGCAATCACTCCCTGAATGGAGTGAGTTGGACAATAGAAAACCCAGAGATGGGGGGAAGTGAACTATGTAGGAAGAAGCCCAGGGAAACAGCAGCAAGAGGTAGGACTGCACAGGGATTGTGGCCATGGGTGGCAGGTATCACAGGCCCAGGGAGGGTGAGCCCCCCATAACAGCCAGGTGCAGCACTGCCCATGCTCCACCCCCAGGCCTGTTCTGCTTTCTGCTCTTTTCCCCGGCCTGGGCTGAGGCTAGGGCAGGCCAGGTCTCTGAGATGGGGGCTGGCTGGGGCCAGTGCTTGTACTGCCTGCCTGGGGCAGAGGGTGGCTGGGGACGGTGTTTGTTGCTCACCGGGTGCTCTGGGGCTGGGCTCTGGTGTGGGGAACCTTAGGTAGAAGGGGCAGGGCTGGGGACTAGCCTCCCCAAATGGATGGTAAATATGCCTGTTGCTGCTTGTTATAGGGTCCCTGGGCTGGAACCCAGTGTAGAGGGTGGGCCTGGGTTCTCCTGGCAGCCATGGGGGGTGGTAAGAGCATTGGAGGTGCCAGCCAGCCAGCCAGTAGCTCTGGAAAGACTGTGGTGTCCATAAATCAGCTTCTGTGGTCCAATGTGAGCTGCACTAGAAAAGTTCATGTTGCCAGGGTTTTCTAGTGATTAGAAGTCTACATTTATGGACAGGCTGGGAAACTTTTGCCACCAAAAGACATGTTATAAAGGGAATTACTGTCCCCATTATTGTTCTGGGTGGCCCCACATATCCTCCCCACCCTTTGCCTTGGCTTATGAACCCAGCTCAGAGGGCCTGGCAAAAAATGGTTCAGCTGCACTCACATCAGGTATAGAATGGTGCTTGAATGTGCATTTGGCAGATTGAAATCCTGCTAGGGCTGTCTGCAGACCTGTTTGGGTGTGACTTCCAGTGCTCTTCATAATCTTTGAGAAGCCAAAGATGAGCCGTTTGCCCCTGAATGTAGCTATCCCAGTCATGGATTGCTAGTACACGCAACCGGAAATCTGGGGCAAGATGCACGCAGGCAACATAAATCAGGGATGCTCTATGTTCCCACATTATAGACTTGTATGGCCCAAAGGAAGAGGGATAATAATAATTTATAAATGTACAGTGTTAACAGTACAGGAGGTACTGCCACATTATGCAATGAAATGTGGGGGGGATTGCTTGTTATGGATTGTACCTTTGAATGACCTGACTGCTTATGCAAGGGGGTGCCTGGGGCATGTGGCAAGAACTGTGGATTTGCAGTATGGCTTGATGTAGATAAATGTATTGAGATAGTTTTTTGCATACAACTTACCAATTGTCCTTTATCATGTGTTTGCCTTTATTGTTCGAAACACATGTTAGATGACGTGATGCAGTAATGGTAATAACATTTCTTAATAAAATAAAAGCCTCTATTTTTAAACTTGAATTTGAAAAAAGAAACTAAACCATTGCCAGGCAGGCCAGCTGTCATTGGCAAATGAAGACACTGGTAATAAAACAAACTCTATAAACCAAACATTGAACAGTGAAACCCATGGCCACAAATGACCCCCTCCCCTGTGACTGTTGCATGTCTCCTGAAATGCTGTTTGCCTGTCCTTTTGTTCCATGTTTAGCACACATGTGGAGCTGCTGCAGAAGGTGGAGGCATTCGCAGGGGTGGGCATCTGCACAGGAGCAGAGGTATGCAGCCTAGGGGTGGAGAACTGCATGTTGTAGGTTTGCCCTGTCCAGCTGCTAAGTCAAGTCCTGATTACCTGGACCACCCAACCATGTAATGGTCCAAAGTGTGTCTGGTCTGCAGCACATAGTACCATGCAGAGGAGTCAGGACATGGTTTGGGTGCAGTTGGGGGCTGTACTCTGGTGTCCATAAGCATAAACAGCCTCTTGAATAGACCTTTCTTCTGGGCTCTTTCTTCTTCTGTCAACCAACGTTCCTGCTCTAGAAACTGTGCCACAAGCCTCTCCTAGCATATTGAAATGCTATCCTCTCGCTCTGTAGCCTGTCTATGCCTTTCCACTTGCCATGACTCCTCCTCCCTCTGTACTGCATCTGCTTGTTGGTTCTATCCAGAATGTCCGCCATAAATTCATAATGGAAATGCTTCTGCTTGAACCAGTCCATGACAGTTCTGCATCTCAGGGACATGATGCAGTGAGTCCATGCTGCTGAGGTGGAAGGACCAGCAGAGGCCAAAGGTCTATTGGAGGTCGAAGGGCCTAAAAGCAGACCTCAAATAGTGCATTATTGTTTCAGTGCTTCACAACAGGTTCAGTGCATCCCCAGGTAAAAGTGCCTTGTAGAATCTCAGTGCTGTGAAAATGAGCTTCAATATGTTTTGAGAGTAATGCCTCAGTCCCCAGAAAATCTGTGGACACAACTCAGTGAATCACAGGGAAAAAACTGAATGGACAATGATAAACTGCAATTTTTAAACAAAAAACAATTGTAAATTTTAAAACAGCTTGGCCCTTGGTGGGGGCGGGGGCGTGAGGAGTGGAAAGGAGCCGCGGCTCACAACTACAAGTCTTCTCTCTACTTTCAGGCATTCCACATTCTCAAGCACATAACAATACTAGAGGTTTCAGAATGGCAACGGGAGATTTTTATTCCAAGCTGCCAATGCCAAGCCAGCCGTATATGTCTCAGAGGTTTTTAAACGTATGATGACAGAACAGCACATTTACTACAAGTGGAGTGGGCTGGTGACCTACAGAGGAGAGGCTGGGAAGTTTGCCCTTCCCTGGAATTTGGCTGTCTATCTGGAGTTCCTACTATAGGAAAAGTCTGTGGTGAGTGGGATTGGTAAAAATGTGCGTTTCTACTAAAAATTTTGAATTTCATGTTGTGGTGCGGTGACACCAAGGTGCTGATGTGCAACTGGCTACTAGCAGATTCATTCAGTACTGCCTGCGGCTTGTAATATCTTGGGTCATATTGCATTGGGTCATAAACCAGAAAATTGTTCCCATCTTTATATTAATACCAAACATGGAGACAGAAACTTGCCAGGCTGAGGGCGGGGCTACTTCTGCCTCTTGTGTTTCTGCTGCTGGTTCTGTGACAGGCTGCTCTTCTGAGGAGGCATCAAAAAGCTCCTCCAATTTGGGACACAGAACATGCTGCAGCTTGTCCAGCAGCAAAGCCTCCTTGGGGACAAGTTTGAGCACAAGTCACTTTAGCAGCCTTATCCAGTAGCTGCTCTTGAGCCTTTTAATCCACTCCCTGTGCTGGTCATCAGTCCAGTGAATCCCCAACACTGCCAGCTTCTTTGCTGTTTCCTGGAGCTCTTGCTAAAGTCCAACTGTTCGCTTTCCTTGCATGAGAGGTTAACCAAAATCTGGCTGTGCCCCAGGATCAGCTAAGGCTTGGCAAAGGACTTCTTTGTGTCAGTGGCCATTACAAACACAGGAGAGGGTTCATTCTGCTTGCAGCTCAGAGGGCACAATGAAATGGAAGGGTTAAATGTCGAGCATCTGTACTCAGACAGCATTGGAGGTGGGGGGGATGGGCCTGAGCTGTGTTCACAATGCAATTTGGACTCCAGTTCCTGCCGGGACTGGGCTTGAACCCTCCACCCCGGCAGGCTCCAGGCCCAAGGCAAACAGAATTATGTGTAGACCAGGGGTTCTCGAACTTCATTGCACTGTGACCCCCTTCTGACGACAAAAATTATTACATGACCCTAGGAGGTGGGACCGAAGCATGAGCCTGCCCGAGTCCCGCCACTCCAGGCGTGTGTGTGTGTGGGGGTGACTGAAGCCCAAGGGCTTCATCCCCGGGAGTGGGGCCTGTAACCTGAACCCCCCTGCCCCAGGCTGAATCCAAAACATTAGCCCTGGGCTGTGGGGTGCTGGCTTTGGCCCCAGGTGGTGGTGCTCAGGCTTGGACTCTGGCCCCAGGCCCCAGTCAGTCAAACATCAGCCCTGGCAACCCCATTAAAATGGGGTCCTGACTGACCTATAGTTTGAGAACCGCTGGTAGATGGAAGGAGGGTTTGGGCTTGAGCCTGAGCCTGGGCTTCACTAAGTGTCTGTTGACACTGCAGTGTAACAAGGGAAGAGGCAGGAGATAAACAGCGCAAAACAAAGCTGCGCCAATTGCAGCAGCGAGGACGCCGCATCAGAGCTGTGCAAATAACTGGTATGTTTGGTTGAACCAAAAAATCAGAAAACAAAAGTAGTTTTGGATCACCCCCAAACAATTTTTTTGTAAACCAAATAAGTAGAAAAATTTTCATTTAGTGTCAATGTCATTCAACCCAAAATGAAACATTTTGTGCCACTGGGGTTTTTTTAGCCTTTTTTTTTTAATTGCAGTAAAACTCAGAAGGAAAAGGCATTTTGAATTAAAAAAAAATCAAAAGATGACATTTAAATGTCAAAATGAAACATTTTGATTCCCCCCCCCCTATTTTTTGACAAAAACAATTTGGTTAATTCAACCCAAATTCATGAATTGTTGCGGTTGACCCAAATCTGCATTTATTGTTTTGTTTTCTTTTGAAAGATTTTGCATAGAAAACTGTCCCCAGCTCTAATCAGCATGCAGCCTGAGGCAGCACATGCCCGCCAGAGCTATGGCAGTCCTGGTATTGCCTGGGTCAGCAGTGGTCAAGCTATTTTCTGGTGTGCAGGCTACAGAATTAATTGAAACATTGAATTGAAATGTTGGTGCCCATATACCATTCAGAATGAATGACGTCGTAATGCCTGATGAGTATAGCCAAAACATTAGTATCTGACAGCTACGGATTTATGGATCCAAATATAATTTTTTACTGAGGAAGAAGGAAATCTTCTTGGTAATAGGTCTCTAAATTGATTGATGGCTTCTGGTAGGTATCAAAATTGATGGGAACTTGTTTGCTATGGAGCAGCCCATCAACAAAAAGGCGTAAGTAATGGACAAGGACAATACAGTCAACAGGTATAATGACTGTAATCTTCATTACCTGAGCGATGTGAATTTTTGGGGGCAAAATATCTTCATTAAAAAAATAGATTGAAATGCAGATTTGGGTTCACCAAAGCATTTTGTGAATTTGCCAAATTGTTTCAGTTAAAAAAAAATAAAAGAAATAGAAATTTTTTGATTTCAAAATTCTTGAAATGTTTTGATTTGAAAGACTTTTCATTTCCAAATTTATTTCAGTTTTATTTAGAAAAGGTTAACAAAAAATTCTTTCAATTTTTGCTGAAAAATTCAAAGCAAATTCATTTCAGGCTGACTCAAAACAATTTTTTTTTTAAATTTGTCAGTCCAGTCAACCAAAAAATCAGGTATTCACACAGCTCTATTCATTACACCATTATACCATCTTTTAGACTACCTATACCAACTGCAGTTTTCCCTGTAAACTAATTGATTATTCTTAGCTATGCATGCTTGTTTATTGAAAGCATTCTGAACTAAGCTGGATCATGACATTATCTTATGGTGAACAGAAAGAAGCATGTCATTCTATGTTCATGACACAGTAGAAAATATAATCAAAATGTCAAGTATAGTGTAAATCCAGCTTTTAACTTTCTTTAAATGTATCCCACAACCCATCTCATTCAGTTCCATCGGTCAGATGACACCTCACTGTCACCATCCATAGCTCATCGGTACTGAATTTAGATTCCTAACATTAAGGCATTGCTTCCTAAAGTGCTACATTCAAGTTACTCTGGTGTGATGAAGTGGGAATTTTCTTAATATAGTGTGTGAATGCTGTGTGCCTCAGCTTCCCCATGTGCTGCATGTTTATTTAGGTGGCGGGAAAGGTAGTTTTAATTTTCCGCTTGATACCAGCTGCCAACTAGACATGGAGGCTACCCATTGAGCCTGACGATCTAGCCAGCTTTCTATCCACCTTATAGTCCATTCATCCAGCCCATACTTCTTTAACTTGCTGGCAAGAATACTGTGGGAGATCGTATCAAAAGCTTTGCTAAAGTCAAGGAATAGCACATCCACTGCTTTCCCCTCATCCACAGGCCAGTTATCTCATCATAGAAGGCAATTAGGTTAGTCAGGCATGACTTGCCCTTGGTGAATCCATGCTGACTGTTCCTGATCACTTTCCTCTCCTCTAAGTGCTTCAGAATTGATTCCTTGAGGACCTGCTCCATGATTTTTCCAGGGACTGAGATGAGGCTGACTGGCCTGTAGTTCCCCAGATCCTCCTCCTTCCCCTTTTTAAAGATGGGCACTACATTAGCCTTTTTCTAATAAACTCTTCTGTTTCACAATGCTGGCTGAGAGTCACTGCAGACGTTAGGGGTGTATGACTCCCCTTGGGGGTGTATGTGTGTAAGGCTTCCCTGGCTGTCCTTTTCAGGTGGACTCGCTGCAGGGAGCTCACAGCATGGAACAGAGGTGCCGAAGGCTCCGAGGTTGGTCCCAGGAGATGGTGAAGCCAAGAAGGTTTATCTTAGTGAGTGTGTGCCATGAGGGGTTGTCACACTGAAGAGGGTCCTGCCTGGGGTTGATTCAGAGCTATTTGTGAGCACCAAGCCTGCAGTAGCCTCTACCAAATGCTGTGAAAAAGGGGGAAATGCACACGGACAAAATTGTACAAGACTATCCCATGGAAGGAGAGAGAATTTTTCCTGATTCCAGGTGGCAATGTATAATAGGAGGAATGCTAGTCTATAAAAATCATAAAAACAACTGCTAAGAGATAGCTGGGTAGTTAATATAAGAAGATCAAAATAGATGAATGAGAAAAGAACACAGGAAGTTCTTACTCTTGTTTTCAGACAAAAGCAGACTCAGCCTACCATGTAATACCATACTGGAAAGACACTAAGTAGGCTAACAGCCTGCTCCATCTTTTATTAGTTGATCAAATAAGGCATTGCCTGATAGCAGAGGGAATCTTAATTACATCTGTTCATTGGATCAGTGAAATGCAGGAACATATCAGACTTGTGCTCACAGTTTATTCAGTTACCATCACATTATTGCTAACCAGAGAGGGAAGGCATCAGGCACGCACAGGTATCAAATACATTCACAAGCTGAAGATGCAGTGACAAATCCCGAGAGTTACAGAGCCCTGTTGTGCATTCAATAGGAGCTGTATGTGTTCAGCTGTTTATTCTTCCTGTATATAGTGTCTCCTAGCTCTCGTCCCCAGTTTTTTCATTCACTTCCAAAAGGTTCTGCACTGTGGTCGCTAACCTTTCTCCAGTGGCCTGTTTTGTTACAAATGGGAAGCAATGAAAATAATCAGCCTTAGAGAGGTGTAAGAGGCTCTATCTACTATATGACATTGCAGGTGTTATCACAAGACCATAGGGCCACTGTTAGCTCTGTGGAGGTTAGACAGACATACCAGGGATGGTCTAGGTTTACTGGGTCTTGCCTCAGTGTGGGGGCTAGACTAGCTGACCTCTTGAGGTCCCTTCCAGCCCTGCACTTTTGATTCTAACAAACAACTAAGCATTTACTTTTCTCAGGAAGTGCAGTTAGTGTGGTCTAGTAAACAGGGGAGCTGGGTTCCCTTCCTGACTTTGCTACGGGTCTGCTGAGTGATTTTTGGATAAGTCCCTTCAGCTCTCCATGCCTCAGTTTCACCATTTGTAAAATTGGGATAATGATACAGACCTTTGTAAAGTGCTTTGAGATCTACTGATGACCAGACCTATATTATATTAAAGTAATTTAGCAATAGAGTTGATCCATCAGTTTGTTACTGAGTGGCAGGCTCCATGTCCTGGTTAGGACAATAAGTAAGTAGCACTTGCAGGTAGGTCAGTACAGAAATGTCTGAAAGAGGTTGGGTAATCTCTTAAAGGGAAAATATCAATGTGGGGAGTCCACATAGGCTCCCTGTCTAGATCTGGCTCTTCCTGCAAGGGAAGTTAGCTAACAGGTTGCTTTCCACACACAGCTGTTTAGATGTACAATATCTCGAGGGAGATATTTTTCCCTATTGACAATGAGTCTGCAAGAATTATGAGACTAGAATTTACTGTAAATCCCTTTCAAAATCAGTTTAATTGTTAATGATCATAGGGAACAGATTAATATCCCTGGTAGTTTACTCCTTTTAAACAGCTGAATAAGGAGCTGATGAATCCACCTGGAAACTACTTCTCCAACCATAGGAATCAGATTAAAATAATGGTATCTAAGGAATGGTCTCACTAACCTGAATAAGTAGATCTATGAAGGGATTATTTCAAATTGAATGGAAAAATCTCTAACCATTCTTTACAAACCTGGCTAAAGAAGTAGGGTGACCAGATGTCCCGATTTTTATAGGGACAGTCCTGATTTTGGAGTTTTTTTCTTATATAGGCACCTATTGCCCCCCCCATTCCCAGTCCTGATTTTTTACACTTGCTATCTAGTCACCCTATAAAGAAGCAACCTGATTCTTCTCATAAGTTGGCCAACTGGTCATCTATTTCTCCAGGTGAAGGGAGTCTGGATTATGTAGGTGGTTTTCTTTTCAATAGAATACCTCCATTTATCTCCTGTGGCCAAAATCAGGCCCATTTCCACTTAGGATCCTAAACAGGGATTTAGGATCCTTGTTATAGGGTAGCCAGTTCTGAAACTTGTGGCCTAACCTGTCAGTTCCATTAATTATGATTAATTCAGAGAAGGGAAAGGTATAGAATAAATTTGCACAGCAAAAGTCAGTGGCACATCATTATCCCATTAATAAATAAACTCAACTTTGGTTGGATCATAGGCCTTTGAAGACATTAAAAGATGGGGAATGGAAAAGCTCATTAGAGGTGATCCCTTTGAAGTCAACAGCAGAACTCCGATTAAGGTCAATGGGGCCAAGATTTCATTAGAGATTTACAAAAAGAAAAAGAAGCTGCTAGTAGTTATTAGCTACTTTTTCAAAACTGGCTAAGCCTAGTACTGACTGAAAAGTCACTGCAACTTGGTGGCCCATGTGAAATAAATGTTAGATCACACCAGTTTCCACTTGCCACGTATCCCTCTCTGGCAGTCTTGTGATCTGTGTATATATTTAATAATGTGTCATGATACTGGTACGGTAAAGCCAGTCTATTAATAGACCCTTAATAGATCTGCCTTTTTATTGCAGTTATGTCTCTATATGTGAGACAGTAAAGCAAATCACGCACACAGCAAATTGATCAAATCAAGGTCCATCCCTACTGATTTAAGCACTGAAATAGAAATGTATGACTAAATTGCTGAGTCCTCAGAACTGAAAGAAAAAATAAAGCTTAAGCTATCACAGGCATAAATACAGTGTGCTTTCAAAGGGGGAGGAAAAATGTCATCTGGCATTGGCAGACTCTCATTTTTCCACACTGAATGTAAAGAAAAGCATAGATCCATACAAAGTTTTACAATCATAAGGTACAAGAGGGAGCAGACTCCAAGACTGCTTTTTAAATGATGATAGCTTAAGAGTTCAAAACAGGATGGAGAGAGACAAAGCGCCAAGTCATACAGGGCCCATCTTTTAAAGAAATATCCTGCATGCCCTCTCACAGCGTCAGTAAGCTTAATTAAGTTAGGGTTTAAATTCTTCCAGCCAAAAAACCCCCAAAAAACTGAATTGGCATTCCAGTGATTTAGAATTAGCTTGTACCCAGTCAGGGACATGGCCCTTGTTGTTAAGCTGGGCACCAATGTGGTCTTTAGATTGTTTCAGTGCCCACTGGACAAAGCTCTGCCTCACAATTAGAGGAGAACTCTATTCTATTCAGCCTATCTCTTATTTCTTGTATATCACTGTGACAGGGTGCACAAAGCCCAGATTGGTCAGGTGAGGGTTAATGAAGTGCTCTGGGCTTAAGCAGCTCTGCCCCAAAACACTTGGAAGGCATGTCAGACCTGGAGGGAGGACATACAAAAGGAGCAGCTCAGCTGGTGGCAGACCTGGAAGGAGAGTAGACCTTTGATCCTTAGCTCCTGGAGAAAGCCTGGCTGAAGGCAGGAGCTGCTTAGGTGAGTGCTGCCTGTCAGGGCCCACTTTGAGGGAAAATGAGGCCTGAGACATAACCATTTCTTTGGGACTATTATTAGAGCCTTGCCTATGGGCACTGAATCAAGCTTCGGCCTCCCAGAGACAGTGCAGGGAGAGAGCCCCATCACCATGCTGTGTTAGTTCATTTGTGTTTGTTTTTCCTTTTTGTCTTTGCTAGCTCATGGCCTCCCCTAGCCTCAGTGTCAGGGCTGAGTGTCCCGCAACCAGACCCATGCTATTGACCACCCAGAGATTAAAGACTGGGTGAGTTCAGAGCCCCATCATGCCTCTAGGGGGTTCCTTTGGGATGCCCTCGGGGACCAGGCCTGTGACAGGCACCCATCAAATCCCATCAACATTTTGTAAGTGAATTCTTATAACCAACTGCCATAGCATTTACATGTACACTTTCAGAGTTCTCCTTTAAGGTATCCCTACCTGCCCCACTTTGAAGACATCTGGGTGAAAATTTCTTCATAAAATTAAGTTTGGGGAGGATAAAACTTGTACCCAAGAAGACAATGGGGAAATCCTGTCTCAATTGAAGTCCATTGATGTCAATGAGGCCAAGATTTCACCCATTATAATTGTTCAGAAGTACGCCTGAGGGGAATGATGCAAATCACAGTCTGTCTTTCCTTGGGTGTTAGGATAAAATCACACAAGTCTCTTTTACACTAGATGGGGTAAGGCTGTTTCTGGCTCGTAAGGTCAATCAGGAAGATAGATTAGGGTGAGGCTGCATGTGTAGGAGAACTTTTAGATGAACAGAATGAACCTCGGTTTAACATCTTTCCACAGTGCAGAAACACAATGCAACAGTGGCCTCATCTACAGTATGCTAAATATTTCAGGATGCACTGTAATTGCAGCGGTCTGTGGCTCCACTGAAACAGAAAAGAGTGGGGATATGGGGAATTTTTGTTTCATCCTCCTTGTTTCAATACATTCAAAAGAAGAACTGAGCTCACAGTCAGTTCATGCCAGCTGACTCCTCCAGTTGCTAGTAGCGAATGTTGAACTCACCATTTCCTAAAAAGAATTTCTCCCTCCAGATTGAAAACACCCCATTCTACCTAATCATAGCTCCTATCATATCAAGTGTCATGTCTCTGCAACTATTTTTCTACCTACACTATGCTGAAAAATACTAACTGATCACTGAAGGCAAGAAGCTAGGACTTAGAAAAGATCTTAAAACTATCAAGGGGGAGGGTTAATACAACAGATGTCCCTTGGGATCTTTCTCTTCTTTTTCTCCAGCTAGTTATTGGATAACATTCAGTGGAACTGGAGATCTCAGAGGATTGGTGATTTCACCTTTATTTCATTGGTATCATTCCAATATGGGTTGATGATCACCAAAAATTGTGGTGTGTGTGTGTGTCTGCAATAAAAGGAATGTGGTATAGTATATGACCACATTGCACAGAAGCTGGCAAATAATCTTCTATTCCCTAAAGACAATTGGACCAACACACAATATTCTGTACTTTTGGCTAGTGTGCAAAGTTACAGGTGCATTCAGTTTACCACCAGTTCGAAATGCATTAAGGAGTTGTCTTTCAAAAAGTGCCATTGCACCCAAGCTGTGAACTCCCCAGGGTTGCCCAGCCATGCATCCAAATATTTTTAGCAGCTCTGGCTATCAGCGTCTCACTCCTCTCTCTCTTTTAAATGTGAGCTTTCTTTTCCAGCACCTCTCTTTTTTCTGGGTGAGTGCACTACAGCCTTCTAACATGACAGTGCCTTAAACTCTTTGTTGATCATTAGTAAACATTTCTGATTAGTCACCTAATGTAGCTGTTAAATTTTCAGTGTTACAACTAGCAGAACATATGTTCAGTGATTGCAGTTTTAGTGTAATTCCTTGGATACCTTTGCTGGCAACTTTGCATAGTTTAATTTGACAGAGTCCTCTTCAGATACCTTTTTTTGCTTTTATTTCTTCTTCCAAGTTAATTAACAATATTCCTTTTGTTATAAACAGAGCAACCCATAGGCACGCCTGCACTCCAATTCTGCTGAGGGCATAACGAAAGAACTTCTGAATTTCTAATTATAGCAACTGATAGGGAGCCGAAGCCAGAACTGATTTATGGAGCAGCTAAGTTCATGAGCGAGCGCCTACTGTAAGCCAGGGAATTTCTAAACACTAGTCTATTGAGGTTAAAAACCTGCAGTACTTTTCCACATTTCTTTATCACTTCTACAAAACGCTAATCCTGTGGGTGGAAAGTTATTTTGTATAATACGCCTTTTCTTATTTTAGGAGAAGGAGAATCTTCTGAAAGTAATCTGTGGATAATCCTCATTAAGATACTATTAACAAGCTGTATTATTAAAAATGTGCTTCTACTGTTGAAGAAATTGCCCTTGATTATAAATGGGTAAATTGGTTAATGAGAATAGTAGTTAATTGGAAGTATTACTGCCAAACAGGGAAATTATATGAAAGTTAAATATATCACGTTGCTCTTTTAGATACTTAATTATCCTGGAGAGAGAGAGAATAATAAAATATAGGTATAATATTTTAAAAATACATTGCAGACCTCTGTATAAATAAAACTGAACAGAAGTCACTGGTGCACATTTATTCTGGTGAAACTGATCTGAAACTATTTCTTGTACATCTGTAGGCAAGAAAACATTGAAATAATCAGAGATCACTTTTTCATTCTAAAATTGTCTATACACTAATGGGTCAATCTAATAAAATGTCACTAAGCGTGCAGTGCACAAGGTCCAGTGCAAGGTCTGTGCGCCACTTATGTCTTATATAAGCCCTGTGCACAGTTGTGCTGGCCTTGTGCATATAGGTCAATTTCATCCTAGAGGCCACATTGTGACACCTATACTGATGCTAAGTGGTACTTTGTGCTAAGGGCTGGATTCCGCCACAGTTATGCATGCGGAACAGCATCTTCTTCCTCAAGTAGTTCCACTGGAATCAAAAGGGCTAAATGCAAGGAGTTATTTAGGGAGGAAAATACTACTCCGTGTGAGTGAGGGTGGCAGGATCTGGCCCTAAATGATGGATAACTCCATGATACCGAATTTAAGTGTCTAATGACATTTCCCTTTTAAGACCATGATTTCAAGGACATGGCACTTGACTGAAACACTTTCTTGCAAGCCAAAGCTCCCTGTGTAATAACAATGATTAACTTTTTTGTAGAACACTTCATACAGAGGTTCCAAAGAGCACAGTCAATTGCTCATTGATTACACACTGTAGGGCTGTGCTCTGCTCCCCTTTCTCATGTTCATTAAGACTAGTCCCACTCAGTGCTTAATTTGTAATGAATGTGGTGCTTGGGCTCAAGCAATTTTTTTACTTCCATAACTGACATGGCAAGCCCAGAAGGGCCAGGGAAGATGATAGTACATGTTTGTACCAAAACAAGGTTCACACAGGGACCTGGAGGTTGGAAAATCATCACTAGATTATCTTTCCCTTTTTTCAAGTTACCCAACGCTTGAGTTTAAACTGTTTATCTGAAAGCTACAAAGAGTTTAGGAGCTTATGTGACATAATAAAAAATGTCCTGCCAAAAGCGCACACTCGTGGAAAAAATTAGTAAATAAGTATCAAATATCAGATCACAGATCTGTGAAAAGAGTAATTTGGATTATCCACAGATAGTTAACTCCCATTAATTTCTTATTTTTTGCGACATCGCTTCTTTTGTCTGGTATCTCCTCTCATAGATTATTCAACTGATACGTGCTTCATTTTACATGCTCCCTTTAGAGATGCAGTCAGGCAATATTTGCTGTAACATTTTTCTCACCCTGATATGAAGTACTATTATTGTGCTTGTCTTGCTCACTGTCGAATGAAATTACTAAAGCTTTACTTTCCTAACTTACCTGGTCCTGGCTCACCCGAAGTCTACAACATGATTTTCTCTGATGAGTTGGCACAGCATTAGGGATTCTAAATTTCCTTGTGAGCCTTCATAACCCAGTTTGCTTGTTCAGCTCAAACAACTCTCAGCTCTTAGCCTCTATTCCTTAGTTGTTTCCAGGGCAACCCTGGGAGGGGGAGGGGGGCAAGTGGGGCAATTTGCCCATGGCCCTGCAGGGCCCCGCGAGCCTTGGCCCGGCGGCGGTCCGGGCCTTCGGCCGGCATTTTGGCGGCGGGGGGGCCTTCAGTGCTGCCAAAGACGCGGAGTGACTGAAGGGCCCCCTGCCACCGAAATGCTGCTGAAGACCTGGACTGCCACCGGGTGAGTACAAGTGCCACAGCTCCCCCACTTTGCCCCAGGCCTCCTGAATCCTCTGGCTGGCCCTGGTTGTTTCAAGCAACTTCTAGAATATTTTGAAGGGAGAAAAAGAATTTATGGGGAGACAGGGAGAGAGAGGGAAGAAATGCTCTCCAGGCCACTAGCATGCTGAAAAAAAGTTAAAGCAAACGTTAAAGCAAGAAACTGGCCAGTCTCTAGGTATTTCTATGGTTCCCCATCACTGTAGTATCTGAATGCCTCACAGACATTTGTGAATTTATTCTCACAACATCCATGTGAGGAGGGCAAGTATTCTCATCCCCATTTTACAGTTGGGATACTGAGGCACAGAGAGATGAAGTAACTTGCCCGAGGTCACAAAGGAAATTTGCAGCAGAACTGGGAAGTCTTCCCAGTCCTGACTCAATACTCTTCACTCCTCTCTTCCTCCACTTTGTCTGGTTAGATGCTATCTTCTAGCTGAAAGACAGAGAATGCAGTCTACAAGAGTGACTTTGGGCAGGTCTCTTATTGTGGTCAGACCTGAAGAGGAATGAAGGGTTGACATCTGACTTTACCTTTTCTTCTTTTATGCAATTCCATGGCCTTCATTTTTGAGCAGCCTATTTGGAGCTAACAGTTCCTCAAATTTTTTTCCCAAGTGTCTGTCTTTTGTGGGCTCCATGTCTACTTCCTGCATTTCAGTGTCTTTAGACTTTCATTATTGCAGAATTGCTAAAAGTACAGAGAGGCACCTAAAGATTTTTCTGCAGATGTTCTTCATTCGTTCCTCATCACATGCAACGTTGTTCCTTTGACATCCAGGATATTTTCTTTCACTGGTTTTCTAACTGGACTAGTCTCTCATGTCCAAGAGCCCTAACTGCTATTGCCAAATAAAAATGCAGAGCTTTTGATATCTACAGATCAGTCTTTTATTTAGAGGGGTGAAGTGAGTTAAATGTTTCAATAACACACTGCAGCAAATATTGAAAATGTAAGTTTAGTTTTTCTGAAATTTCAACAAACTAATCACATTGCTTGACTGAATCAAATTGCTGCTTGACTCTTAAATCTTTCTCTGTTTAAATCTATCTTATTGCTGAAACTTTTGCTTTTTGGTGACTTCAGACTGAAATTTTCAAATATGGACAGTTAAAGTTGGGCATCTTAAACCATATGGGACTTGTGCATGCTCATCATCTTTGTAAATCAGGCTTCTTTCATTCTAGGTGCCTAATTTATGTGCCGCTATTTGAAAATATTGGCCTGTATTATAGTCTCAGTCCTGTATGACAATACTTGTACAATGCTATGCTGTATTTATGGAGAATTCCAAGGCACAGCTGTTTGTCTGGCTCTTTTAACAGACTGAGCTATGAAATCCTGGGACCTAGAGCTGACTAGCCAGATCCCTCCCCTTCTTCCAGTCTTAAAGCTGTGGGAAATGCAGTGATTTTGCTCCTCTTAGCTGGAGTATTAATAACAACATTTCAGTCATTAATGTAGCCAAGTGCTATGATGATAGGTGCCTTTATAAAAACAGCTATTCATATTGGACCCAAGCATGCCTCTGGGAACCATACAGTGATCTCAGCCTTCCTACACAGGCAGAAACAGTCACTTTCAGGGCGCAGGGTTCATGTCTGGCTGAGGACACAAATGCTGGTTCGTGGGATTTGAGGGGAGTGGGCTTGGAGGACTTATGGGTTCCTTTCTGAGGCAATGACATGCATCATTCCCACACCATTCCTGTGGAGATTCCTTGGACTTAGGCAACACAGCTGGCAGTACAGTTCCATTGGAGCCACTCAGCCAAAGAATTGGGTGGGGTGCCACCAGGCATGCTGCTCCATGCTGTATAACAGCATAACTCATCTCCTAGCTTTACGATTTCAAAATCTTTCCTATCCCAAAGAACCAGTGACACAAAACACTGTCCAATCCCAGCAGCAGGCCCATAAGAAATGTAACACATAACGGGTTTTACAATTGCAATGTTCTATCTTTAGCACCAACACCTCCCCAGGCAAAGAATTGTGTGATGTTGCCTCAAGAATTGGGTGATGTTCCTTTGCTCATTCCTCATGTTACAGCAAACACACAAAGAAAAATCCTGTCTAACTAAGCTATTACCCAGAAGTGGGTAGGAGGAATGTAGTGTGCTTATCATAACTTACTAACATGTTGCTTTCTGTTCCATTGCACAGTGATAATGGGATTGATGGTAGGAAACTGTGTGTCTGATTATGGTTTGGCAGAGTACAGCATGGCTTACTCAAATGGCAGTGGCACATCTCCCCTCTAGGTAAACTGTTTATTTGTCACATTTCATTCTCTTTGAAGGAGAAATAGGTGTTGGGGGGGAGGGGAAAGAGTGTAAATTGAAAAGTGATCATGATGCAGCATCAGAATTGTTACATTATCAGTTCAGATTCATTGTGAGCTGGCCGTGACTCTGAGACTGACATCAGTTTGTAATGGCTTCCCTGAGTTGTGATTGCTGAAGCACTTGTAGTCAGATAACTCTCTAGTGACAACACATAAACAGGTGCTAAAAGCATAGATTTCTATAGCAAAGGACAACTTTAACTTGTAAACAAAAATGTTCTAAATTTGTACCTGTACTGGATGGTATAACATGGCTTAGCTTGAGTCTTGGCCAATTCCATTCACAACAGTTCAGCTCAGGAACGTCCCCTATTATCAGCAATCTCCTCGCATCGGCAGAGCGGCTATTTGATACAGGGGCTGCAGCTGGGTCCTTAAACACATAAATAGAATCATATTTCATAGCTCTGACAGTATCATATGGTGCTGAAGTGGGGAAAAATTCTACTTAGCCCGTAATTATCAGTGTGCCATTGGTACTGTCAATATAGCATTTGGGTGACGTCCTGAGTAAATGATACATCTGGTTAAGAGTGCAATGTGGCTGGGATTACCACTTTGAGGGTTGATGGGTTCTTGTCCCAAGATCAGGCCCAGTATTATTCAAATTATTATATAGTTGGGAACCTGATGTGCACAGTTGCAACACTCACGCTGTATGAACTCTTCTATATTTACAAATAGTTTATTAATACATTTAGCACATTCACAAACACCCCAACTCAATAAGGTAGATAGAGATACTACAGAATATACATCTGCACATCCATATACTCACACCATCCCTTGTAGAACAACCTGAAATATTAGCCATCATCTTCCTCATCACCTTCCCCCTCATCACCAGTAGGCATCTTTCTGTCACCTCCCAAGGACTACATCGCCTTTGCCTACTGCCCTTAGGCTGGGATGCAACTTTTATAATATGATACGCTGACGCCATTATGTTTGATGCATATTCAGTAGGGCTTTTCCCTTTTCCTTATTTGTATATCCTCACCTTACTAATGTTGGAGTGTCTTTCTTCTATAGGTTATTATATCGATGATCTCAACTTCTTATCATACTGTCAGTTAGTTGCCATGGGCCTCTTGTGTTTAGGTATCTGGGAATGTAGCTCACGTACCTGTTATGTAGCTCAATTTGTTACCATTACACTTTTGTGGTTGGGTCATGTTCCGGTGGTCAGAAATTCCCCTCAAGTACTCCATTTTCTGCTCCCCAATACTTGCAGTTATCTGTTGAGCCTATGAACTTTGAACAGATATATGGCCCAAGCCTTACGCTTACTTGCTGAAGCTAATGTCTTCCAGGATATAGGCCTGTAGGTTCCTTGCATTACGGCTGAATATAATTAATAAAGGAAAGCTAGACCTACAATAAGACTTGGCTGTAATCATCATATTCTGCTCCTGCTCTACTTGCCTAGGACCAAAGGGGATTTTTCATTCAATCTTTTTTATATATATACAAAAAATGGCCCTTTTATTTTAATGGATGTTTCCCTCAGACATGTCCATTTTCAACATAATTTTTTTTGGAGGGGAGGGGTCTCCAAAACCAGAAGCAGAACATATTTTGGTATCCACAAATGGAAACTTTTTTGTTTTTTGGTTGGTTTTTTTTAATGAAAACCCAAAAGTCTTTTGAAGAACACTTTTTGTTTGTTTTCAATGAAATATTTCATGGGACCAAACCCCTTTGCTTGAGCTGCTCAAGCTGTGAAGGGTGGCTAGCAGGAAAAGGCTTTGGCCCATAGGGCTCTGAGAGAAGCTGACAATGTAATTAGCTATATTTCCCCTCACAGAATGACAAGACAAAAGCCATGATCCTTCACCCACCTATCCATCAACATCACTTGTCAGGCTCTATTCCTTCCAGTGCCCCAGCCCCAGACTCCCGATTGTTTTATCATCCTTCTCCCACATCTGCGCACCTTTATTATTCCTCCCACTTTTGCTCCCTCTGATGCTTGACTCCCCATCTCAGCTCTGCACCTATCACCACTATCTAGAAACCCATCACTCCCCATCTCAGTCTCTTTGCCTTCATATGCTCCACCAGCTGCCATTCAACCTTGCTCTTCCCTCGGCCCAGCTCCTCCTAAGCAGTAGGTGTGGGAGGAGCCTGGCCTTTTAAAACAGGTTTCTCTGTCTCACATAGTATCAGTTCCGCTGAATGTGGAGATATCTCCTCTCCTTGCACAGGGATATCAGGCCAGAGGCATATTTAGCCATAAGAGAAAATCTGCTTTGGAATATGCAGCAATAAATGGTGACACATGATGGAGCTCATTTGTATGATATCTAATCCAGCTAACTAAAAAGAAACAGGAACATAGTAGAAATGTGTTCAAGGGTTTTTCTTTTTGCAAATGATAAGTCAAAACTGCAGAATTTTCATTTTTTGTTTCTTTTATTTAAATTCTTTCTTTTTATTTTGTTTTTTCATTTCTTTCTGGCAGGCCACGCATCAAAGCACAGTTATGTCTCCCTTCCAGGAAAAAGTAACTAGTGTTTAACAGCAGAAATAATTTCCGCTCATACTCGCAGACACATATATGAGGCTGATACATTTCAGACATTCCAAAAGTCTTCACCTAAGAAGACTGATCCAACATTACTGTGGCTCAGTATCACATACTGTAAATGTTAGATTATACGAATGAAACACTAGAGGCGGTATTTTTATACAGGTTTTCACAGTCTAACTCTTCCCACAGGTAACAGCAAGAAGGCATTCTCTTTAACATCCAAACAAAAGCATTATTTTTACCCATGGTCTTGGTCTGGTTTTGAAGAATGTCTGACCCTGACTTTTGAAACATTGTATGTGGCAGAAACAGCACAAAGCTTTCCCTTCCCTGGAATATTATAATTACCTTTGGGAACTTTTGTTTCTATTTCATCCTCTGTCTTATGCCTCTTTCGATATTGAAAATCAGTACAGAATGGCATTGTTATGTGGGTTACTTCACCTAATGGGACTTCCCAGTCATTCGAACAATCAGAAACAGACCAAAGGCCAGATTCAGATTGTAAATGTGTACAGTTCCACTGATGTCAATGGAATTGCATTCATCTATGTCCAGTTTGAACTTAGGCCAGAGATTGATTTGGTTTCTCAGAATATACCTTTATGCTTTCAGAGGTATCCTCACAACACCCCTGTGAGGTAGGGCATACTATCACCCCCATTTTACAGATGGGCAACTGAGGCACAGAGACTTACCCAAAGGCACACAGGTAGTCTCTGGTAGAACTGGGATGATTAGAACCTAGGTGGAACCTGGGTCTCCTAAGGCCTCAGCTAGCACCCAAACCACTGGGTCATGCCTGCCTTTTCCCCCAAGGATAGGATTTAAGGGCCTGTTAATTTTTATGTGATTCCACAGGTTTATATACCTCAATTACCCTCACAAAATAATCCCCAAAGATATCCAATGGAAATCTGTAGGGACACTGGGTCAGGTCCTCCGTGTAAATGGACATATCACCATTGACTTCCGCCACCAGAATTACAGCAGCTGAGAATCTCTCCCAAAGTCTTTAGGGCATTTCCTGTTGCAATGTAGAATTGTATATATTGACAAACTCAGCACCTGGACAGGTTAATTGCAAATATTCTCCTGGCTTACAATGCACAGCGGGGCCTTGAGGCATAACAATTTCCCATGGCCCTGAACTTTTCTTAAAAGCACCTGGAACATTACATCAGAGTGATTCACTGGCAAAAAGCCTACAGCTTTCTACATTGCTGCACATTCCTTTTTGTCACTGAGCTGCCTGTGTGTCTATGAGAGCAATGTGTATATACAGAACCTCTGTCCCCATATAAAACATCAGATGCATTAAAGGAAGTAAAACAATTAATGTAAAGGTTTTAGCTGCAGCATTATTTAATTTTTGTTACCTGATTTGTTTCTGTTTTGACTTAACCTTTTTTTGAGGTCCTGGCCAACCTGCTCTGTCTGTAAACATAGTAAAACAGGACAGGGCATCTGTCTTATGCAATCTGATTGTCCTGACCCTACGTCATTTTCTCACTAACTAGATGCCCACTGAACAAAAGAAGGAATATGAAGAGCTATGAGGGGAGAAATATCATGTAATTAGGATATGTTTTGTACAAAGTATGCCTTGTGAGGGATCATTCTAAAAGTCTCGATCTGCTAGACATTAATATCTTGTTGGATTGTATGTGTTATCATTGTATGGGAAGTTATAAAGTTTGGCTATGTATCTGTTACTGAAACATGTTGTGAGAATGAAAACACCCACAAGCAGCATTTCAGGTACAACAGTAAAAAGGCCAAACAATGTTAATGGATTATTGAGGAAATGCACACAAGCACAAGGATTATCCCAGGAACCGTGTACAGTAGAAACTTCTCAGAGATAGCACTGCACAATGGGAACTGTTTGACCTAGGCCACAGCAAAAGAGCTTTCCAGGGAGTGGGAAGAAGATATAAAAGGGGGACAATGACATATGGGGGGACCTCACTCTCCCTGCAACAACACACCTGGAAACACCCGAGGGGCAAGGACTGAACTGTGGGAAGTGATAGTCCCAGGCTAGAAGGATCTTTAGCCTCTGTGTGAAAGCCAAGACAACTTGTCTCTTAAGAATCTGCCAGCCTGTTTATCACTCAGGGTGAGAATTTGCTAATTTAAATCCTACCTATCGAGTGTGTTAAGCTCAGTTTGTGGTTTTTGCTTATTTACTAAGGTAATCTACTTTGATCTGTTTGCTGTCCCTTATAATCACTTAAAATCTATCTTTGTAGTTAATAAACATGCTTTTGTTTCTCTAAACCAGTTTGTGAAATTCATAACTGGGGGCAAAAAGCTGTGCATATCTTCCTCCACATTGAGGGAGGGAGGGAATTTCATGAGCTTATGCTGTACGGTTCTCCATGCAGTGTAATACAATTTTGGGTTTGCACCCCAGAGAGGGTGTGCACTTGAGTGCTGGGCAATCCCCTAACTGAGTCTTCCCAGGCAGAGCTGATTTCAGTGTCTGTGTCTTTCTGCAGCTGGGTGTCTCCCTACCTGTGTGTGTGCTGGGGGAGGCTTGAGGGCCTGGGACAGCAGTACAGGGTGAGGGAGCCCAGGCTGGTGGAACAGGTGGGCTCAGTGGTACCCCAGTACATCAGGTGGCACCCCAGGAGGTGGGGGCAACCATCACAGATTAATTGAACCTTGTAGCAACAAATAATTAGGAAAATATGAAAAAGTCATTCATTCTCTGCATTATTTCAGTAGTTCTCACTTCTTTTAGTCAACAGCACCCAATTGTCAAAGACCAACAAATAGCTTATACCTCCCATTCAGTTGTGTAAGCTGTACTGCCTCCCCCTTTTTTGTCTGTTTGGTCACCTATGAAATTGGGGGTGGGTTTCCTGCAGGTCAGTACCTCTGCTCATTAATCTAGCCATACCCACATACCTGTCTCATATGGCTTCTGAGCCATGGACTGGGGAAAGAGATAATGTGGCCCAAAAGCTGAATTTCAAAAGCTATGTAAGTATTGACCATTTTCTTCCCTTTCCCCATTTTCTCAGGTGGGTATATAGAACCCCCACTGAGGTGTTTATTTGCCAATATGGAAGGAGCCTGTTGCTCCTTTAAACCCACTGAAAAAGTTGGAAAAGGGCCAGGACAAATACAGCATATTCCTGTTTTACTAGGATACTTTCAATTTAAATGGATTACTGTAAAGTGTTTGTCAAGGCAATGGCACTGTGTATAACTCTCTCCATCAGCTGTGCCGACATAATTAGATTGAAAACTTGGCTGCTTTATCCTAATCCAATACTGTACCAAATTGTACCATCAGTTTTACATTGTACCATATCAGCACTGTGTCAAATAAATATTTGTTTTCAGTAGTAAAATGCACAGAGTATACTGTACATATGATTAACCATAATGCTTTACTTTATACAGAGCATAAACTCTTGTACCATAAGTACTTAGAGGGCAACTGGTTTTATTTGGAGTAATTACTTGTTAGTGACAACTACTTAGATAATTACACTGTGTGGATTCAAGTATATGTACTTTGTAGTCAGGCCTCTGGTTCAGAGAAAAATGATACCCCAGTATAAACACCTTCCATTTACCAACTATGGAGTTTATAAACAACAAAGCATGATTCTTCACTCCCTTACATCTTCTGCAGTCATTTACATCTGTGTAAAGTGGGTGTAAAATGCTGCCAGATCAGGATGGCCCTCCTTTCCACTCACAATGCACAGGGATAAATGACAACTTGAGTTGTGAACCAGAGGAAAAGCAGATGCTACAGTGGGTACTGTTTCAAAGGTTATGTTCCTGGAATCCAAGCTATTTGAGTAATGTTGTCTATAAATTCTTAAAGACCTATTGAGAAGTTTGCAAACTGTGTCCTCTCAGAGCTCTCAAAGCATCAGATATTCATAATAACCACCCAAATTATCTATCCAACATTCTAAAATATAGGCACACATTCTAGAACTTACTGACAAGAAATGAATAAATGACATCTGGAATTTATGAACCCAGTCATTTTTGATAACTGTTCGCTCCCAAAGATGCTTCACAAATGAAAAATGTTTCCTTTTTCTAACCCTCATCTCTCAAAGGTCTTGCAAATAATGTAATAATACTTAGCTCCTCATAAGGACTGCACCAACACCATTGAAATCAATGGGAATCTTTCCATTGATTTCAGTGGACTTTGGATCAGACCCATATAGCGCTTTTCATCCACAGAACTGAAATACTTCACAAAAGAAGGTTTTTATCCCTGTTCTAAAATTACCTTCACTTTCCCAAATTATTCTCCTCTGCCAAGAGGCCATGCATGTCAAATTTTAGGTGAGAGAGAGTTATATGAAGAAGTTAGAAGTGGGCAATAATTAGACTTGTAATGGAAACCTTATCCTAGGTATTTGTCTATTCTGTTCTATTCCGGTTCTTAAGCCAGCCTCATCACTGTAGTATTAGATCACCTTCCAGAAGTGCATCTATCCAATATTTTCATTAATTACTCAGATAATGGAGTGGAGTGCATGCTTATAAAATTTGCAGATGCCACCAACCTGGTTGGTGGTACTTTGGGTTCCAAGGTACTTTGGAGGACAGGACTAGGATTCAAAATGACCATGACAAATTGGAGACTTGGTTTGAAATCAACAAGATGAAATTCAATAAAGACAAGTCCAAAGTACTATACTTAGGAGGGAAAAAATTGAATGCATACATACAAAATTGGGAATAACTGGTTAGGCAGTGGTGCTGTAGAAAAGGATCCGGGTGCTATAGTGGATCACAAATTAAATATGAGCAAACAATATGATGCAGTTGTACAAGGGGCTAATATTCTGGGGTGTATTAACAGAAGTGTTGTAGGTAAGACACAGGAGGCAATTGTCCCACTATACTGCACACTAGTGACACCTCCGATGTGGACAAATTGGAGAGAATCCAGAGGAGAGCAACAAAAATGATAAATTGTTTAGAAAACCTGACCTCTGAGGAAAGATTTAAAAACTGGGCATATTTAGTCTTGAGGAAAGCGGGCTGACAGGTGAGGAGGAGGATGAACAATCTTCAAATACGTTAAGAGGTGTGTTATAAAGAGGACAATGATCAATTGATGTCCATGTCCACTGAAGGTAGGACAAGAATTAATGGGCTTAAACTGCAGCAAGGGAGATATAGGTTAGATATTAGGAAAAACTTTCCAACTACAAGGATAGTTAAGTACTAGAATAGGCTTCCAAGGGAGGTTGTGTAATCCCCACCATTGGAGGTTTTTAAGAACAGATTAGACAAACACCTGTCAGGGATGGTCTAGGTCTGCTTGGTTCTACGTCAGCACAGGGGGCTGAATTAGATGACCTCATGTGTACTCTTACAGAATTGAAAAGCTCTACAGGCACTCACTTTGCTTATATGCCTCTCAAGTGTCCCGCATTTCAAAGGACATCACTCATTTTAGTTACTTCCTTTCAACACAAATTTGGCATCACCTCACCTTTATTTTTAAGAATTATTTACATCAGAAATAAAGAATAATGAAACTGAGGTTACAGAAAGATGTATGCAAAGTTGTTATAGCCATGTTGGTCCCAGGATATTAGAGACAAGGTGGGTAAGGTAATATCTTTTATTGGACCATCTTCTATTGGTGAAAGAGAATATAAGAACAGCCATACTGGGTCAGACTAAAGGTCCATCTAGCCCAGTAACCTGTCGTCCGACAGTGGACAATGCCAGGTGCTTCAGAGGAGCTGAACCGAACAGGTAAAATCATCAAGTGATCCATCCCCTGTCACCCATTCCCATCTTCTGGCAAACAGAGGGTAGGGACACTATACCTGCCTATCCTGGCTAATAGCCATTGATGCACCTATCCTCCATAAACTTACCTAGTTCTTTTTTGAACTCCATTATAGTCTTGACCTTCACAACATCCTCTGGCAAAGAGTTCCACTGGTTGACTGTGCATTCTGTGAAGAAATACTTCCTTTTGCTTGTTTTAAACCTGATGCCTATTAATTTCATTTGCTGAACTCTAATTCTTGTATTATGAAAAGGTGTAAATAACACTTCCTTATTTACTATCGCCACACCTCTTATGATTTTATAGACTTCTATCATATCCCCCACCTTAGTCGTCTCTTTTCCAAGCTGAAAAGTCGCAGTCTTATTAGCCGTTCCATACCCCTAATAATTTTTGTTGCCTATTTCTGTACCAATATATCTTTTTTTGAGATGGGGCGACTAGATCTGCACTCAGTATTCAAGATGTGGGCGTATCATGGATTTACATAGAGGCAATATGATATTTTCTGTCTTATTACTGATCCCTTTCCTAATGATTCCCAACATTCTCATAGTCTTTTTGAGTGCTGCTGCACATTGAGTGGATGTTTTCAGAGAACTAGCCACAATGACTCCAAGATCTATTTCTTGAGCAGTAACAGTTAATTTAGACCCCCATCATTTTATATGTATAGTTGGGATTATGTTTTCCAATGTACATTACTTTGCATTTATCGAAATTGAATTTCATCTGCCTCTCTGTTGCCAGTCACCCAGTTTTGTGAGGTCCCTTTGTAACTCTTCACAGTCTGCTTTGGACTCCACTATCTTGAGTAGTTTTTTATCATCTGCAAATTTGCCACCTCACTGCTTACCCGTTGTAAATTCAAAAGCTTACATAGAGCTCTTCTTCAGGTCTGGGAAACTAACTCAGAGTGTCACAGCTAAACACAAGGTGGAACAGATTGTTTAGCATAAATAGTTAACTCATATTTCGAGGGACCATTCAAGAGGAAGTGCCCCATTAATACCTCTTCAGTCATTACAGAAAGAGCCATTTACATTAAGGATTCTACAGAATTTCAAGTTTCCTGCATAAATAATTTTTTTTGCATCTAATAAATCCAAAATTCTTTCCACCTAACATTAATAAAGTGGTGCAGTGTTAGGATACTCACTGAAAAATAACAGAGGTAAAGTTTTTAGACCAATCCACTACAGTGAGGGAAGAAGTAACTCTGCTGGAAATACATATCACACAGTACAAAAACTTTGAAAATATGCTGGAGGACATAATGTTTTAGTGAAGTTTATTTTTTTGAAGTGGGTGATGTGGGACAGATTGAGCAACAGCTGTCCAGAGATCATCTTTGATTCTGATTGAAATTATGGATAAATTGGCATTATTAGACTTTGGTCCCTTTAAAATTAAGTCCTAGAGAGAGATAATGCTGACAGATTGCTTCAGCTAATACTTTGAGTCAGGTTAGTGAAAGCCTAATTAGCATTCAAAAGGATTTCAGCCAGGGAACTATCTACATACTAATGTATTAACCTTTGTGCGTGGTAAACATAATTAATTTTATATGCAAAGAAGCTGAGGGACCATATAACCTGTTTACTCTGGGAAACCATGTTCCACAGAATGTTGAATCAAACTTGAACATGCAGTAGACATCAGACATTAGAGAAGGGAGTCCCCAATGCTCAGCGGTGCACCTGTGCAGATACTACTGTCAAGATACTAAATGCAAAAGATGCCTGGTCTGATACTGAATAAGGTCACACTTTTACTTCAGACTCAGGAGTATAAAAGAGAGGAGAGAAACATAGAGGGGAAGGCTGTGAGGGACATTGAGATGGCAGAAGAGGGAGAGAGAAGAGCCTGTTGAAACATGGCATGAACCTCTGAGTCCTAAAATGTAAATAGCTGCTGAAATCACTGTACTATGAACAGCAAGCTCAAGGAGGAGATGTAGCTATACCATTTACATTTTTTTGGTATGATTTTCTCTGACTTTTTTTTATAAACTATTTTAAAACTATCCTTGTGATCCAAGATTGCTTTGGATGGCCTTTACGATAATTTATTTGCTGGGAGAGGAAAACAATGCTTCTGGCTAGTCACTTAGGGTACGGATCGGTGGGTAGTGTTCGATATATTGGGTCTAGACGCGATAAATTGATCCCCGAATCGATGCCTGTAGTCCACCTCGGCAGGAGAAGTAAGTGGAGTCGACAGGGGAGCCGCAGCGGTCAACTCGCCCCCATGAGGACAGCCAGGTAAGTCGAACTAAGATACTTCGACTTCAGCTACGTGAATAGCGTAGCTGAAGTTGCTTATCTTAGTTCGAACCCCCCCCGCTAGTGTAGCCCTGGCCTTAGTCAAAAGTGCAGACCGAGGAGTCCCATTCCAACAGTTGTGTCCAACTCAGTGCACTGAAAAAAAACCAAAAGACAACAGATAAGAGATGGGTTTGAGATTGGAGGTGACATGACGCTAATAATTTTGAAATAATTTAAAGTGTTTTTGCTTTTCATGGACCTATAAATAAGACTATGACTTAGTCAGGGGTATTTATAGTATGAGTCATGGACAGGTCATGGGTAAAAAATAAAAATTCATGGCCCATGACCTGTCCATGACTTATACTATAAATACCCCTAACTAAATCATGGAGGGCTGCTGCTGGGGGGGGGCACCTGGAGGGGCACTGCTGGGGGTGTGCCTGTGGGGCCGCTGCTGGGGGGGCATTTTTGGGGGAGCTCGTGCTGAAGAGCTGCTGCTGGGTGGACATGGCCAGTGGCACAAGCCGCCTGGGCCCGTTGGAGCCGCAGCTGCTCCAGCCCCCCAGCCAGAGCCAGATCAGGGTAAGTGTCATGCAGGCAGCTGTGAGGAACCGTGGACCCTACTGCCCAGGGTGGTAGGTACCCTGAGGCAGTGACATGGGGCAGGGACATGGGCTGGGGGCTGCTCTCGGCCCTCCTACCCCAGGCAGGTGGAGGGTCCATGGCTCCTAGCAGATTCCAGCTTCTGGCTTGACTTGGGGGGGCAGAGCCTCAGCTGGAAGAGGATGGGAGGGGCAGGGCCTCAAATGGAAGAACGGGGCAGAAGTGGGGCCTCTGGTGGAAGGGTCAGGACCTTGGGTGGAAGAGGATGTTGTTGGGCTGGGGTGGAGAGGCCCCAGCCCCAGCATTTTTAGGAAGGCTCCGCAATCCCTGGATCCTTGTTTTGGGTGCAGAGGCAGCATGCACTGGGCTCCATTTTTGAGATCCTGGTCAGAGGACTGAAGATTGCTGTCTGAAGATTGGGTGGAGCTCTGGCCAAGCCAGGAGCTGCTGCTGCTAAGCTGCTGTTAGAAACCCAGAAGCTGCTGCTGAGAATCTGCTGGGGCTTTGACCAAGGAAGGAGCCAAGGAGGCTATTCCTGGGTTTCACTGGAGCCATGGTAGAGACTCTGGTTGTGACCAGGACTGACTGAGAATGGCATGCAATGAAGGCAGTATGAGTAACCACCACCTTTCTTGTTTGGGAACCTGCTGTCAGGGGAAGGGGGGTAGTGAAGAGACTTTAAGGGACGTCCCTGAGAAGAGAAGAAGTGGTCTTATCGTCTAACCAGGATCCAGGGTTAGACCAACTCCCATCTTCAAAGGGGTTGTGCAGCTTGGAATGATCCCAAGTTAGAATTGCTCTGCCACTTGTTGCCTTGGCTGAACTGTTTCACTGGACCAACAGAGTGAGCTGTCTCCAGCTTTAAGATCTTCAGGTGCGCCTATGCCTAGCGTCTAGAGCTGTGAAATTCAGAGGAGTGCACACTCAGGGATGGGGGAATTGGTGCCAGCGTAAATGTAAGTTGCATAAATCTAGTCTAAGAGGATATTGTTTACTTTGGGGTTAGACCCATTGTGCAGATTAGTTCTGGTTTTGGTTTTTATTCCTGGAGGCGCCCAAGAGATTCCATTGCGTGTGTACATGGCCCAGCCAAGTGGAGGCACAGCCAAGATTAATTTCCTTTGTAAATAAAATGACTGCAACAGAGGGTGGATAGAGGCTTCTAACCTATCCAACATCACCACTTGGATCTCCTTTACTGCCAACAAAATCGTCCACCACAAACACAGGTGAGCATTGCCTGCTCCTAAGTAACCCAGGAAGGAAAGGGGATGGAGGTTACACACAAGTAGCATGCCACAAATAATAGTGACAGAAGCAGGCTTTAAAGTATTAGGTGGTGTTGGATATAAATATTCCACACAGGAAAAATAGATCTAACATGTATGTGAGTACTATACAAGTAGCATATGCTTTACATATGTGATCATCTGCTAGTTCATATATGAGCTAGCTCAAATGATCCTTTTCATACATTATGATCTAAATGCACCAAGTATATAAATATATTTGAAATACTATCTATGTACATGAAACCCACATGTTCTTTCCACATGAGGCATATAGGCTTAACAGAGAACTAAAAGATGCTGTCTGCAGCAAATCCTGCTATGGCATTTGTGTGACTAAGCCCAGGATCTGGTGAATAAAGTGTAAGTGGAGGTTGCCTGCCTCTCTATCCTTTATTTTCACATCATAAACTCTGCTGGCAGGCAGACTGCCTGCTCTTTTGGTCCCTGGAAGGCAATGTGCTGTTATAATAGAGGGAACCAAGGGAATGACCTTGAGGACTCAGCTAGGCAAGACAATGTAGAGATGGTGCCTTGCAGAGTTGGCAACTTGCATTGTGGGGAATATCAACGTCTGCACTGCTCTGCTCAATGTGGACACAAGAACAAATGGATATAAACTGGACACTAGGAAGTTTAGACTTGAAATTAGACGAAGGTTTCTAACCATTAGAGGAGTGAAGTTCTGGAACAGCCTTCCAAGGGGAGCAGTGGAGGCAAAAGACATATCTGGCATCAAGACTAAGCTTGATAAATTTATGGAGGGGATGGTATGATGGGATAGCCTAATTTTGGCAATTAATTGATCTTTGATTATTAGCAGGTAAATATGCCCAATGGTCTGTGATGGGATGTTAGATGGGGTTACTACAGAGAATTCTTTCCTGGGTGTCTGGCTGGTGAGTCTTGCCCACATGCTCAGGGTTTAGCTGATCACCATATTTGGGGTCGGGAAGGAATTTTCCTCCAGGGCAGATTGGCAGAGGCCCTGGGGTTTTTTTGCCTTCCTCTGCAGCATGGGGCACAGGTCACTTGCTGGAGGATTCTCTGCACTTTGAGGTCTTTAAACCACAATTTGAGGACTTCAATGACTCAGACATAGGTTAGGGGTTTGTTACAGGAGTGGATGGGATTTTACAGGATTCTGTGGCCTGCGTTGTGCAGGAGGTCAGACTAGATGATAATAATGGTCCCTTCTGACCTTAAAGTCTATGAGTCTATGAGACTTCAACCTCTTCTCTATTCCCCAGTTCATGGGCTGATATTAGCAAAGCCTGTGGCGGAGAGGGTGTGGTCTACGTTCCAAGGCAGGTAGTAGAGGTGGAAAGGCAGATGGCAGCAGTGGATGGATGAGTGCTGAAAATGGAAAATCTGAACAATGTAGCGGTAGCCTCTTTTGCTCAAAGGGACACCGCTGGATGATGCAAAGGGAGGGAAGGGGCTAGACTGCACTGATTGATTCACACACCTATTCTCTCCAGCAGCACAGAATGGTTGTAGGAGTTTGACAGTTGTATTTATTTTCGGTTTGCTTTCTTTTTTGGCATTCAGCCTTTGTTGTTTGTAGCTATTTCAAGCAATTTTGCTTGCTGCATAGGGTGCTGAAAACATGGATTTAGTCTCTTTTTTCTAAACTGAAGTCAGAGTGATCATTACCTTACAAAAGTTAAAGTCTGTCGTTTCCTTGGTGCTAGTATTATACTGATGTTATCACTGGGAGAGCACAGACTACTTTGAGCTGTTAGGGATGGATCATTAGCATAAAATCCTATTGATTCTCTTGCTCCTTTCTCCTAAGGGAGAGCAGAATGATAAAGACTGGAGTATAATTGTTTAGCATGAAAGTACCATGGATTATCTTTGGTAATGTTTACATTAGAGCTGAGTGAGCAGTGGGAAATATTATTCCTAAATATTTCTTGGATTTAGATTGACCATGTTTAATCCACTTTTATATTTCAATCAAAGTTTTATCCCCAATAATGTTTGTAAGACAACAAATTTTGAGGCCACAGTCAAACATCATTTTGTGACAAAATAAAATGTATTTCAGAAGGAAGTGCAAGTGACAGTGATCTCTTGTTTTCCCCAGGCCTTGTCTACACTAGAGGGTTAAGTAGATGTAAGTTAAGTTGTTTATCTTAAGTCAACGTAGTTTACATTGACTTAATGCAGTGTCTACAGAGCTCTATGTCAGCGGAGACACTCTCCTGTCTACATAGCTTCCGCGTTCTCACATTGACTTATCGCATCTTCACTAGACCTGCTAAATCAATGTTGCTGCATTGATCGCAACAGTGCCAATTTAACCCATAGTGAAGACAAGCCCACAATCTGTCCAAAAAGTGACTGCTGTTTTCTACTACTGGAAGATCCAGGTTGTGACAATGAATCTAGTTTGAGGTCCACATAGGAATGTAGTATGGCAGCCCAATCTGTTGTTCCAAAGGAAAAGTGGAATTCTAATTATGTGAAACTTCCATAACCAAACCTCAGACTGTGTGAGTTTTACTGGATTTGGAGTTCCATTACAAACTCAAAACTTTGAATTACTTTCTGGTGACCTGGTCGCTGAGGTTTATGAACCTTTTGGAAAGCCTAGCTTAAGTTTTGAGACAGACTGGGCTGAGTTTGACTGAGTTTTGACTGAGTTTTGAAATAGCTATTGCCAAGTTTTGAGCAAACCTGGATGAGTGTATGCTTTCAGGTAATAAGGAGGTAAAATGCCATCTTCTCGTGGTCTCAACCAGAGACCAAACATTGCAGTTCAGCTGGATTTTGCTTTGGATTTGTTCAAACCCAGAACCAAAACCAAATTCAAATGTTGCGCAAATCCCCAAGAGCCAAAATGCTGCTTAGTTTTGTACAGCTCTGAGAAGTGGAATATGTTTAGATAAGCAAGTTGCAAGATTTCACAGGTACTAGAAACAACACCCTGATTTGTCAAAACATTTTAAGCATATGCTTATATCAATCACTATTCAGCAAAGCACTTATTTAAATCCTATTGGCTTAAATCACTTGACTTCAATGCTTTGCTTAGCAAAGATGGACTTAAGCACATGCTAAAGTACTTTGCTAAATTGAGGTCTAAATTAATACAATAAACTACCGTATCAAATTCCCTGGACCCCTCCCCCCATGCATCCTTCCCTATGATTTCAAGGCACTCTTATCATATAAGAAGTTTTGTTTCATTTGTAACACTTATAACACCTAGCTTATTGAACATCTGTCTTCTCTTGAAACAAAACAAAATGTAAATTACAGATCTCTGCCTTGTGCTGTATATCTACAATATTTTCAGTGACGAATGTATTGAGTATATTCCTCTATTTTATCTGTACATTGTAAAGGGTCTCTCTCATTGGTACCTTATGCTCTGTTGTGCTTTGAATTTGTCATGTTCTTAGTGGGTTGATCTTTGAATGTGTGTCTCTCAAAGCAGCAGACACATGAGCACTTTCTTCCCTGCAGATGTACATAATCTTCCCTTTTCCCAGGCAAGAAGGGGAGCATGGTTATAAAGGAGTGCAGGGTGACAGATGTATATTATGAACGGAATGTCAGCATTTTCTGAATGACTCAGGCTTTATTTTCCCCTTCTACCAACTATTGGCATACTGTGTGTGTGTGTGTGTGAGAAAGAGAGCATGTAAATTATCCTCCTGGTATTAGAATCCATTTAGTCTGATACCCTGGAATACTCTATATTTCATTCAAACACCAGTTGTCAGCAACCAGGGTGCAGCAGAGCCAGGCTCCTGGGAACCTATTGAGCACAGCCGGCCCATAGTCGGCTGCCTGATCCACTACACTGCCTGGTTAGAGGGCAGACCAGCTCTTAAGTAGTTTAGTGGCTGCTCAAAGCACTCATCCTTGTTGTGGTAGTGCCTGCTTGTTCCCAGCCCTGCTCCTGCCTTGGCTCCAGCCTTGCGTCATTCCAGGTAACCTGGGTCTGACTCTTGGCTCTGGTATTTGGCGTCTGAGCTGGGCTCTGATTGGCTCCTGCTACCAGTGGTGGATTAGCCACTGGGCTAATGGGGCCCGTACCCAGGGGCCCTGGCCAATTGGGGGCCCCCAGAAAAATGGGTGCCCCTATGTTCCACCTGTCCAGCACTCCTACTGGAAGCTCCCACACCCTGATCCCGCTCCCTGACAGGCGTGCCGGGAGGGGAGGGGATTGCAGATGGGGAGGGGCCCTCCCACCTGCTCTGGCCCAGGGCCCCACAAATCCCTAGGGCCTCTGCCTACCACTGGCCACATCCCAGTCACTGACACAAGTAACAGCAGGTTATATTCTAAATGAGATTCTTCAATAGAGTGCTCTTTGCATTGTTTTTCTTTTACAGTTTGGCAAAGACACAGTCTTTAAGGTGCCACAAGTACTCCTGTTTTTTTAGAGAAGCTTTATTCTTTTTCCACTGGCAATCAGTCAATCTGATCATCTTTGTATTTATCAAGCATATAACCCGAGTTTCTAGTCACGGTTTTCATGTATATCCAAGTTCTGCACATGTTTTGCTGCAATAGGCAAAATCAGTGGTGTTCCTACTTATCTTTATACTGCCTGCTTTCTGTGTTAATATAACTGCCCAAAACACAGTGCCTGGGTCACTTGTTCAGAGCATAGCTTCTTGTTATGAACCAGTAGCAACACTGAACAGGCACTCTGCTAGGCATTGCATTCCCCACTTACATGCATATACAGCCCACAAACCTTTTTTGTGCCAAGAGGTCTCATTGTTTTGTAATCATTCAATTCTAAACAAAATGAAGGATTATTCATTTCACGCCTGATTCAGAAGCCATTAAAGAAAAGAAACTCCGAATATGAAAGAAACCTCCACAAAAGTTTGAATTACTGCCTATCCTGGAGAAGGGGACAGTAAAATAAAAACAAAAAAAAGCCCTTTATAGTCATATGCAGGTAGTTCTAGATGGATTTTGTGTGTGTGCGCGCGCACACGCAGGCTTTCAATATTTTAAATTCCTATTTGAATCTTCCTTATGATTTCAAGGCACTCTTATCATATAAGAAGTAGATGGATTTTGTGTGTGTGCGCGCGCACACGCAGGCTTTCAATATTTTAAATTCCTATTTGAATCTTCCCTATGATTTCAAGGCACTCTTATCATATAAGAAGTTTTGTTTCATTTGTAACACTTATAACACCTAGCTTATTGAACATCTGTCTTCTCTTGAAACAAAACAAAATGTAAATTACAGATCTCTGCCTTGTGCTGTATATCTACAATATTTTCAGTGACGAATGTATTGAGTATATTCCTCTATTTTATCTGTACATTGTAAAGGGTCTCTCTCATTGGTACCTTATGCTCTGTTGTGCTTTGAATTTGTCATGTTCTTAGTGGGTTGATCTTTGAATGTGTGTGTCTCAAAGCAGCAGCCGCATGAGCACTTTCTTCCCTGCAGATGTACATAATCTTCCCTTTTCCCAGGCAAGAAGGGGAGCATGGTTATAAAGGAGTGCAGGGTGACAGATGTATATTATGAACAGAATGTCAGCATTTTCTGAATGACTCAGGCTTTATTTTCCCCTTCTACCAACTATTGGCATACTGTGTGTGTGTGTGTGTGTGAGAAAGAGAGCATGTAAATTATCCTCCTGGTATTAGAATCCATTTAGTCTGATACCCTGGAATACTCTATATTTCATTCAAACACCAGTTGTCAGCAACCAGGGTGCAGCAGAGCCAGGCTCCTGGGAACCTATTGAGCACAGCCGGCCCATAGTCGGCTGCCTGATCCACTACACTGCCTGGTTAGAGGGCAGACCAGCTCTTAAGTAGTTTAGTGGCTGCTCAAAGCACTCATCCTTGTTGTGGTAGTGCCTGCTTGTTCCCAGCCCTGCTCCTGCCTTGGCTCCAGCCTTGCGTCATTCCAGGTAACCTGGGTCTGACTCTTGGCTCTGGTATTTGGCGTCTGAGCTGGGCTCTGATTGGCTCCTGCTACCAGTGGTGGATTAGCCACTGGGCTAATGGGGACCGTACCCAGGGGCCCTGGCCAATTGGGGGCCCCCAGAAAAATGGGTGCCCCTATGTTCCACCTGTCCAGCACTCCTACTGGAAGCTCCCACACCCTGATCCCGCTCCCTGACAGGCGTGCCGGGAGGGGAGGGGATTGCAGATGGGGAGGGGCCCTCCCACCTGCTCTGGCCCAGGGCCCCACAAATCCCTAGGGCCTCTGCCTACCACTGGCCACATCCCAGTCACTGACACAAGTAACAGCAGGTTATATTCTAAATGAGATTCTTCAATAGAGTGCTCTTTGCATTGTTTTTCTTTTACAGTTTGGCAAAGACACAGTCTTTAAGGTGCCACAAGTACTCCTGTTTTTTTTAGAGAAGCTTTATTCTTTTTCCACTGGCAATCAGTCAATCTGATCATCTTTGTATTTATCAAGCATATAACCCGAGTTTCTAGTCACGGTTTTCATGTATATCCAAGTTCTGCACATGTTTTGCTGCAATAGGCAAAATCAGTGGTGTTCCTACTTATCTTTATACTGCCTGCTTTCTGTGTTAATATAACTGCCCAAAACACAGTGCCTGGGTCACTTGTTCAGAGCATAGCTTCTTGTTATGAACCAGTAGCAACACTGAACAGGCACTCTGCTAGGCAATGCATTTCCCACTTACATGCATATACAGCCCACAAACCTTTTTTGTGCCAAGAGGTCTCATTGTTTTGTAATCATTCAATTCTAAACAAAATGAAGGATTATCCATTTCACGCCTGATTCAGAAGCCATTAAAGAAAAGAAACTCCGAATATGAAAGAAACCTCCACAAAAGTTTGAATTACTGCCTATCCTGGAGAAGGGGACAGTAAAATAAAAACAAAAAAAAGCCCTTTATAGTCATATGCAGGTAGTTCTAGATGGATTTTGTGTGTGTTCGCGCGTGCACGCAGGCTTTCAATATTTTAAATTCCTATTTGAATCTTCCTCTCCCTCTCTCTTTCCTCTGGCCCCCTACTGGAGAAGAGCTGGGTGAAAAGAGCAAGGAAACAATTCATGAATATGCTTGCCAGTAAAATCAGCTGTCTGATTGCCCATTTTATTTGCTTAGGCACTAGTTCAGAGAGCAGTGCCTGCACTTGATCCTGTTGTCTGGGGCACTAGGTAGATGAGGGGGTTCATGAAGCTGCAGAGTAGTTCTACAAAGGATGCTGCAGGCCAAGGTCTAGAGGAGTCTCTCCAGGGACTTACACAGCCTCTTCCTGCAATGGTGGGGAAGCGGGGAAACGGGAGGATCCTGTCCTTCCTCCACCCCCTTCCTTTTCATCCCCTGTGTAGCGCCATGCAGGGAGCTCATTTGAAATGGGGCTCCATACTTCACAGAGGAGGTATATCTGTTCAAAGATCTCCCAGCATGCCCCTGCCATCTCGGCAGCAGTAGGGCTGCACTGGTTCTGCTGGCATGGGACCTTCCCTAGCCTTAGAAGAGGGGGATAAATAGGCCCTCTTTATACTACCTGTTTTAATTTGCAAGAATGTTTGCGGAAAGCAAAAGCATTACAAACAGTGACAAATAAGGATTAGGAGGGCATTCACACGGGGTGTGCTCTCACACTCCTTATTAGTCTCACAACTACTTCACTCATTCAGAATGAACAATTCTCTGGGTTCACAGATAATCTGCAAGCAGGAAAAGGGACTCCTCTGTTTAGAGCATCTAGCTCATCCAATCAGGGAACAGAAAGGACCCCATGTGATTTACATGACCAGTCGTTTGGCACAAAAAGCAGACACTAAATAATGAATGTTTATAGAGGCAACCTCATGAATAAACCACCAGGTAAAATTTGAGTGTGTAAACTTCTGTGAACAATTGCAAATAACAATCACAATTTGTTTGTGGATAATCGATGACTAGAAGAAAGGGCTAAATTCACTTCATAAATTATTTGTAATAACTAATCTGAGAATCTCTACCCAGGAGGATTCTACTTTAATGCCATTGTTTGTGTGATTTGCCATTTAACCTGAGAAACATACATGCAGAAGGGAGAACCTTGAAACAGGACAAGGGAGGGAGAGATGAAGAACTACTTTTATTTTCTCACTGTCTGCTATTGCTGTGACTGCTGCATAAGTGGTTCTTTAACTCAGCAGTCTGTTAGAATGAAATTCATTTCAGATCACAGCATTTCCCACATTTTGGGTTCATATTTACATTTGTTACGGTTAATAGACCGGATAACCTTTTCCTGCTCTCACCAGAGAGCAGTTGTTGAAAACCTATGGGAGGGATTGTTATGTTATTCTCCAGAGACAGCAAAATCTGTGTATGTTAGGGGTGCTATACACTCCTCCTTATTGCTCCCAAGGTCAGATCCTCAGCTGATGGTGAATAGTATGCTGATTTACACCCGCTGAAGATGTGACCTACAGGTCTTACAACTGTGATGTTTCCACTGTTCTTTTAATAGCTGTGCTGACCTCCTAAACCAATGTTGTTCTGTTAGCTTTTTTCTCAGTGCTTTGTTTTTTTGTGTAAATTGTTGATGATTTTACTTCTTCCAGGCCTTTTCCTAAGACCCTAATCATTAAGTGCTGTATTTCCAGCTTAGATGACATCAGCAAGGAGAAGTCATGTTTAATGATGCCGGTGTAGACAAGAGACCAGGGAGAAGGTTTCTTATGGGCATTTGTAAGGTCGAGAGCCTCTATAAAAGAGGAAAGAATAAGGTAACTCTGTCATCACAGCATGGCTGCTTGGCTGTGTTTGTGGCCCTGCCTTCCATGAGGTTAGCCATGCCTGGTTTCACCAACATGGAGCATCCAAGAATAGCACTCCATGACACAAGCTTGGGCACGTAGTCCACCCTTGCCACTAACTCAGTCTCCTCCAGACTTCTGATGAGGTGCGTGAAGTTACATGTCCGTCTCCACCATTGGCTCTGTATCCCCCTAGGGTCTGGGAAGCATGAGAGCAGAAATGTCATTGTATGCCATTAGTTCACCATAGCGATTTTATGTTGTATCCTGTTTGCACTGTGATTGTCCCAGCATACAGGGCTAATACAGCCAGGGCCAAATCCTGAGTCCTTTGTGAGTTTTTACTTGAGTCGGCAAAGTCACTTGGTATCTAATGGGAGTTTTGCCAGAATGCAGATTAGGTAAAAATCAAGTAAGGTCTTGAGGATGTGGCCCAAAGAGAATACATTGTATAAATTCGGATATATACGCTTTAAGAAAAAAAGGATCCGCTGGCTTGAATTCAGCTTTTGTTTAGGGATAAATGAATTCAAAATATGTTTTTAGACGTAAGCTGCATAGAATGCAATGCTTTACTTGTCCTCAGTTTGATGGCAACAGAGTGCGCAATAAAAATAATCTTCTCAGCTGTGCAGGCATGAGACATGATGATACAATAATGAGCTTCTCACCATTAGTCCAAATAGCTTCCCACTAAATAAAAGGGTAGACAGGGGGAGACTCCACTTAGTCCGAAGGTTACCTAGCAGTGGAGACCACAGGTGTCTGTTGCCAGCTAGCCAGAAACATGTCACAACTTCACTCTTTTGGTGGGACATTGCAGAGTAAAGGCTACAGGTGAAGATATGCATGGAGGGCTATGAGGCTGGCTGGCTGGCCCTGTAAAGCAAACTGGGTTTAGTCTTGCCTGTGACCAAGCAGCTAATCCTCAGATGAATGTAATATTGAGACTTAATTATAATGACTGACCCCCAGGAGTGGGAGGATCCGAGCTGACTACATAAATAGAGGGGTGCATTCAGTTGGGTGGTGACTATGAAGGGAGAGTAGGAAGTTCCCTGCTCTCTGGGAAGGGCCTGGCAAAGGCTGGAAAGGAAAAAAGGTAGGTGAGAGAAAAGGCTGGAGAAAGGCGCTGCGTTAAGCTGTAGCTTTGTGAAGTGGCATGTATCCCTTCAGCTAGAGGGGAGGCATGGGGAGGGCAGAAAAGTACCATGAAACCCTTCAGAGAGAAGGTAGGGGAAGGGAGGTCAGAAATACAAGCCCTAACCAGTGGTGAGCCCTGAGAGGGGGCCAGGCAGCCACCTGGAGGAGAGATATATGAGTGCTAAAGACTATGGTAATCCTGGGATGGGAGGATGCTGGTTTTGGATTGATTATTTGGGGCAAACTGTGGACTACACCCAGGATAAGTGATTAAAGAGATCATCGGGCAGGGAAAGGGAGTGGAATGAATAAATAAAAAACAGAAATTTGCTTGAAATGCTGGAATGCCTCTAGGACAGTGGTTCTCAAACTGTGGTCGGGACCCCAATGTGGTCTGCCCCTCCCCTGCTGGGGCAGAGGAGTTTGGGTGGGTGATTTCAGTCGTCCCTCCTGGGGTTGTGTAGTAATTTTTGTTGTCAGAAGAGGTTTGCGGTGCACTGAAGTTTGAGAACCCTGCTCTAGGAGGTGAGTACTAGAAAACCAACCAACCAACAGAAAGCTATCCCAGCAAGTGAGGCTGTGGGTGCTTGTTTTGGCCAGCAGAGGGTGTACCTGGACAGCTCTGGGCCAGGTAGTTTGCAAGAGAATGGAGCTGTGTAATGGACTGAAAATAAGGCATAAATATTTAACAATGAAAGTAATTAACCATTAGAACAACTTATCAAGGGACGTGGTGGCTTCTCCATCACTGACTCTTTTAAAACCAAGACCACAATGTTTTTTTTCTAAAATATCGTCTCTAGGAATTATTTTAGGGCAGTGCTATGCCCTGTGTTATACAGGTCAGCCTAGATGATTATAATAATCCCTTCTGGCCTTGGAGTTGATTCTGAATGGATTGAAATGTTGCATCCTTTTATAAATTCATAGCTGATGAATACACACACTTAGTGTTTCAGATTTATTGGGTTCTTCCATACTAAGATGTGCTATAACTATAGATAGATATAATCCTAATTATGAATATGGTAGGCCTAACTATGGGCTTAGGTAGCTACCTATGTTGAAGACAAATCTTGCTTGCCTTCTTAAGTGTGCTAGAACTGATTTCACTCCTAGAGGAACTTAGAGCAGCCTTTGGACTGCTGTAAGAGACACAAGTCAGGGATCCTGAAGCGCCAGGAGACTCCTCAGCTACCCTGTTAGGGTAGTTCTGCACCACCAGAACAGTGCAAAGAGACCATAGTGTAGGCTAGGAGCTAGCCTTTTCTTTTTACCAATAATTACTTTTTTAAAAGGATGAAAAGTTGGGGAAACTAAATAATAAACAGATTATCTAACATATGTAAAATAATATGTAAATATTATAATGTAATGGTATTGCTGAGTAAATTATTAATTGCTGGAAATAATCAATTTCTATAGTTTCCTAAACAAATATTACTTGTAGAATAGACACACATTTTTATTACTATACATCATTGCAATTGCTAATTTTATGTAATTGTGTTTTGTTTTGTTTTTTCTTTTTAGGTGCAGTTTTACATATCAGCTGAACTGGCAAGCAAAGAAGGTGATGTGTATAGCACCTGGAGCAATGATCTTATTTGTAAGGGCTGCTGGGTCTGTCTCTCATGTGTGCTACGGAGTGCTCTTTTGCATAGTTTGGGGAAGACAACGTGCTGTCAACTGCCGGATCTCATGGAAAAAGAATTTCGAGCTTCTTAAAGTGAGTATTCTTGCCAGACACCTGATTCTCAGTTACGTTTATTCAATCAGAGAACAGAAGCAATTCCATGTGACTTCAGTGTTCTGTCAAAACGAACATCAGAGTTTGAATTTTGAATGCTTGATACTTGTCAGCAGGCAGGTTCATTGCAATCTACAGAGCAAGAATTATGTCAAGAAATTATTTGATAAATATTTGCACAAGTACAGTTGAGATAATTGTGAATATCTTGTGGAAAAATCCCCCACTGAAAATGAGGCTAAATTAACTGAATTATAACCTCGTCTCTCTAACTGCTGAGGGGTTCAATTTAGGTGCACATATACTGCACTTTAGTGTTAAGAGCTGGATTCAGAAGTCATTGCTGTGCATAACTACTTCATTGAATCTACTAACTTATGAACAATGCTACTAGATGGCAATCTTTCTGTTAACTATATATGTATACCTTACATCCCTTTTAAATAGCAGTCTTGTAACATCTACTTTCATGTGATGCAAACTGAATCATTTGTATTTTTAGGGTCAAGTTATAAAAAAAAAACCCAAACACATCCTCTTGGTTGTAAGATATTGGAAGAACTAATGATGGTAAAATAAGATGAGAATTTTCCTGGCCAGCTTCTATTGTTGGATTTTAACCATGTCACTCCATGTTTTATGGCATCATTTTTGATTAATATTTGCCACCTAGTCTGCATGACTTTTTCACACAAACTACTAAACATCTTCTGTAACCCAAAAGCCCCGCTGAGGCGCACGAAAATTCAAGCTCTTCTTAACTATGTTGCCAGTATATTCCACTTTGAGAACAAGAATTGTTTTTTCTCAGGCCTGGTCTACACTACGCGTTTAAACCGAATTTAGCAGTGTTATACCGATTTAACCCTGCACCCGTCCACACAATGAGGCCCTTTATATCGATATAAGGGCTCTTTAAACCGGTTTCTGTAATCCTCCCCGACGAGAGGAGTAGCGCTGAAATCGGTATTGCCATGTTGGATTAGGGTTAGTGTGGCCGCAAATCGACGGTATTGGCCTCCGGGAGCTATCCCACAGTGCACCATTGTGACTGCTCTGGAAAGCCATCTGAACTCGGATGCACTGGCCAGGCAGACAGGAAAAGCCCCGCGAACTTTTGAATTTCATTTCCTGTTTGCCCAGCGTGGAGCTCTGATCAGCACGGATGGCGATGCAGTCCCAAATCCAAAAAGAGCTCCAACATGGACCGTACGGGAGATACTGGATCTGATCGCTGTATGGGGAAACAAATCTGTTGTATCAGAGCTCCGTTACAGAAGATGAAATGACAAAGCATTTGAAAAAATCTCCAGGCTATGATAGACAGAGGCCACAGCAGGGACTCAGCACAGTGCTGCATGAGAAGCGTAACGGAAAGCCAAAGAATCAAATGGACGCTCATGGAGGGAGGAAGGGAGGGGGGACTGAGGACTCCAGCTATCTCACAGTCCCCGCAGTCTCCGAAAAGCATTTGCATTCTTGGCTGGGCTCCAAGTGCCTGAAGGGTCAAAAACATTTTCCCGGGTGTTTCAGGGTATATGTTGTCAATTTACACCCTTCTCCCCCCCCCCAAAAGAAAAGGGAAAAAATAGTTTCTCACCTTTTTTCAGTGTCACCCTATGTCTACTGCATGCTGCTGGTAGATGGGGTGCTGGAGTGCTAAACAGCAGCATCCTCTCCTCTCCTCTCCTCTCCTCTCCGGCAGATGGTACAGTGCAGAAGGACTGGTATCTGTCCTCGTCATCAGCCCGTGAGTACTCCTGGCTGGCCTCGGTGAGGTCGGCCGGGGGCACCTGGGTAAAAATAGGAATGACTCCTGGTCATTCCCAGCAGATGGTACAGAACGACCGGTAACCGTCCTCATCATAGCAACTGGGGGCTGAGCTCTATCAGCCCTCCCCTGTCATGTCTAAAGAAAAGATTCTGTACTGCCTGGACTATCATAGCAGCGAAAGGCTGGTCTCCTCTCCCCCGCTACCCTTTAATGTCCTGCCTGGACTATCATAGCAGCTGGAGGCTTCCTCCCCCTCATTTTACCTCACTAAAAAGTCTGTTTCTTATTCCTGCATTCTTTATTACTTCATAACACAAATGAGGGGACACTGCCACGGTAGCCCAGGAGAGTTGCAGGGAGGAGGGAAGCAACGGGTGGGGTTGTTGCAGGGGCACTCCCTAGAATGGCATGCAGCTCATCATTTCTGTGGGATCTCTGGGGCTCTGACACGGAGCAGCTGTGCTCTCTGGTTCTCTAGTACACTTGCCCCATATTCTAGGCTGGACTGACTCTATTTTTAGACAAAACATAGGAAGGGAATGACCCAGGGAGTCATTCCCATTTTTGCCTATGCGCCCCTGGCCGACCTCAGCGAGGCCAGCCAGAAGCACCCATGATAGCAGCAGACAGTACAGAACGACTGATAACCGTCATCTCATCGCCAATTTACAATGGCAGACGGTGCAATATGACTGGTAACCGTCTCTGCTATCTTGCAAAGGCAAATGAATGCTGCTGTGTAGCAGTGCAGTACCGTGTCTGTCAGCAGCATCCAGTATATATACGGTGACAGTGACAAAAGGCAAAGCGGTCTCCATGATTGCCATGCTATGGCGTCTGCCAGGGCAATCCAGGGAAAAAGGGCGCGAAATGATTGTCTGCCGTTGCTTTCCCGGAGGAAGGATTGAGTGACGACATTTACCCAGAATCAACCGCGACAATGTTTTTGCATTAGGATCTCAACCCAGAATTCCAATGGGCAGGGGAGACTGCGGGAACTATGGGATAGCTATGGGATAGCTACCCACAGTGCAACGCTCCGGAAATCGACACTAGCCTCGGTACATGGACGCACACCGCCGAAATAATGTGCTTAGTGTGGCCGCGTGCACTCGACTTTATACAATCTCTTTTACAAAACCGGTTTATGTAAAATCGGAATAATCCCGTAGTGTAGACATACCCTCAGATGCTAGGCAAATATGTCTCCAACAGTGTATGGCACACTTCCATACAGCACAGTCTCTTTCACTGCTATTAGGACACTGGTTGACACTCAGGTAGCCCTTCTCCTGACATTCTTGTAGTGACAAGTTCAACCAGAGAGACAAGTTGGATGAGGTAATATCTGGTATTGGACCAAGCTCTGTTGGTGAGAGAGACAAGCTTTTGAGCTACACCTACACTGAATAGTTCTTCAGGGCTGGGAAAGGAACTGAAAGGCATACAATGCGGGAGACATCTTTGCCTAGCATATGAGAAAAACCCTTTCTTCTCCTTATTGTGACTCTCTCAGTACCTTTCCCAGACCTGAAGAAGAGCTCAGCATAGCTCAAAAGCTTGTCTCTCAGCAATGGACCTGGGGCTTCGATTACCTCACCCACTTTCTCTCTTGTACCCCGGGCCCGACACGGCTACAACACCAAGTTGAGTCAGAAGCAATTTGTTTGGCAGCTGTAGCCTCCATCTTCAATGGGGAGAGAATCAGTCTTTCATCAACATCTTTCTTCTGACACTTGTAGCTGTTAATTTTCTTCACCTGATGTGAAAAGGAAGAAAAACTTGTGTGTCAAATAAATAGTGACATTTCTTTGACTGCATGTTGGATGTGGGAAATATCATATGACTCTGTACTTGACTGTAAGCTCTTTGGGACAGGGACTGCCGTTTTGTACAGCCCAGATTGTGTTTGCACCCTAGGTAGCATAACGGGGCCCTGGTCCATGCTTGGGTTTGTAGGTGGGGGTGCTGAGAGCCATTGAACCAAACTGTAAACTCTGTATGTATATGATGGAAACCACTTCAAGCCAGGGGATGCAACTGCACCCCTAGTTCCAGCACCTATACCGAGGTGCTACTGCAATACAAATAATAATTGTCCCTTGAACAGGTAGTAGTTTCCATTAATTTGTTCACAACCTAAAATACAGGTTATGGCCAAAGGACTACAGATTTGGGGTGCCTGGATTTCTGGGCTTTCTTTTAAGGTATCTCAAGTTGAGATAGTCAAAGGTGAGACTTTTTAGAGGACAGGTGCTCTTCTTTGTGGAAATCAGGCCCCTTTAGGAAGACTAAATTGGGCATCCAAAATCGCTCATCACTTTTGGGCTACGTGAATAACTTCCACCGCATGGGTTGTTTTCAGACAGTTTGTAGTGAGTATTCATTTAATTATATAGAATTCCTCATTGGAATTTTGTGAAAACATCATATGGCATAACTTGTGTGCTCTGATTGGATGACTTAATTCTTAAAAAACACTTCTGCTTCCACCCATACTAAATTTCCTTCTGTCATTAAACAATTTTTAATGAAAATCTCAGTCATGGGGTTGATATTTGCTTCTTCTGAACTAAATTTTGTTCATGTGAATGCTTTGTGAGAAGCCAACACAATGGGGTGTACAAGTTTGACTGGATTCAAGTCTGAGTTGACATTCACAAAGGTGTTAGGAGTTCTTTTTCACACTCTTCACCCAGCTCTGTTGTAGCTATCTCAGCAAGGTTTCTTGCATGGCCTCATTCCAGGTACTTACTGGTTCAGTATCAGTGCCATGCCAAGCTGAAATATTTAAATTTCTCAAACAAGATGAGTATCTGTATTTACAAGCACAGGGTTAGCACTGGAAATTGCTCAACAATTATATTGCTAGAGATAAAATGTCAAGCAGCCATCTGCTAATGGAGGGGAGATATGGTCATAGACCTTATTTGCAAGGGGCAAATCCTCTCCCTTCAATCATGTGGTGGTTTGGTTTTGTTTTCTCCAGGCTTGGGTTTGATCTCCAGTTCAAAGCTTAAATAGGGAGAATACATATTTGTCTCCTACTGTCCAGCTATCCTTATTTTCTGTTGCCTTTCTGCCTACAAAGTCACTGGTCTCTTCTGAACCCATTTGTTTTTCATTTGATGCCCATCTGCCATAAGTAGTGGTAAAGCACTCGAGACAGGGTGTCCCCATCCTGCCTGGGGCCAGACATTAAAGGGATTAGTCTTTCACTGGTCGGAACAAGCTCTGTCTGGTCATGTAGAGGTTGCTTGTGTAGTCAGGCACAGAGGGAGGGGATCTCCTAGCAGAACAGGATCCTGAGCAGGGTAAGTAAGAGGAAGACCTAAAAGAAGCAGGGTTTGGTCAGAGTGACTTTGTTACTGATTGGAAGGAGAAGAGCCAAGTGCCCTGGCAAGAGAACTTGTGCGACCTGAAGCCAGGTTTACTTATACGTACAGGGTGAACCTGTCTAATCCGGCACTTCCTGGTCCAGCAATATCCATGGTCTGGCACAGGTCAGGCACTGACTCCATGGGTGCTCCGGGGCTGGAGCACCCACGGGGAAAAATTAGTGGGTGTGGAGCATCCACCAGCGCCAAGCTCCTGCCTTGCCTCTCACATGCTGGTGGCCCTGTGCTTACCAACTACTCCTCCTCCCTCCCAGCGCTTCCGGAGTGCTGTTAACAGCTGACTTGCAGCGTTCAAGCTCCAGGTGGGAGCAGGAGGACCTGGAGCTGGCATCAGGGACCCCAGGTGGGGGGCCATGCTGGATGCAAAGCCTGGGAGTGCTGCAGCACCCCCGCACCCAACTCTTCATGCTTACGGAGACCCTGGCACTCTGCATTGACCTCCTGTGGTTCGGCAAATTCTCTGGTTCGGCACCAGTCAGGTCCCGAGGGTGCTGGACTAGAGAGGTTCAACCTGTACAAAAGATGGTAGGGCTGATCCAAAACCCAGAGGGACTCTTTCCTTTTCTTTTTTTATTTTCCTTCAGTGCTTTGGCTCAGGCCCTGACTCTCACTCTGCATCTTGGCTTGGAGGAGGGAAAGTGATCCTTTACCAACTGCCCTGAGGTGCAGATCGTGGCTTGGAAATGAGGGTTGTCCAGTAGTCCTTTAAATGCAACTTAATGGAATTTCAGTGGCCTATCACCAATCCAGTGGCCTTGTAATATGACCTTATATTGGGGCTAAAGCTAGCTTCAGGTAGCTACAGACAGTTGGGTTTGAACTGAGGGGAAACGTAGCTCCACTTACAAAAATGCAATATCCTAAATACATAAAAGGAGAGGAGAGAATTGGAAGTAGGGTTCCCCATGATGATTTCATAACCTGAACCTTGGCCAAACCTTTTTCATTCTACCTCTGCAAATTAATTTTAAAAAAAGTTATATCTAGGGAGCTGCTTCCAATGGATACCGCACATTGGGCACAAACGATAAAAATCTGGCTATTCTGTTCCTTCTGAAGACAGTTGTGAAGAAGACTGTGTGCGGCAGTATAATCATACCTATGCTTTGTAAATGAGCAGACAAAGAGTTAATTATTCTAGAACAAAATGCACATGGGCTAAAGTAGAGCCCATATGACTTGCTGATTTCTTGTTGGATAAAGGACCGGGGGAACAGTAAATGTGATACATTGATACTACTAATGCTGTATCCTGTCCCCTTGTTTAATTGCTGTAATTAATCTTAATCTGTTTTGGTCTGAAGACAACTAGGTTAGGGAGAGCAAGCTGCATGTTTTTAATAGAGACTGCTATTTTGATCACTAAACTTGCAATGTTGTCATTGATAAGAGTGTAGCATTTTCTTCAAATCCAAGGGGGTGCTTTGTCGTTCTTCAGTACACAACTATGTGTGACTAAGGAATGTGGGGGAACTATTTGTTTGCTTACCAAGGAATGTTCTCTGCAAACCCAGTAGGGAAAAAAGTGACATTTCCCCCTATTTCATTTCCAAAAATGTCACAGTTGCATTGTTCAAAGCACTTGCATATTCATTTAATTCACTTATTGTAAATCTTGCTGCATAATGATGATATAATAATTGGGTCTGAAACAGATGGGGAAGAGCCTACTTTAAATAATATGCTCACTAAAATAGCATATGTTGCCTGCCTTCAATTCTGGATGTCTTTATCTGATCAGAAACCCAGTTTTTACAGACTAAACTTACTCAAAATAATAGAGAATAGGAAAGACTGACACAACATTTCAGGAAATGTGACCGTGTTTCTGTATTGCATTTTTGGTATACATCAGAGTTGTGTATGTGCTGTTTATAGGCTGTGAACTAGGAAAACTCTGGATTAAATTGATGGACTCAATGAATTCAGTGGATTTTAGAGACAGGCTCTTACTTCATCTAGTGGATTCAGCAGGACAGTAGGAGCCATCCCCTAAATCCAGTTTTACCTCTCACCTGTTCTGGGCCTTGAATAAACCACTAACCCCACTTTGGCCAACAGTGGTTAAATGGATTACCCCAAATCCACTGCATAGCTCCATTTGTGCATATAGTTAGTGTGATTGTACATGCCTAGCAGGTGTGTGCACACCCAAAAGTGTACACACCTCACACAACTTTACAAGAAAGGATGTCTTTGTCACCCTTTCTCCAACTCTAAAATGGAAATATCACTAACCGTTAACCAGCTCACAGAGTGTTATGCAGATTGTTGTAGCTAGTTCTTGCAAATTACTTTGGAAATGCAAAATGTTATGGAAGTGCTAGGAGTTACTTTTGTGTGACTTCCTTGAGCGAGAGAGAAGATGCCTCTTTCTTAAGACACTGGGCTGAGGCTCAAAGGATCTGTGTTCAGTTCCTGACTCTACCAAAGCTATCCTGTGTGACCTTGGGCAAGTCACTTAACCTCTCTGTCAATGGGAATAAACAAACCCCATTTTCTCCCACCTGCTCCCTGTTCTGTGTATTTAGCTTGTATGCCCTTTGGTCCAAGCACGCTCTCTTACTATCTATATGGCCATCATTTAGCACAGTGAGGTTCCAATCTCAACTGAGGCCTCTAAGCTCTATAGTAATATAAATACTCAAGTTTTTCCCTGAGAAGTTTTATTATCTGTGCACCGAAGATGAGTAGACTGAGGGTCTGTCAACAAAAGGACTCATTTGTAGAGTTGAGGGCCCTGCATCTGATCATCAGTCTCCTGACAGTCAAACTGAGCAAAGTTCCCCAGCTGATTTCAACTGCCAGCACTACGCAGGAAGAGAGGTAGTCTGCTAGGTAGCCACATCCCAAACCATATACAGCAGGATTATCCCTTGATCCAATCTAATTGGGACCGGGGCCAGATTGGATAATCAAAAAAATCTGGAGAATAGGAAAGTGCAAGGCTGTGGCTTCTGGGCGTGTGTGCACTGATTGTTTGATTAATATGGAGAGACAGATAATGGAGGGTTGGATAAATGAGGTTCTACAGCATTCTATGGCATTACAGATAAAAAAAATGGTACTCACTGAATCACAGCTGCAGGCAAATTGGAGCCTTAGTGCAGATTTAGAGACCAGGTGTAATCTGTTACCTGAGACCAGTATTTCTAAATAAGCTGGTAACTGTAGTCTCTCTCCAGTTTTTGCTTCTGAGTAGCTTTAAAGCTATGCCAAGTCGAGTGCATTGCAAAAATCCAGTCTAGCAGTGACAATGGAAAGATTCTATTTGAAGTGCTGTGGCATAGACCAGAGCTTGATATTGCTATCATGTTAAAGCACTGGGGAATACTGCCACGCTGATATTCATTTGTACCAGTATTCTACAGAAGTGTCTAGTGGTGATCAACCCCAGTGATCTTGATGATTTTCTCTTCAGAGCAATTGCATCCCTGACCTCTATTCCAAAAGTAGTTTAAATAAGATCCTTGTTTGATCTTTTGGCTTTTTGCACTTCCGCCTTGATGACTAGTTGTCTCTTACACAGTTCTCCGGTTGCCTGATCTGAGCAGCATTCTGACACTTCATCATTATTTACGATGCACACCACTTAAGCCCATCACAAAGGATTAGATCGAGATTAGTAATGGGAAAACGTCTTTAAAAAAATTCAGAGGCCTGTTTGCAAAGCTCAGCTGAACGTGTCTGTCTGGAAATACTGTGATCGGGCTTACTCAGGGGAGGTTTTGCTTTTTCTGATGTGCAGGAGGGGGGCAAGATTGAGTGTTGGATGAGGCTAGAGGTGAGGATTGTAGGGATCAATCTGGAAACCTGTGCTTTTTAGTAAATTTGGCATGGACTTGCTGCCTTATCTGAAGCAAACAATTCACCCCAGACAAATGTTCAGCCTCAGCACTAAGGACTATTTGTGGGGAAGTCCCAGCCGTTGTCTGGCCATGCTGGAAGAAAGACCGAAGGCAGTGGAAGTGGTTTAATTAGGCCACAACTTTATTCGCTTAAAATCGGAAAGTACCTAGGAGTAACATGTACGGCACAGGTCACCATTTAAATGTGATCCCAGCTGTCCTATCACTGGAACCCTGTTGCCCTCCCCTTCTATAAGGATTTGCGGGATGGGAGAATTGCCTTGCTGCTGTACAAGATGTAGGTGCCCTGAATCCTCTTTGCTCACTTCCCCGGGGATGTTTTTCTTCAAATCCTTTTCCAATACATTTTATCCAGTAACCGTTTCCCTTCCATCCCCATTACCTGCACTGGAGAGCTGCCATGACTTTTACATACTAAGTTGAGACATTATAACCTAATCCCCCTGCCCCACTGGGTAACAAACCTGCAGTGAGTGGAGAAGATGGAAAAACCTTCATCCGGGCTCAGCCCATCTGGTATTGAGGGGGAAAATTCCTTTCCAGCCTCCAGGGAAATAGGGGTGACTATTGTGATGCCCCTGGTGGGTGGGAGAAAGCCCAGTCATCTTTCAGATTTCTTATGTGGGAGGGTGGGTGCTGACTGCCTGATCCAGGTGAAAGAGGGCGTCTCTGGGACTGCATGGGGTATAAATACCCCCCCCTTCTGGTCAGCCCTCACACTGCTGGTCCAGCTGCTTCCTGCTCTGTCTGTGCAAACATCCCCCTCTGCTACCAGCTGCAGAGGGAGCCCAGAAAGGGGCAACAACTACTTTACTTCCAGCCAGCTGGACAAGGACCCACTGCGTACAGCTGCAGCGAGCACTTTTGTTTTAGGATCCCCCCTCTAAACTGGTACGAAAACGGCATTTACTTTGGGAGACATCTCCCCTCTGAGGCCCCAATTCAGGATTTAAGCATGAGATTAACCTTTAAGAATGTGCATAAATCTCAGTGAAATCAATTCAATTTAAACATATGCTTAAGAGATGTTCTGAACACTAGCTCAGATACACTACCACAAGCAGTCTCTCTCTGAAATGACTTAAAATTGGGTGCACTGTATGGCTTTCATAAATAAACATGCTAGTTTTAGGTTCTCTCAGGAGACACTTGGCATCTAGCAGCTTTGGCTATTTGTTATTAACAGTAACCTTACAAGAAAACTGGACAAGTTGTTACTGACATTGCTGTAGTGCTTAGGAGGCCTGGTCATGGACCAGAACCCTCCTGTATGAACAGAACTAAAATATGGTCCCTGCCCCAAAGTGTTTGCAGTGGGATACAGATGGAAAGATTGGGGAGTAGACCATATAGATCAGCATGGCAGTCAGTGGTCTCAGCCCACAAGTAGCCTATGATGTTTTTTTTTTTGTAGGCATCCTGGCAAAGGAGAGCTTTAAGTTGGATAAGAAGATAGTTTTGCAGATGTTTATGGGGATCACCTCTGAGACATGATGGTCAGAATGAGAAAAAGCACAAATGTGTTTGTTTAGAAAACACAACAAGTGGGTGATTGGATTCTGGCACCATGGGCAGATTGGAGGCAGGGAGTCAACGTCTTGATACGAAGTATCAGAGGAGTAGCCATGTTAGTCTGTATCCACAAAAACAACAAGGAGTCTGGTGGCACCTTTAAGACTAACAGATTTATTTGAGCATAAGCTTTCATGCCCAAATAAATTTGTTAGCCTTAAAGGTGCCACCGGACTCAACATCTTGATAGTGAGAGATAATAGGTAGGGTGGGACTAAGCCATAAAAGGCCTTGAAAGTGAAGATGAGCAGCTTATGTTTGTGATGGAGAAGGGGGAGGCAGTGGAGGGATTCGAAGAGAGGGGTGAGAGGTTTCTCATGGAAATTGTTGAGCAACCAGAGACTACAGGATGCCGTGAGGTGTGGTTTGTTTATAAGGATGTGAGTTTGGAATGGCTGCATTAGTCACAAGAGGTAAAGAGCTCAACAAGCTGGGTGGACCAGCCCAAACAAGTACCAGTAAAAGCTTTCTACTGCACCACAAGGGCCTCTATTTTTTAACCCCATGTTTTATAGGAGGAAAAAAGTATATTTCAGACAGGTTTTAGAATCTCTTCTGTTTCACTGGTATTAGCAGCCTGCAAAAAGTGTCAGTCAAGCCACGTGCTTTGCTGCTAAATCCAGTCAAACTGTTCATTTCAGTTTATTCCAGGAATGCATCCCTGCATTCGATTTGCAAATTCTCCACAAAGAGATCAAGCTGAATTTTGTTCATTATTCAGATATTTAACAACTGATTTTTAGAAACCTCTCTGAGCTATGGGTTGTTCACCAGCAGTTTGTAATGAGCCAGGAGGCACAGCATACAGCTACACCGTAAAGTCTACACTAATATTACAGAAGAAAAAGCAAGTAGACAAATAGTGTTACAAGACCCAGGCTAAGAACAATCCTATTAACATCCAACCAATGTTGTAAACACTTATTGCTACTTACATAGGGACCAATTATGTACTTTGCTGGCAAGCCTGGGACTGAACAAACTTTCCTTTCAAAGTTGCTCTGAGAAGGCCAACCTCTGAGTGTAGACTCATATCAAATATAAATTTGTGTTTTTCTCATCAAAGCTGGAAATATTCCTTCAAGGGCTTTACCTTCCTCAGATCCTGACAATATTTATTAATGATGCAGCGGCAAATGTCAGCTGTGGGGTTGTTACACTTCTAAATTATACCAGAAGGAAAGAACATACATTAAAATTGCAGGAGGAGCTAGCAAGCTCAATGAAATGGGCAGATAATATAAGCATGTGATTTTTAATATAGACAGAGGTAAGGTCTGGGGAGAAATAATTACTGGAGATACAAAATGGGGGAACCGCTATTTAGAAAGTAATAATGCAGATAAATAGCTGTAGGAAACTGTAGATAATCAATTAGATGCTGTGTGAGAAATTAGAGTGTGCTAGCTAAGATTTAGGCAGCACAGTGGGAGTTGGGGAGAGGAGAGTTTAAAAAACAACCCCCCCCAACTCAAACATGTCAGTGGCAGGCAGGGGCGGCTCTAGGCACCAGCGGGCCAAGCGCCCGCTTGGGGCGGCATCCTGGGGAGGGCGTCATTTGGCTCCGGTGGAGCTCCCGCCGGCATGCCTGCGGCAGGTCCACCGGAGCCCGGGACGAGCGGACCTGCCGCAGTCATGCCTGCGGCGGGTCCCGTCTTCCCGCGGCTCCGGTTGAGCTCCCGCAGGCATGACTGCGGTAGGTCCGCTCGTCCCGGGCTCCGGTGGACCTGGATGCCGGAGCCGCGGGAAGAGGGGACCCGCCGCGGGACTGGGGAAGGGCGGCGCAGCGCTCCGCGCTGCTTGGGGCAGCCTACTTTGTAGAGCCGCCCCTGGTGGCAGGGAAGAGATGATTATGAATGATGGCCTGATTGCAAATGGAAGTAGACACATCAGTCATTGGATAGCTCCCCACTCTTGACATTTCCTCTGATACCAGGTGCTGGAATGGCTGTTACTACCAGGCATCTGACATGGCACTCCCAACTGGCAAACAGCATTGGCTGCACCTGCCTTCACCATCAATCTTTTCTCTCCAAAGTTAAAACATCGAGACCAGTCACCGAACTATCTGAAGTGCTGATACAGATTCTACCTGCCTGACACCCATCCTGGCTTCTCTAACACATGCCTGTATAGTGATTGGACTGACAAAATGTATGTTATAAGCCCTGTCTTTTTTTCTGTCAGCAAAGAGCATCTTGTGATAACTTTAACAGCTTGTTTCAGAAAAGCATCACTGAGTGATGAAGTTAGTTTGGCCAAGTCCATCTTGGTGTAACCCCACTGAAACCAATGTCACTCCACGGGACTGAATGTGACCCAATACGTCCAAAGGACAAGACATTCTGTTCTCACAGACAAGGCCTGTTACACTAGAGGAGGATGCTGGGAGGGGGCAGAGAGGGAGTAGGCAGGAAGAATATATGTCATGATGTGAAAACTCTGTAATCCTCTTATTCAATATATATATTTCATGTCAAAGTCCTAGGCAGACTTTATTGGACCCCAGCCAAGATGCGTTTGCCTACTTTTATAGCTGCTGATGGCTGGAAATGCCATCTTTCACCAGCTTCATTATGACACATCCTACATTCACACCAAAAGATGTCCACTGGGGGGCGGGGCGGCCACTGTTAAACGCCTGTCAGAAATTATGTGGGTTTTTTACCTTTTTCTTTGACCTTTTGGAGTTATAGACAATCCCCAACAGTGTTAAAACATGTTCTAACAGACCTAGCCCTGTACAGGAGAGTTTAATTAAGTCTGAACTGGGAAGATACCAACTCTTTTCCTCTGTCACAATGAAAATTGATAATAAAATTCTAATATAAGATTTTGTGGCCTGATTCACCACTGTATTACTCTCATTTTAAATGAGTGTAATTGCATTGGAATCTGTGGAGTTACATCAATGTAGAACTGGTGGAAAGCAGTGGTGGATTAGGCCCTCTATGGTATATCTCTTGAAAAGGCAGACTCTTTCCGACGGTGAAACTTTTGGGGTATGTCTACACTGCAGTTAGACACCTGCAGCTGGCCCATGCCGGCTGGCTCAGGCGTGGATTAAAGGGCTGTTTAACTGTTATGTAGACATTCAGGCTCAGACTGCAGCCTAAGCTCTGGGACCCTCCCACTTCTCAGGGTTTTAGAGCCTTGGCTCCAGCCTGAGCCTGAACATCTACACCACAATTAAACAGTCCCTTTGCCTCAGTCAGCCAGCACAGGCCAGCTGCGGGTTTTTAACCGCAGTGGAGACCTACCCTGTAAGTCTGCTCTGTCCAGCTTTTTCCCAGTCTAAATTACCCATCAACCACTCCAGGCTGAAAGTGCTAGTGGTTGGTGAACTTTGCTCAGAGACAGCCCTGTTGAGCTCACCAACATCGCTGCTACTTATCTGAAATGAAATCCATGCCTTTTAAAATTAGAACTGACCGCAGGCCAACAATTCCAGGTTGCAGCAACATTCAAGGTCTCAACATTTGTTATGGGGCAAAACCTTTCCAATGTTTTTGTGAAAACAGAATCCTGTCCAAATGTCCATTTTCAGATTGACACCTGAGTTTTTCAATCTGGAATGAAGGTGTGTTTGCATGGGGGTGGCCTGATGGATAGAGCAGTGACCTTTGGTCTCTCATGTCCCAGGCTAGAGTGTCTGAGGGTTTCTCACCCACCTTCTCCATGAAAATGTTATCCAAACTAATATGCTTGGACTCTGGTGAAACAGTATGTTCCAATGAAAACTTCATTTCAGTGTTCCTGACAGATCTACTTAAAATATCCCTGGGATTATGTAGCATTTAGAAGAACATAGCTACTATAGAACACCTGTAGACATTTTCCAACCATTAGCATTACTGCCCAAGTCCTATAAAAGGTGACCTGGTAATTTATTTGGAAAAATTAAGCTCCTTATATAACCATCTCCATTCACACCTTCTAAATCCCTGCTGAAATAATAGTTTTGTCTGTCCACAGAAAGTCCTGGAAGACAAAAGTCTAGAGCCATTTGTTTCTAATATTTAATCATTTTTATGTAATATGTTATCTGCCATTACTGACACACAAATGACCAAAAGAGAGCACAGAGATTCCACCACTGGTAAATAGATATGGCAGATTTGTTTCAGTCCAATTTGAGAACTGTATGGATTCTCAGTGTAACGTATAGACGTGTGTGTGTGTGTGAGAGAGAGCGAGAGAGATCTCATCTACATTATTTAGACAGATCAATTATAAGACAAAAGTGGCTATTAATGGCACTTCATTCTTGTTAGACAGTGATTGGAATACTGAAAACCCCTCATTATAAGATAGTATCAAATCTCTTGGAGACGGTATAAACTTGATTGAAAGTATTGCCCTACAAACACACATTGGCGGGGAGGGATAGCTCAGTGGTTTGAGCATTAGCCTACTAAACCCAGGTTTGTGAGTTCAATCCTTGAGGAGGCCACTTAGGGAGCTGGGGCAAAAATTGGTCCTGCTAGTGAAGGCAGGGGGCTGGACTCAATGACCTTTCAAGGTCCCTTCCAGTTCTAGGAGTTTGGTAATCTCCTATTATTACCTATGCTGGATCAGACTGCATCGAGTCCAGTATCCTGCAACAGTGACCAGAAGAAGGTGCAAGAAGCCCTGTAGATGGCAGTTACAGGATAACCTGCCTCCATGGAAAGTTTCTTTTTAATACCCATTAATTAGTTGTGTTATGCCTTGAAGAAGTATGTGGTTTTATGTCCTTTCCAAAACCTTTAGTAGTTTTGCTTAAGGTTTTTTTTTTAAACCTTGTTATTGTAATAGTAACTAAAATTAATAGACTATAAGGATATAACATGAAGTGATTGAAAATAAATTCATATATATTGGCTCAAAAGACAAAATATGGTGGAATATGATACTAATATGATACTGTAAAAAATTTGATATGTTAGGAGCAGTGTGTGGTGGGGGAATAGCTTTTCTCCCGCCCCCATATATGTGAGGGCTAAAACCAGGCTTGATATTCTTTAAAGTAAGGAAAGAAAAGTTGAATTTAGGTAAGGGGAAAACTTCACTAGATTAAGTCATGGAATAAATTGCCCGGCAAGGTCACTGACTTACCATCAGAGGACAGTGGAGCAAGGATGATAAATTCTAGCAGCATTAGTGTCGAGGAAGAGCCCCTCCAGATGGGCTGGGCGACCCTATCACCCATGCTTCTGTGTCTATTCTAATTCTGAAACAATTGAAAGTAACCTTCAGTTAACCTGCATGTTTGTAAAACTTGATGCATGGTTCCTGAACAGGCTCAGAAACCACTGCCCTCCATGCCATTCGTTAGCTAATGGGTTGGAAAAAAACCGACAGTACAGACGGGCTAAAAATTACTTACTCGACGTTATGGCCATCATAAACTTTCCTAGTGAAAACACTGGGCTCTCCGTGCCATTGTCATATACCACAGTTTTCCATTTATCCTAACTGGTTCTGAGCAGGTCAGCAGATTTGTGTCATAGGTAATCAGATTGGATCACTTAATGGACAATAATATGACTAATGCCAAGGCTGTAGAACAAGAGTCTGTTCTGTTTTGTAGTTCTTCTTGCAAACATAAGGATTTGCTGATATTTTTTTTTCTGTGTTCCCACTTTTGCAGAGGCATAACAGTTCATCCTTTGCCTTAACTTTCTTGAGTCAGTGTGTTTTACTGCATGTTTAAGGGAATGTTCTAACCTCCCTTATAGCAGAGTTCCTACTGATTTCATTATGTGTTTTACACCTACTGAATCATGTGGGGGGAGGTGGCTTCAGTAATAATAGCAGTAAATGTAATAGCTATGGGCCATATCCTGAAGTCCTTAGTTTCTATGCACTCTTTTTCCCAGGCAAATTCCTCTAGTGCCACAAAGTGCTTTAGTTAAGTCTCTTAACACCCCTAGGTACTGTATGGAATATAAGGATCAATTTACCTGCCACTAAGGTAAAATGGAGCACCTCTTTAACAGCGCATAGCAATCTACCCAGTGTTTAGGCTAGGAAGTGAAAAATATCACCTACAATTGAAACTACATGGGGAATTTAGACAGGAAGAATATAACTTCCCAGGATGGTCATGGGAGCATGAATGAGCACAAGGGGGAAGAGTCTCAGTTTGCTGTCTCATCCAAATATGCCCTCTGCCTACAGTGCTGTCCTTAAATTCAGTCAGTTCAGCAAGATCATCTGATAAAACAAACATGAATGCAAAAGAAAAATTAGCAAATATGGGTGAGGTTTTCAAAATGTTGAGTGCCGTTGAAACTTCCACCCCAGATGTGTGTTTGTGTGGGTCTGCAGTACATGTGCACATATCTCGGTGTGTGTACATCTGTAAGTGTATAGGCTGATTTTTTTCCCCTAAACTACTGAGCGTGCATCCTCTGAAAATCAGGCCCCTTTAAGGTGTCTGGAATTGGGTGTCCAAAATCACTAGTCATTTTCTAAAACGTAGGGCATTTCTGTGTGTGTGTGTGTGTGTGTGTGTGTGTGTGTGTGTGTGTGTGTGTGTGTGTGCGCGCGCACGCATGTGGTTACTATTTTTTAAAAAACTCAAAATGATTAAAATAGCTGGGCAGAAGATAAAGAGTGAGGAGTTGTTGTTGGAAAACCAAAATGGGGAAGCTGCCATTCATTTACATTTGTGTCCCAGGCCCAATGAAATCTGATTCCTGATGGTAGAAGAGGACAGAAAGCGTTAACACACTTTCCAACATAATGGTAAAGATTCAGAAAAACAGAAAATTCTCTGAGGAGGAGTCCTGCACTCAACACTAGGTACAATGCAGAAATAATAGGTTACAAAAAGGCGGGGAGGGAGGAATAAAAGACAAAATTTGCATTTATTAAAGCTAGTCACTATTTAACAGAGCCACAAATTCTTTTTTTGTCAGGGAGGCTCAGATGTTTAGGCTGCGGATGGAAGGTGTTAGAAAACCTTTACTCTTCTAATTGATAAGGCACTTTCTATAGTATCAATCAGGAAGGCAAGCCTTGGAGATCAGATGCATGTTTTCTCAAAAATGGAAATCTGTAATGAAGACAGCAGGATCCCAGTTTCTGTGTCACGGTTTCACTAGTATAACTTGTGGGCTAAATGTTGCAGGCTAGTGCAAAGCCTATTAAAAGAAGTTTGCAAATTACCACCAGGTAATTGACACACTGTTGTATGAGTGAGAGAGAGAATTTCCAGATGACAGTTCGCCAAATGATATATAAAATATACATTTCCATAACATGCATTCTTTTGGGGGAGGTACTGGGAATAAGGAAAATGGTCTGGGGTTGTGCAGAATTTATTTTTCTCTGAATCATTCTAATATTTATTAATATTAGAGAGCTATCTTATAAGCTGCTCCTTAACTCCTTTTTTGATGGCACTGAACACTGGTTGTTATGCTGAAAGAAAAAAAAACTGATAAGAAAATGGATCAGTATCCAAATAAGATTTCAAAATTGAATATTTCCAACTGGTTTTGTGATAAGGAGAGTCTGCTAGAAATGGAGTAAATATATATGGAGAGGCGCACCATCCATCAGGAAATGTTGACATAATATATTGTTATGTATAATACATCACTCCACTCTTCCATTGAAGCTGTGGAAAAAGAACCTATTTGTTAGGTGCTTCAGACTCAGTTCTGTGCCAGTGAGAGAATGTTGGAGCTACCTAAAGTCACAAAGTCAGTTGCACAATAGTCATCACCTGTACACCACTGTGCCGCAGAGACTTTCTATTTTCAGCTTTTCACTCCTGTACAAGTGATACATCTAAGCCTAAAGAGGACTTATTGTAAACTCTCATGACCTCTCTTGTGTATCTTTCCTGTTTATGCTACGGTTATTATAAAAGGAATTTCACATAAAGCTCAGGTGTGGTTTTTATGTTGCTAAACTTTTTAAATGTATAATTTTGCACCCTTTTCAGCAAAATTTTGATTCCTAACATACAGAATCCAAGTTCCCATGATTACTTAGAAAACGTACCTCTCATAGATGGTAAATAGTGCCCTCCTACCAACCATTAGGCTGTTGCTTTCTAGCCTGTTTCAGAATGAACGAACATTGAACCAACGGGCATATGATACAAGTACTTTGCAGCAAACATGTTGCCTTTGTTTAAATTTGTTACAGGTTTTAACTTATAAATAATTAGACTACATAAAATCAGGGCCATTATGTGTGAGGATTTTATATAGAAAGGAAGAATGCATTTCTGTCTAATAAGAAGTCAGCCAAAGAAACAGTAGACAATCAATGATGCCTAAACCTAGCGTGTCTCAAAAAATAATATAGTTGAGGATATTTTCAAAAGGACTGATGCCTGTAGTGGTCATTTGTGCCTGTAAAATTTGAGTCTCCTTGAGCAACATTTCTAGTCAGGCACACAGATTTTCACTCCCAAAAAATTGCAGGCAGTCTCAGGTATTGGACATCTAAATGCTGTTGTTTGCACTTGTCACTTATTTAAACTGCAATTTTATAAATTTCCCAAATTAGAGGCCATTTTAAAATATTTGGCCATCTATGTCTGGTTAGTTAGGTCTGCATTTATATAACATATATTGCTTCAACCCCCCCATATTTGCTCTTTCCCTTCTCCCCTTCATGTTGAAATAAAGTGCCATCTGATGGAACCCACTGGGTGGTTGTTGTGTCCTTATGATTTGCTTGTCTGTCCTTGTGTATCCTTTTGCAAAACCCCAATCTGTTCCTATAATTTGAAAAGCATCTTATTAACCAGTGTCACTCACCCTGGAGGAAGAGTCTCTAGATGGGAGGCCCGTAAGTTAGACCTCCTGTATAAATAAACTTGGTCTGCACCCTGCTCCCCCACCCTTTCCAGCATTTGCATCTGCCACTCTTCTAGCCTGGGGTGGATGGGTACATAATATATGTAGTAGCTATATCCATATCTTCCTTTTTTAAAAGGTTAGATTGCTTTTAGCTTATCTACATTTTGTTGAACATATTATTGCTGCTATTTTATGACACCAGACTTCCCTTTATTCTGACAGCAGTACAGAAATACCCATAAGCTACAACATGATTTAAGCTATTTGTGACTGTTATGGTTAGGGAGCTCTGTAGAAAATGTTGATTTCATTTCAATCCAAAGATTTAACATTTGTACAAATCTCTGGCTATGTGGAGAGGGGTTCTTTTATTTCCTCTGTCACAATGATCTGAAAAACCATTATTAAACTTGAAGGCATAGGTGACAAATATAACAAGAAGTATGTGATATTATATTTTATTACGACCTTTTACTTGCAGTGAAAAGAAACAGCATAAGAGACAGGGTATCTTTGCACTTGGAAACTGCAGTCAGAAAAATAATTGCCCATTGTGTGAGCTGCTGTCCGTTAACATGACAAGCGATGTGCAAACCTCATAAAGCTTGGAGTCTGGGTTCAGTTAGGAGAAGAACATAATCATTTGGACTAGAGATGGGCTCAAGCAGCAATATTCAGCTATGGAGCCAAATTTGGAGCTAACTAAATTTCAGGGAAGCTCTGTCTGAGGTGTGTTAATCAGATTATTACAAAGAGATGGGCTACTTGAAAAATCTGGACTCTCATGTTGAACTCTCCACACAGTTTGAGATGTTCAGATCCAAGGGTTTGTTTCAGCCCCATCTTTATCTTGGAAATTCAAAGCTTCTCAGTATTATCCAATATGGAGAAACAAGCAAAAAATTATTAAAAGTCAATGTACATTGGGTACCTCCTCTTTATGCATTTGAAAATCTTGCCCGACTCTTTTTTTTCCCCAACAACTCAAAAGAGGTTTGGTTCAGTTCAAATTTTGTGTGAAGTGTCAGCTACCAGCAGTTCTTATCCCTGGACAGCACCTTGAATTGCACCCAGAAAACAGGTGGCAGCCAATGCAATCTAACACTGTACCCATAAAGGAGAATTTTATGGTTCACTTGTCCCCAGAAGGCTCATGAGACATTACTTTCTTCTCCATTCAGGCAATATATTTCTTTCACTAATCTCGTATATGAAATATCCTATAATTAAGAACCAGTTATTTTCATTGCAAACCCATAATACTACAGTTTAGTATCCAGGTGCTTCTTAATATATAGGGTGAAATATAAAGCCAGCTCCAAGTTCTACTGAAGTCAATGGAAAGGATTTAATGGGAGTTGAATCACACCTGTCATTGACTATCTCTTTACTGCTGATTAAGATGGCATCTTGCATAGTAGGGCTTGACCATTACTTTCTTTACCTGGCTTTGATGGTTACAAGTAGAATCTAAGGGTGGAAAGTCCATCTCTAAAGGGCACGTTCTTCCATTTCAGTAGATATCTTCTAATACATTCATGTCTTAAACTTATTTGTACCCTCTGTCTCCATCATCTTTATGACAGACTGTGACACATGTTGGTATCTATATGAGGTCTGAAACCCCTCCCAATGTCTCATCCAAATCTTTCCTCCTCCTCCTACTTCCAGTGACGACCATAGGTTAATATCCCTTCCTTGTCAAACTGGTCCTTTCCTAAATCCTTGTATAACCTCTCGTCTCATAGGCACTGAATACAGTGATAAAAATGCCTTCTTTCCAGAGTCTTCCCAGCCCCCCTCCATCCCCCCAGGGATGAACACATTTAATTCAAGAAACCCATTCATTGTAGTGCAACTCCTATGAAATTTATGCAGTTACATCAGGGACAGATTTAGCCCCATGGAGTTTTTCCTCATGAAACAATCTTTCCATGCCCTCAAACTAGTATTTTGCTTTATCTACATTTTCTTTAACACTTGATACACTTTCAGCCTAGGTTACTAATAGGGAGCATAGTACTCAGTACCATCCTCTGGGCTTTACAGCCATAATTTCCTTTGATTTATTATTTGTTCTCTTATTTATATAGCCTAATACCATGTTAGCTTTTTTTCCTACAGCTGTGCTCTGGGCCTCTTATCTTTATAGAATTGCACACTGCAGTCCTTAAATCTCTTTCATACAAATCTCCACAGCTGCTGCATCTACATTTTCCTGGCATTTAACACCAACTTCCAGGCCTCTGACCATTTATCCAGTTTGCCCAGATCCTCCTGCAATCTCGTATCTTAACCTGTTCCAATTGCTCCTCCTTATCTACAAATCTGGAGATTACGTCAATTGATCCCCCTTTTTTAAAGTCCCTTGTATATAAATAGAATTGGCCCTAATTACTATAACGCCTCACTTTTTCTGACAGTTATTTTTTAGCCCAGGCTCTACCAGCAATTACCTACACTTTTCACCTTGCTCACTAGCTTCTTGTGTGGTATTTTTTTCAAAAGCCTTACTGAAACCCAGGGGCGGAAAGTCTTCTTGCCGTGTGTACATTGCAGTGCATTCTGTCAGGGATCTGGTGAAACATTAAAACAATCTACCATCCTTCTTCCTATATAGAGTGATTCATTAAAGCCGTATTTCTCTGCACCATCCTCATAGATTGCCCTGATACACAGATGACCTGTGACCCAGGAAACTTGAAGAAAGGTGGATAGAAGCACAATCCCATCCTGAACTCTACTGACTGCAGCATAAAGATTTTTTGAAATTCTCCAGTCACTGCCGTACTAGAGGTAAAGAAGCTTTTCTATGTGTTTAGGAATATATAAGTGCTTCCTTGACAAGGAATACTTGTTCACTGATTGGTTTGTTGTTTTTGTGGGTGGGGGAGGGAGAGGGTGAGTAGGTGGGTGGTACATGAGTGGGCAGCTGATGGTTTTTATGTCACAATCTTAATATAGAGTTGAAAAAAAAGAGAGAGATGTGGTTTAGTGATCAAAGCATAGGCCTAAGAAAAAGGTAGGCTTGAGTTCTAGTTTCTCCTCTCCTACCAATTTACTGTGTGGCCTTTAGCAAATCACTTAATCTCTCTGCTTCACTTCCCCATCTGTTGTAAAATTGGGGTTGTGAGAATTCATCTGTTAGTGCTGTGTTGTTGTTTAAGATGACAAATTACATTTGAAGTATAATGAGACTAAAAGGCTATTTATCCACACAGATGACTTAACTACTGTAAATAGGACTATACGGCACAACAATGGAAATGAAAGCTACTGCCTGCTCTTTGATCACATCTCCAGAGTGAATCCACACAGGGTGGGCCAATGCTTCAAGACCATTTCCATCGCTATTATACTAAATGTGGTGACACACTGTAGTATATGCTAATGTTACAATGGAAAGTAGATATTCTTTAATTAAGCTGTAGCATAATTCATTCTGGCTGAAAAGGTTCTATTCCTTACCACAGCAATTTATATAAACCTATTGAGTATACATCATTAGCAACATAGAAACTGACACTTTGCAGTATTTCTTCCCAAGTGAATGTTAAGCCAAATTGGACATTTTATTTATGCTTCAATTAAATCATTGTGATGCTATTTGATCTTTTCCGATCAGAATTTGGTTTGAAATTTTTTTTAAGAACTTACCCTTGGATGTGTAGTTTTAATAAATCTGCAGAAAGATCCTCTAAAATGCTCTCAGTGCTGAGATCCTTATTGTCTGATCTCTGTAAGTGTTGTGCAGTAGAACAGATGGCTCATTTTACAAATGATTGATGAGTAATACAACCGCAGACTGACGCAACATAGACTGTTGGAGTTGTATTAATTGTACATAATAAAGACAGTCTGCTGTGGGGAGAGCCTACCTCCATAACTACCAACAGTGACTGGGTTTTGACTGTGTGATCAACTTTTAAAAAATGTTTTCCAAAATCAAACCAAGCAAAAAGGATGGTCTTGTGGACAAAATGGATCTGGTTTCAACAGACCTGGTTTCAATGTATGGCTCTGCCATAGACTTTTGTGTGACCTTAGACAAGTCACTAGGACTCAGGAGATTTAGGCTGGATTCCCCATGCTACTGTTGTTAGTAGCTACCGGTGTGGTGCTCTGATCTTGTTCTATGATGATAACAGTCGGCTGCGTGCGTGTTCCCTCTGCGTGCTGTCCCGGCTCTGCGCAGATAGCTGACACAGTAAACCCTGAGAGAACCCCCAAAGACCACAGACTCTAGTAAGGTACGAAGGAACCCAAGCCAGGTTTATTATCAAACGAAGCACAGTAATAGTTTCGTATAGACTCTGCAGGACATACTACGAATATGTGCCCCCTAGCAATGGACACAGCTCAGTCAGTGGCGGGACTTTCCACTGCCCCCTAGGCTGGACAAAGACATGCACTCCGGGACCTACTTTTATACAGTTACAGGACAGATTACTCATCCCTCCTGATGTATTGAGGTACAACCTCTTGGCTCATTAGGGTGCTGTCTCCCCTTTGATCATTTTGTTCCAGACATACAGATCTATCCATCATGCTGTCCTGTCTTTAAAATGCACCTGCCTGTTCCTTGTTATGTCTATGGAGTGTCCTTGTATCAGGCTGTCCAGGTGCCATCTTGGCAAAAGTTCCTCTTATTAGTCCATATGTGTGAACGCACCTGCTTCTAACAACCCTCTTCTCGCCAGTTTCTGTGAGTGAGGCCTGCCTCTGGCTCACAGCCCAACTTTTGCTTAGCAGTGCCTGGAAGTACTTTGGTTCAGGCTTCAGGCTTTAGGCCTCAGACTAGGCCTCTGACACAAGAGTTTATGTTTCAGGGCCTCATCTTACTACAGCTACCACAGATTTCCTGTTTGAGATTGGGCAAGTCACTTAACTTCTCTGTGCCTCAGTTCCCCATCTGTTGTGACATGGCCATAATAGTACTTCTTTTCTCTACCTTTCTGGTTTGATTTTATGCTGTTTGGAGCAGGGACTTTCTCTTTCTATGTGGTAGTTTGTAGAATGGGACCCTAGTCCCAGCTGGGACCTCTATTCACTAATGCAATACAAATAATAATTAAAAAATGCCTGATAAGGAACACTGTGATAAGAGCAATGTTTTTGTGAGTAAGCGTGACCTTCCATGACTCATCGTGAGTAGACCTGAGTGGAGAATGGTTTTCCCATCCTGCAAAATAAAAAATAAAAAGCTGTGATTTTGAATTGAAAGTGGCACCACCTTTCAGAATTGTTTGCAAAAAAACAGGAAAAGAAACCCAGGTTGTTAGCAAAAACAAAGAGGAGTCCTTGTAGCACCTTAGAGATTAACAAATTTATTTGGGCATAAGCTTTCGTGGGCTAAAACCCACTTCATCAGATGCATGGAGTGGAAAATACAGTACTGAGGTATAAACAAACAGCATATGAAAAGATCGGAGTTGCCTTACCAAGTGGGGGGTCAGTGTTAATGAGCCAATTCAATTAAGGTGGAAGTCAGCTATTCTCAACATTCACTTTTGTAGGCTAATGAGGCCAATGTAATCAAGGTGGCCCATTTCAAATAGTTGACAAGAAAGTGTGAGTATCAGCAGGGGGAAATTAGTTTTTGTAGTGACCCATCCACTCCCAGTCTTTATTCAGGTCTAATTTGATGGTTTGCAAATTCATTCCAGTTCTGCAGGTGGTTAGGATAGTCACCTAGGATGTGGGAGACCCAGCTTTGCATCCCTGCTCTAAATTAGGCAGATCAGGGCCTTGAACCGGAGTTTCTCACATTCCAGGTGAATGACTCTAACCAGGGCTATTCAGGGGAGGGTCTCTCTCTCTCTGTCAAGCAATTCCATCCTGGACTCGAGACTTTTTTGGCAGAACTGACCCTTTCCTGTGAAGTTTTTTGTTTTGTTTTGGAGAATCAATATTTTCCAATGTTGCGATGTTTTTGTCGGAAAAAACCCCAATCTTCTGTACATGAGGGTTGTATGCAACATAGCTATGAGTACCTTGTGAAATGGAACATTCCAGTTGAATGGAAGAATCTCATATCGCACAACCACCATTATATATTTGTTTTATACAACGTGTTCCATCAGTGTAAGATCAAAATCATGCCTAAGGTCCTCTTCACTCTCACTGTCTAGAAGTGGACTTGATGAGATTTCAGTGTATTTTTTACACCCTTTCCCTGAAAAAGATATTTCACCCAACTGATTATTTTCTGCTTTAGTAATATGGACAATAATATATTCCTAAACTGGAAGCATGCTGACCAGATTGTCCCTACACCCTTCAATTTAAGCATGCTTTTCGATGATTGGCTTTTTTCCTAATTTTTCCTCCTACAGTATTACAATTTTTTTTCAAAAATCCAATGCCTTCTCTGAATAGATTTTTTTCTCCTACTCATCGTGGCCTTAATATTGCAAAACAATAGTCTCATTTCTAAATTAAATGTAACACATCATTGTGTTTCCAGTTTTTTAGTTTTTCTTTTGCTTCAGTGAATTATCATCAATCGTGTGCTATACAGCCTTGGTTTTGAAAAGTAATTTGAGGGGATTTCTAAATTAGTGACTTGATTTTTTTGTTTGTCTATTGGCCTAGCAGTAATTTCTTCTTGTTTTTATTATTTGGCTTGGAGACAAGCTACAAACTAACTGACTACAGAGAGTTCCATTTAAGGATGGGCAAACCCATTCATGAAAAATTACTGTCCTGAGCCTTTACTTATCTCACAAGTTGCTACTCAAACTTTTTCAAATTTAGATCAGTTTGGACAAGGACCCCCCCACCCACACACACACCCTCTACCCAGTTCCCACCATGACTGTGACTGGCTTCCTTCCTTGAAGCCTTAAAAGAGGCACCAAATTCTCTTTCTGTCTCCTTAAACCTTTTACAACATCTCAGATCACTTCTTCCTGCCCATACCACTATGTACCACCACAGACTCAGAAAATCCTTTTGCAGGGCCTTTCTGGGGTGCTTGCTGAATTGAAATCTTGTCTTCTTTAAAAAAAAGAACAGGAGTACTTGTGGCACCTTAGAGACTAACAAATGTATTTCAGCATAAGCTTTCATGGGCTACAGCTCACTTCTTTGGATGCATAGAATGGAACACACAGACAGGAGATATTTATACATACAGAGAACATGAAAAGGTGGAAGTATGCATACCAACTCGAAGAGTCCAATCAATTGAGATGAGCTATCGTGAGCAAGATCATCTTGAGGGATCATCTTTCAGGATAGGTTGTAGAGATGATCCCTCACTCTCACAGATCTTGGGAGACAGGCCAGCCCTCACTTACAGACAGCCTCCCAACCTGAAGCAAATACTCACCAGCAACCACACACCATACAACATAAACAATAACCCAGGAACCTATCCTTGCAACAAAACCCGATGCCAGCTCTGTCCACATATCTATTCAAGTGACACCATCACAGGACCTAATCACATCAGCCACGCCATCAGGGGCTCGTTCACCTGCACATCTACCAACGTGATATATGCCATCATGTGCCAGCAATGCCCCTCTGCCATGTAGCTTGGCCAAACCGGACAGTCTCTACGCAAAAGAATAAATGGACACAAATCTGACATCAGGAATCATAACATTCAAAAAGCAGTGGGAGAACACTTCAACCTCTCTAACCACTCAGTGACAGACTTGAAGGTGGCAATTTTGAAACAAAAAAACTTCAAAAACAGACTCCAAAGAGAGACTGCTGAACTCGAATTAATATGCAAATTAGATACAATTAACTTAGGTTTAAACAGAGACTGGGAATGGTTGGGTCATTACACTAATTGAATCTATTTCCCTATGTTAAGTTCTCCTCACACCTTCTATGGGTCATCTCAATTATCACTTCAAAGGTTTTTTTTCTCCTGCTTATGATAGCTCATCTCAATTGATTAGACTGTTCCAGCTGGTATGCATACTTCCACCTTTTCATGTTCTCTGTATGTATAAATATCTCCTGTCTGTGTGTTCCATTCTATGCATCCAAAGAAGTGAGCTGTAGCCCACGAAAGCTTATGCTGAAATAAATTTGTTAGTCTCAAAGGGTAGGTCTATACTTACCTGCCAGGTCGACGCGTAGCGTTCGACTTCTCGGAGTTTGAACTATCGCGTCTAATCTAGACACGATAGTTCGAACTCCGAACGCGCTCCCGTCGACTCCGGAACTCCACCACCGCAAACGGCGGTGGTGGAGTCGACGGGGGAGCCGCGGACTTCGATCCCGCAGTGTCTGGACAGGTAAGAAGTTCGAACTAAGGTAGTTCGACTTCAGCTACGCTATTCGCATAGCTGAAGTCGCGTACCTTAGTTCGACCCCCCACCCTAGTGTAGAACAGGCCTAAGTGCCACAAGTACTCCTGTTCTTTTTGCGGATACAGACTAACATGGCTGCTACTCTGAAACTTGTCTTCTCTGTGGCAACTCCCAGTGCACATATTTTGAATTGACCAGGGAAGCTAATGGATCCAGCAACAAGGACTTCAAAGGCGTGGGAGAAACAAGGGCTACTGTAGGATCATAAGCTGGGAAGAAGAGAGGTTGAGAAAGGAGTGTAATAGGCATGGAGGGGTAAGTCAGTGATATTTGGAGAAAATAAGCCCCCAAAAGTTTGGATGGTCTTTGGAAGTTCAGCCATCGCTAATTGCTGAATGTCATACTCAGGTCTAACAAAAACAAAGAGGAGTCCTTGTGGCACCCTAGAGACTAATAAATTTACTTGGCCATAAGCTTTCGTGGGCTAAGACCCACTTCATCAGATGCATGGAGTGGAAAATACAGTAGGAAGATATATATACACAGTACATGAAAAGATGGGAGTTGCCTTACCAATTCTAACAAGACAATTCAATTAAAGTGGGCTATTATCAAAAGGAGGAAAAATCACTTTTGTAGTGGTAATCAGGGTGGCCCATTTCAAACAGTTGACAAGAAGGTGTGAGTACTCAGGTCTGGCTATTTGGCCTCTTCCAATCCACTTGTTAGGCCACTGTTTGCTTTTATCTGTTGTTGTTCTCACTGAACTCTTCCATCAGGGGATGCAATGAGACTCCCTAATCTTAAATTTTCTGAAGGGTTAATTAGGCTCTTAGGCTGGAAACTCACCCATTTACATGTCTTCTGCTGCTGCTTGCTGGAACTTGCAGGGCTGTTTCATGGGCCACATGAACTCCTCAGGGTTAAAGACTCCCACCTCCAACAGTTGCTATTTGTTGTGAACGGAAGTGACAGTTCCATCTCTAATTTATTTATCAGGCTGCTGTGAACTGGGTCCTTTTCTGCTTCTTAACTGTTTCTGGCACTATCTAGTGCATTCAAGGCTGTTTGAGCTTGTCCCTTTGGTGGCACATAGCACCTCCCATACAGAAACTCAGGGAAGGCCGTATCAGACAGCTAAAGTAGAGCAGCACACAGTGTAGTGTGATTTTTTTTTCTTTGCTACAAAGTACTGTGGGTTGGAAAGAGTGGGCATTTTCCAGTGTGCCTAGATGAGAAAAATCCCCCACAGCTGGTGCGGCAAAGAACTGTGCCATTGTTATGACTGCTCTGTTCCGTGAAGGAACATAAGATCTTTTGATATTCATCTGGTCCTGCTGCACGGTCTGCCAGCATTTGCAAAGAACAGCCCAGTTCTCATCTGTTCAAAATATTGCCATTCTTTCTGAATGCTGATTACTTAAGCAGATAGCAAGGCAGTGCCGTGTGAGTTTCAAAGGCTGTGGCAATGGAATAGCAGTGGCACACTGAAGTGTAAATGACATCAAGTGGGACAGGCAGGTGGCTTGTGCTTCACACAGCCCAGAGAATGCCATTTAACAGCAGAACATATAGGAAGAACTCATTTAACAGAAATCTGTCGACAGCCTTGCTGCTCACCTCACGTGATGCAGCCGGAGCTGGAGGTAGAGGTCTCAACAGACTAACTCAGAGGCACTACAGACAAATGTCTTGAGCCCTAGATTCTGGAGTCCTGCTCTAACTTCAGAATCTCAGCTTTCTTTTTTAACTAAAAAAAAAAATACATTTCTAGCTCTCATGGTTTGAAAGGAAACCTGGACACCTGACCTGAATGTAATTGGTGCAGTGATGTCTACCTTAGTCTGCAGACAGCCTGAAACAATGGCTTCTCTGGGAGGGATGGAGTGCTTCTTTCTTCTCAATGGAGTATTAATTCTGATGCCTGCTGTTCTTGGAGCCCCTGGCAACACCACCCCAGCAGGGGATTTTGTGCGAGTGGGTCCTTACTGCTTCCACCCCACTATAGCTCTGTGGGTGGTGTCAGCGGCCAACAGAAACGCCTCTGCTTGGTTGGATGGGATTGGAATCCTCCATCCTCTGGGAAGGATCCAGCCTAGTTGACAAGGAATGATGGTCCAGCAGGAAGCCTGCTCAATGGATAGTGGTGAGATCCTCCCCCCTTCAATCCTAGCAGATGTTTGGGATTCCTTTCACTGCCGCCCCAAGGAAGGATAGGCCCACAGTGACAGGGGCATGACCATAGCATAGAGATGCGACCACTACATGGGGGATATGTGCCTAGGGCTCTGGTTTGCTTCAATCTGACCCTGCTGAACACTGAGAACAAGGACTGGATCTGAGATGTAGTGAGCAGGGGTGGCTCCAGCTTTTTTGCTGCCCCAAGCGGCGAAGCAAAAAAAAACAAAAAACCCCGCGATTGGCGGCACTTCAGTGGCCGGTCCTTTCCTACAAGAGGGACTGAGGGACCCACTACTGGATTGCTGCCAAAGACCCAGACGTGCTGCCCCTTGTCACTGGCCACTCCAAGCACCTGCTTGGTTCACTGGTGCCTGGAGCCGGCCCTGGTAGCGAGTCCTTTGTAATCCCTACTGCAAGGTAAATGTAAACCCAGAACTAGAGGGCTGGAACTCTGCTGCCTTTGTAGGGGAAAAGGGGGAAAACTAGTTTGAGCCAGCCTCATGTGTGAGTCGCAGTGCTGCTCACCCATAGTTCCACACACTGATTTGTTGCTTTAGTTGGAATTTGTCTATGGCCTGATTGTAGAAATGATAGAAACTGTTGCTGTGCCTGTACTCATGGAAGGGCATAGGAATTGTGCCCTGGGTCACCCTGAGCTTGTAAGTGGTGGACTCTGGTTCGGGAATAGGATTCACGTTCAGCATCCAAGAGCTGTATTCTAGAGGCTGGGAGCTTTCTTTCCAACAGCAAGAACTTTGTGCAGGGGTCAGTTTTGCTCTGGGTTCCCTAGCTGGAGATTTTGAATGAATACTGTGTATGCAGTTTTGTGGGAGTGGGCAAGTCTGGACTAGCAGCAGCATAGAGCTGACTTCACAGCAACGTCTGACCAGACTGGCAGAGCCGATATCATGGAGCTGGGCCAGGTAGCTACAACTTAGAGCAGACCTTCATGGTGCAGACTTCTCTGGACTGGAATAGACAGGTGGAGGAGAGCCCCCATGATGCCTCCCATCTTACCCCCCACCACTGCTGTGGCTACCACTGAGTCTAACAGGGTTTTTAGATGAATGGGGATTGTTGTGTGATGAAGTCCTGGATCTCAATAAACTGGGCAATTAGTACTTGGAAGCATGGGGTTGGCCATACTCTTGACATACTGGTTACCTTTGACTCTTGTATGTAAGCATGTTACCATGGTCCTTTTACCTGGGTTTCTCCTTTCCCCCCTAAATTAAAAGGTATCTGTGGTTTGGTGTTCCCTAGGACTCCGGAGTGGTGCTGAGTGGGGATGAACCACCTGACAAGATGCTCAGGGAGTTTCCAATCTCCTTTGTTTCCAAGAGCTGGAAGGAGGAGTATGACAGGGTGGGGTCTTGAGTCATTGTTTTATTCGTATTAGAAAGGATCCCTACACTTATTATTAAACTTGGCCCTTGTTGCTGCCATTGGCATTGGGCAGGAGGGCTACATCAACCATAATTATTATCAATAACAGTATTTACATGTACATGAACTGAACCTGTAGAGCTATGCTCACGGGGCTGGAGTCTTCTCCATTGCTGCAGGGAGGTACAAATTGCATCCTCTCCAGCTGCAGTGATCATTGTGCCTAAGGGGAAATTCTGCCATGGGAAGGCAGATTTCAACTCTCACCCCAGGCTCCTTTGTAACCTCACAAAGGAAGGCTGCTGTTGGGAGATACACCAGATCAGTACTATTCCCAGATGCCATGGCCACGCAGCACTACCCTGCTGAGACCGCGCTGGTTAAAAAACGCCTAGCCACCCCCAAAACTCTCATCCACTTGGCTATCAGAGATGAACCTTTCAGCAAGGTTAAAGAAGCCCAGCCTAGCTCAAGACTCCTGACACTTGTTGAAGCTAGATAACATCTTATTTCTATGACATTATTTCCCTTCAAATTGAAGGCTATATTATTGTCTGGTAGATGAGAGGAGGGTGTGAGCAACTAACAGAAGATAAAATTGAGGCGAGGTCTGGAACCTGTAGATTTGCACAGTTTACAATAAATGAGAAACTATACAGAGAACATGTTTAAATACCATGTGACTCTTTCACAGATATTAATGCATCACACATGTATATTTGATCATGCTGATCCGCAAACACTAATGGTCAGTTGCACTCTACAGACCTTGACATTGGCTAACAAATGACTTGCCATATAAATAGTGACACTGGGTGAAATAGAAAGCAGAAGATATCTTGGAGTTTCAGTATGTCATAAAGAGAACACAGTAAGTTTTTCCTGTAGAAAATCCATAGGAACTTTAAGTAAAATTTGGGAACATCCAGAAAATTTAATGCATAAACATCTTGGAGATTAGAAGAAATGGTTTGTTTTTGGTTTCCCCCTCTTCCCCTCCCCCCCTTCCTATCCCAACCTTTTATTTTCATCTCCTGGCTAAGATCAAATACAATGTCAGTTCATATAAATCTTCTCTCAGGTGTCACATCTTACTTTGGCAGGGAGAGGGGTGGGTTGGGTTGAGTGACCTCTGATACAGTGCAAGACTCTTCTATGTCCAACTTCTATGAGCCTAGACAAGCTAGATGGGGGATGGTGAGAGTCCAGGAGCATGTGTTATTCTTGACAGCGTAGTGAACCAGGAAAGAGACATAGGGAGGTGGCCAGCAGTGATACTAGCAGAAACAAGTATCAGAGGGGTAGCCGTCTTAGTCTGGATCTCTAAAAAGCAACAAAGAGTCCTGTGGCACCTTATAGACTAACAGATGTATTGGAGCATATGTGATGCCTGTGACCCGTTCCAGTTTCTCAGTGACTCCTGCTGCAGTTTGCTGTTCTTTCCCAGCAGTTCACTGAATTCATCTTGCAAGCGGCTGTTCACCTTTGTCCCAAGGTTTGCATTGCATCTCCAGGGCCGCCCAGAGGATTCAGGGGGCCTGGGGCAAAGCAATTTTGGGGGGGCCCCTTCCATAAAAAAATGGCAATACTAATACTAAATTGCCCCACTTGCTCCCCCACCGCAGGGGGCCCTGGGAAAAATAAACCTTCCGCATCTCGGCACAAACCCAGTTTTGAGAAAACTTCTTTACAAGGTATCACTGGTTCTCAGCATCAGCTAGTGCTAAAAGGCACTAAAGCTCATTAAAAGGGTTGGGCAAATATTTTCCGTCAAAATTTTTTTTGGATCGAAAACTAGGGGTTTTTAAAAAGCAGAAAAAAAATCACGGACAATGTCTGTTTTCCTTCAAAATTTGTTGTGGGTTTTTTAATTGAAAAGCTGAAGTTAGTCTGCCAAAACCTGAATATGGTTTGGGGTTTCGGAAGTGTGTGGCCAAATATTTGCTGCTTGCTGTGTTTGATTGTTTAAAGAAACACTAAAAAATTCTGCTTAAAAAAATCCAAAACTTTTGAACCACCTCAGCTTGTGACCAAATGCCTAAGCCCATCCAGTCAGAGATTTTTCCAGGTTTCTGATACTCTGCTGGCTTCCTTGACTCATATCTGTCTCCATAACTTTGGGTTCATTTAGGTTAGAACATAAGAACAGCCACACTGGGTCAAACCAAAGGCCATCCTGCCCAGTATCCTGTCTACTGACAACGGCCAATGCCAAGTGCCCCAGAGGGAGTGAACCTAAAAGGTAATGATCAAGTGATCTCTCCACTGCCATCCATCTCCACTTTCTGACAAACAGAGGCTAGGGACACCATTCGTTACCCATCCTGGCTAATAGCCATTAATGGACATAACCTCCATGCATTTATCTGTTTCCTAGAGACTGGCTCCATGGGGTCCCTCACAAACTGGAGACGATTACTGTGGATTTGTCTTTAGTATAGACTATGTACATACTCCACGAACTGAGCATTTGAGCTTGTTCCAGAATCTGGGATGAACCTATGTTGTGAAAACTGAAATGCTCAAAATAGCACATGCATGTGAATGGACACAGGGTGCTAAAATTAAATTAACCCAGGTGTGCTCAAACTGGGGGTCGGGACCCCTCAGGGGGTCACAAGGTTATTACTGGGGGTTGAAAGCTGTCAGCCTCCACCTCAAACCCTGCTTTGTCTCCAGCATTTATAAAAGTGTTAAATATATAAAAAAGTGTTTTCAATGTATGTGGGGGGGGGTCGCACTCAGAGGTTTGCTATGTGAAAGGGGTCACTAGGACAAAAAAGGTTGAGAACCACTGAATTAACCCCTCTGAAGCCTCAGGGAATGCAGGGGAGGGAGGGGGGGGTCTCTCTTGGTAGGGTCGGGAAGGAGGTAGGTGGTGTAGGATATTGCTCTTCTCATGTGATCCCTCCCCCAGTGGCTAATTTTAAATGAAGCTACCCTCCCCTGACATGAATCTCCCTATGGCACTGAAATTAAATATAGACTATAATTTGGCATTTGAGAAGTGAAAGGGATGGTAGCCCTAATGGAAAAGCTAACAGCTTGGCTCTTCTGCAAGCCTCAAACTGCTGAATGAGCTTTAGAGTAGGGAAGGCTGTGCCTCCCAAACAGCCTGGCCCTGCCCCCTCTCCGACCCCCACCCACTTCCTGCCCCCCGACTGCCCACCCCCCTCAGAATCCCCGACCCATCCTGCTCCTTGCCCCCTCACTGTCCTCCAGAGACCCCCCACCACCATCCTGGGACCCCACCCCTGCTTCCTGTCCCCTGACTGCCCCAACCCCCTATCAACCCCCCCCCACTGAGTCCTTACAGACCCCCAGCATGCTCACGATCCAACCCTCCATTCCCTGTCCCCTGACCGCCCCTGCACCCTCCCTGTTCCCTGACTGTCCCCGGGACTTCTTGCCCTTAGCCAACCCCGGCCCCGGCCCCGGCCCCTTACCCCCGGCGCCCCACTCACCTGGAGCCTCAGCGCGTCGTAACCATCAGTCTCCCTCAACAGCAGTGCAGCATGGCTCCGGCTGGGCTCCTGAGCTCAGCCCCTTTCAGAGCCACGTGATGAGGGGGCGGGGCTGCGAGCTCCAGGCCGTGTGGAGGAAGCTCAGCCCCACTTGGAGCTCGCAGCTCCGCCCCTTACTGCGCGGCTCTGAAAGGGGGAGGAGCTCAGGGGCCCCGCCGGAGCCAGAGTGCGCCGCTGTTCAAGGAGGTTGATGTTTCCGCTGAGGCTCCGGGTGAGGGCGGGAGCCTCACCCGTTCTCTTGGGGGCCCCTGCGGAGCCCTGTGCATCTCTGGCAGCACTCAGTGCATAGCAGGGAAAGGAGACCATCCTGTTGCCCCCCCCGTGACACCCTTCCCCCACCCCCGTATTACCCTTTTACTTTTAAAGAAGCAGCTCTGTGCGGGGTGGTTTCTTCCCTTTTAACGAATTCATCCTCTTGTCCCCTTCCTTTCCCTTTTTGGGGAACCTCTGCTTTCTTTATGCTCCAGTCCAGTAGGGTTATTCTCGGGGAATTCATCTCTCCTCAGTCTTCCTCCCCCCACAAATCCTCTCCCATGAGCTTGATCCTCGCAGTGCTGAGCTCTCTAGCCCCAATCCATCAAACTTACCCACCCTTACTCTAAGCATGTGATCAGCCTCAGTGATTTAAGCGCCTCGCTAGATGGGCCAGAGTGTTCAATTCATTGCAGGTTCTCTTCACTCTCTTCCTTCCCCTGCAGAGTAGTCAGGCTCCCATTGTCCCTACAAGTTTCACTGTTCAGATTCTCCTGCAAATTTGGGGTCTGCTCAACTTCAGGTTTTGTGAATCCCACAATCTGGCTCTTCCCTTATGTTCTCTCTGTCAGTCCCTCCCCATTTGCCTTCTCACAACCATATAATGCCCCGTCACAATGCTATTTGCAACCAGTTGTGATAGACTCTTTAAAAGAGTTTTCATCTGGTGGGTTTTTTCACAATTTTTTCTCTTCCCCTCCTAGATCCAGATCAGATACAACTATCCCCTTCCCTTGCCATGGTCCTTAGCTGGGCCCTGATCATGATCTCACATCACGGTATACTGCGAGTAATCCCACCAAAGCTAATGGAGTGACACTGGTACAAGTGAGAGGAGAATTGGGCCCCTGTGAACATGCAGATCCAGTCCTTTGGCCTTCAACTCCACTTCCACTGTGAATCATACATTAAGATTTTAGGATTCCTGGAGTCAAGTATCATGGGGCAAAATTGCTCAGTAGTGTTCAAAGTGAATTAAAATGTAGAAGAAGTTGAGGTGTGAAATGTTCTGCTTCGTTCCTGTTGGGATCATCATGGAACTGGGCTTTATTTTTAGATACACTATATCTCTTTATGTGCATGTGTTATTTATCAAGAGACTTTGGAGAGGCCATAGCACCCTGAGCTCATGGCCACTCAAACACTTCAGCATATGCCTTTTTCTTTTGCTTTGATTAAGCCACAGTCCGGTAAGTCTGATTAATGCTGGCAGGCTCCAAAAGCTTGATTTGCTAGTAAGGAACTCGATGCCATTATTTTATCCCTGAGGCACTTCAGATTGCCAGAAAACTCTCACATTTTAGTTTAGGAGGCATGAACAAGCCAACTGATTAATTAGGAGAGGGGTTTGATGCATCAGGTTCCATTTTTTCAGATGTTAAGGGACAAAAAAATCAACCCTGTTTCTGTGCCAGAAATGGGTGTGTTTGTTCATATTACGATCTTCTCTATGGGCAGCCTAGGTATTAATGAATGAATAGGAAGGATGTCAGGGGGAGATTTTCAAAGGCACAGAGGGCAGTTAGGCATCAAACTACCATTGAAAGTTTAATAGTTCACCTTCTTTGCCTTGGAAAATCTTCCCCATTCATTTTAGTAGGACACAGAGGAAGCAAAACCACCTTAGCCTGGCCAACCAAATATACTGCAAAGGGCTGGATGCAATAAAAATGTTGTATATCTTTCACACTGTGGGAGTTGATGGAAGACACTGGAAAACCCAAAATGGAGTTGGAGGACAGAAGATTTTTCAGAGCTTGTGCTGCCTTGCCCAGAAGGTGGAAGGCCCTATCTTATTTATAGACATTAGAGGGAATCTGAAATTGTTTTTGCAGCCTTCTTCCCTAGCAACTTCAGTACAAGTGGTGAAGGTTAAATATGTAAAAGGCATATGGACATCCTTACTATTTCTCTAACACCAGCCTAATCATTTGGGCAACTCTATGCTCCATTTCCCCATGGACAGAAGTTTTTAGCAAGCTTACAAGGCTATTATTTTCTCATTACAATGCATTGGTTTTAACACCACAGCAGAGCTACTACCACATGTATGGCCACTGTTAGGGTATGTCCAGACTACCTGCCGGAACGGCGGGTAGCGATTGATTTATTGGGGATCGATATATCGCGTCTCATCTAGTGCTCCTGTCGACTTTGGAACTCCACCAAAGCGAGCAGCGGTAGCAGAGTCGACAGGGGAGCTGCGGCCATCAATCCTGCACCGTGAGGACAGGAGGTAAGTCGAAATAAGATACGTTGACTTCAGCTATGGTATTCCCCTAGCTGAAGTTGCGTATCTTACATTGACACCCGCCCCCCGCCCCCCACCAGTGTAGACCAGGCCTTATAGACATCCCTCTACATAATTTCCATGCTGTGTACCATGGATGCTTTGGGTGTGGAAATCAGCAGAGGGAGGAAACATGTAAACAATACAGCACCACAGTAATTGAAAGTAGTGGGATATCCAGCATTACATCAAAAGCAGCAGTATTCTTTCATTCTCAATAGAATGACTGCCATAAATAAAGTGCATATAATATATATTATACACACACGATGAATGAAAATCAACAATTTAAAAGGCCCCAAAAGGGAGGAAAATAGAAATAACAGTTAATAATAAGATCTCCTGGACCAGGTTTTCAGCTGGTGTTCACACCTGCTCAGGCTTTGACCCAACAGCTCTATGTAAATCTACTACTATAAGACTTAATACAGCACTAGCTAAAACATGATTTAAAATTAAACAAATGGCTGTGTTGAGGCTTAAAGATAGCAGACTAGGAAGTTGTAGACTCATGACAATGAAAAATAAATGCAGACAAATGGAACACCCACTCTCTTGGTCTACCAGCATGGGAAAGTTGGTTTCCATTATATTACAGAAAGGCGTCCAAGCTCTAATAGTCCTAAAGCCTGATTCTTCACTGCCTGGACCTTGTGTTGTTGTTTACTCCAGCACAACTTGGCTGTAAATCGGTACCAGCTGAGAATTCTCTCCTCACACTAGTGATAGCATTTTACACCCACTTTGAACAGGTATAGGTGCAAGGCAATGGAGAACAAGGCCCTAAAGCTAGCTCCTCAGCTAGTAAAGTGTAGCTTTAAATACTCTTGATCTGGTCTGATTTCCTGAATCAAGGCCCTAGTACATCATTGCTGTTCAGGACAGCATATAAGCATATGCTTATCTTTAACGGGACTTAAGTGCGTTCCTGAAGCTGGGATTCCCCCATGCTAGAGTCTGGTAGGTGTTACCTGCTAAAATCAAATACTGCCCAAAATAATTCAGCATAAGAGCATGACAGTAGACACTCAGTACAAAAACAAAACAAAACAATCCCATTCCGCCAGCTGTAGGCATAAATGACAAAGAAATACCCACGATTTGGAAAATCTGTTCTTTAAAAAGAAACCTGAAATTAGTCTCATGGGGTAGGTCAACAAAGGCTAAAGAAGGCTCCTTTGTCAAGATCATTTTTCAAGCCGTTTGGTGACAGATTGTTATAGATCTTATTCAGTGTACTAGGCATGTTATAAGGTGGAAGAACTAATTTTATTTGACTTACCTGGGACACAGAAAACAGAACAGTCAAGCATATAGCAAATGGTCTTCACATCTGTTTCCTGAATATTCAACGGGCTGAATGCATAGCTCCATTAACTATACACCAGCTGAGCAGCTAGCCCAATATAATGATAGTTTGGTTTTTCTTTTTAATGGATACTCTTGCATATTAGAACAAAAAGACCCTGTAAACCAATGAGCTAAAGCATACCAGCCTGAAGAAGGCAGGAGGTAGAGGGCCCAGGAAACTCTTATGTTGTCTAGGTTTGAGTTTCCTTCAAGAGAAGGACAAAGGTTCAAGCTGAATCTTATTGTACCTGGGCAGGACTCATTTATTGCTGCCCTGGTGGTGTATGTGTGGTCTATGTACTGCATACAGCCTAGCTTTGCATTTGGAGTTCAGACACAACATTGATAGTCCCAGGTAAGAAACTAGATAGATAAATCGATTATCCATCACTGGGCAAGCTCCAGTCTTAGGTTTGGTCTGCTCTGGATTACTGCTCTCTCGCCAGCATTTGCCCCAAGAACATTCCAAGTGTACAGCTACATGCTTCTGTGTCCTTCTTCTCTGTCAGCTCCCTCCAACTCAGCACACACGTACTGCATCCTTGGCTTGTCTGGCATGATGTAGCCTTTATGACTATATGTGGCCTATTGGCCACCAAGTTATTATCTAAAGCATCAGTTCTTCATGCCTTCCATAATGGGATGGTAGGTTACAACGTTTTGGGACCCTCTCCTATTGTTTTCATTATGCTTCCCCTCACCCTGCCCCAATATCTAGCCATTAAGAAAGGGAAGGTGGTCACACCTCCTCCTTTTTACGTGTTTGCAACCCCCCCATGTTAGGAAGCCCTGGTCTAAATGTTTACAGATCAATCCCTTTTATTATCTGCTCTGATATTTTACCAGATATTGAAGTGAGTCTCATTGACTTTTACTCCCACCCCACTGTTCTCATTTATTACCGACTTAACTGATAATAATACCTTTGCTGTCCTTCAGTCCCCGGCAACTCATCTGTTTTTAATGAGTTGTCAAAAATGACTGATAATGGCTCTAGTCCTCTCTGCCTGTTCTTTAAGAACCTTTGGCCGAACATGAGCTGACCTTGGTGATATGTAAGTATTTAATTCAACTATGGATTCATTCACCTACTGTTGTCTCAATCCTTTCCACCAACCCGACAGGCTCTCATTTAAGTATCTCACTGTCCCTCCTACTGGTTTAAAAGTACTTTCATTAAATACTAGGGCTGTCTACATTAAAGACTTCTGCCACTGTAGCTGTGTTGGTCAGGGGTGTGAAGAGGTGTGATTCTTGACTGACAAATTGTGCTGGCAGAAGCACATGGGGTAGATGCAGCCGCACTTTTACTGTACAGCTTGTTTTGTTTGGCAGCAGTGGGAAGATTTGCTGGTATAAACTGTGTCCACAACGGAGAGTTCTTTGCTGGTATAATTACTGGTATAGCTATGCTGGCAAAGTACTCCTAGTACTGACATGGACTAAAACAAATTCTGTGCCTCTTCCCCCGTGAAATCCCACTGAGGTCAATGAGATTGCACAGGGCAAAAGTCAAAGCAGAATTTAGTTTTAGTGAAAAATAATTTGTGTGTGGTTCACTGTAGGCCCAAGGTGAGCTTTGAACTGGTGCTTTCAACTGATATGCTAACCTCTGGGTGTAACCTGGTGCTCCTACTGACTTCAGTTAGAGCTCAGTTTAAGTATAGAAAGGCAGAATCCATATTTAGGATGAAATAATTGGTGGTTTGGCTGCTATGGAGCATTGTACTCAAATGAAGAGATGCAGTTATTTGGTTCCAGTATAACTAAGGCCTGGTCTACACTAGGGACAGGGCCGGCTCCAGACCCCAGCGCGACAAGCATGCGTGTGGGGCGGCACTTGCCAGCAGGGGCGGCAGATTGGGCCGGCGGACCTGCCGCAGTCACGCGATTGCGGGAGGTGCACCGGACCCCCGGGATGACCGGACCTGCCGCGGCTGCAGGGGACCTTCCGCAGGCGTCACTGCGGACGGTTCGCTGGTCGCGCGGGTCGGCTGGACCTCCCGCAGGCATGACTGCGGCAGCTGAACCGCAGCCGCCGGACCAGTGAACCGCCCGCAGCTGCGGGAGGTCCAGCCGAGCCGCGCGACTAGCGGACCCTTACCAGTCAAGCCCGCAGGAGGGGCGCCTCCCGCGCATGACTGCTTGGGGCGGCGGAATATGTAGCGCCGCCCCTGACTAGGGAGGGGGGTCAAACTAAGGTACGCGACTTCAGCTACACGAATAGCGTAGCTGAAGTCGAACTACCTTAGTTCGAACTTCTTACCTGTCCAGACGCCGCGGGATCGAAGTCCGCGGCTCCCCCGGCGACTCTGCCACCGCCGTTCATGGTGGTGGAGTTCCAGAGTCGACGGGAGCGCGTTCGGAGTTCGAACTATCAGACGCGATAGTTCGAACGCCGAGAAGTCGAACACTACCCGTCGACCGGGCCGTAAATATGGACGTACCCTAAGGGAATTCATGGGTGTGCATTTTGTGTTACTTAGGAGGAAATATCACCAAAGTTCTGTGAGTTCAGCTATATTGTTTCTGATTCAATCAGGATCCTGAGAAGAGCTGGTTGAAATTTTTCGGTTAATTTCCTTGTTTCAACACAATTTTTCATCAACAAATTCAAACTTTGAGGAGAAAGGTAATATATTTTTTCATGTTCCCCTGCTGTTGAATTGTTTGAAATTTTAAAAACACAACAATGTTTTTAATCACAAAAAAGGGCCTGGTATTTTAGCTTGCTGTGGTTATGAGTTAGAAATGCATCTCCGAAACCCTCATTTTTCAGGAATGCATCAAAATGTCAGCTCACTGGTTTGTTCCAAACGACTGGGAAGGCCTTAAATCAAGCCACTGAGTCTCAGCAATAAGGTACCAGTGTACCTTTTACTAAGGGCCTCGGCCAGCTCTCGCTGAAGTCTCTGGGACTGTTTTCATGTAGTTTAATGGGAACTGGATCAGGAATCTATCTGCTTACGTACCTACCTAGATAGGCATTTATACCATGCTCATCACCATGTTATTAGTGAAAAATAATTGGGTATATTGATCATGCCTGCGCTATCTGGATTCACAGAACATTGAGCTCCCAGAGTCTGTCTCACTATGCACATTGTTTAGTGTAAAACCTGGAATGGAATATCTGGAGGACAGGCTCTTTTTTGTCTATTCCAGAGTCATGGTCAGAGTCTGGAGGGGACGTTGTCCTGATCATCATTGACCTTCTGCTGTATTTCCTACATCTGTGGGAGAAGAAAGTAGCTTTTCTCTTTGGGAGATAACTATATGGTTGCTAATGCTCTTGTTGCCCTTCTAAACGGGGAACGACAGTAGAGTGCATGACTATTCCTGACCTTTTTAGCAGAGTTCTTTAGAAAATGATTTTCCCGAAACTACATTTGAATGCTGTTGCATGGAACAGATTTTCACTGCTCTGCACTTTTCCTTAGAAATTGCATTGTGTGAATTGTCTCTTGCATTTTCTAAGCATGTCACCAAGTAGCCATAAAATATAAAATATTAGAAAAATAAATATGGCACACCAAGAAAATCTATGAAGTACAATAGACAAACAATGCAGAAGGTGGTTCAAGTTTTTATCAACAAAAATGCAATAGACTTTAGAAGATCTGTTTCTATAGTTCAGATGGAGCCATGTGAAGAATATCTGTACATTCAGTTCTATTGATTTGGTCACATAGGGTCAAATTCACCCATCCCAAGAAACTGGGCTTTGTGTGTGGATTGCTGCAGGGGCTTTTGGGGAATTCACCACCTACCCACAGACACGGCATGGGCCTGCAATTTAGCCACTTTACCAGTCTATGGAACAGAATAGTGGTTGTTCCCTCTCCATACCTACTACATGTGTTGGTTTGGCCTCTGTAACCATATAATTCCACATGCTGTGCTTCTGCATCAAGCCCCTCACTAAATCACCCCACCATGCCAGCCGAGTCCCAGAGCCAGCATAGAGTGGCACCCAGTTTCCTCTATCTGCACATTCCTTGGGCAGCCCTATTGGGACGCTTTAGTACAGACGGCCTTGCATGTACACCCAATGCCAGTGTGAATTTCACTCACAGCATTTTTCCTCTGAATTAGGTGTTACCTGGAAAAGCACATTAAGATGCTGCTGTTGCTTGGCAGGGTGCCACAGAAACAGTTTGCCGATATGTAAACCATTTGGCATAAGCAGGAAGAAATGCCTGAAGTCATCAGCCTCCTATTTTGTCATTTCACTATCGTTATGCATGTGTAAAACTCACACGAACATGCATATCTAGCAGTTTTTCAGGGCACCATTGCTCTTCATTAGTACAAAGATATATCTAAATGTATTTCAGGTATGTTAGCTCATACACATAGGATATTTAAGTGCAGACTTATTTCAGGCACTGTTGTTTCGCCATCAGATTTTTTTTAAGTGCAGTGTTGCACAAATGTGCTGTGAAATTAGTAAAGCACATACTAATGCTTTCTTTATTCATTTAAAATATTGGTCACGAACTTAGTAAGTTTTTGTTTTCTTTTTGCATGTGCAAATTTTGGTAGGTTATGAATAGATGAAATAGTCCAGCTGAAATTAGAAATGGCACAAATCTACCAAAGTTAAGCTTTCCTGACGTTAGAAAATGTTGGGTAAGTTTTCATTTTCTTAATGGGGTTTGGTGCCTGTTAGATTTGGCAACAAACAAACAAAGCTGGAATGAAGAAAAGATAGTTTAAAAAAACACCCAAACTTTGGATAATTTTGATTCATTTGAAGTCAGGAAACTTGTAAAAAAGCCAGTACTTCTCAGATACCCAGTTTAACTTCCAACCCAAAATTCTCTAAAGAAGCATTTGAAATTTTGGGTGATTTTCCAAAAGACTGTGGTTCAGCCATTGCTAGCTGAGGCTTGTAATGGTTTCAGGTTCCATCTTCAAGATTTCAGGTCATTTTATTATATTGTGTGGCTTTGTTAAAAGGTATTTTGGACAATTGAGATGTCTATAGGGAAACCCAGTTTAAGATTCTCTGACTAAAATAGGAATGCTCAAGATAGTAACTCTGTTTTCCCTCTGAACCAAAGATGTTTCCATTGGAAAACAATGACTTTTACTGGCACCATTTTAGCTGAGTGACTCACTGAGACCCAATGTGATATTATTAGAAGATTACAGTTCAGGTATTGTGTAAGGCATTGTTCCCAGGAAAGTATCTAGTGGCAGAGGGCTTCAATGGAACTATGACAATTTACAGCTGAGGAACTGCCCCTTTGTCTGTAGGTTAGCCGGGTCTCATTGGATATTAATGAAGCCATCGACACATTCACTTTAGTCAGATATTTTGGAGGTGATCTCTAAAACTGTTATGATTTTCTTGTAACGGATTATAAGAGTTGTTTAGATACGTTGGGCTAGCTCAAGATTAAGAGGTGAGGTGACTCGTCTACAAGTGCCTACACAGGGTAAAGATTTCTGACAGTAGAGGGCTCTTTAATCTAGCAGAAAAGACGTAATGAAATCCTGTAGAAGCTACAGAAATTCAAATTAGAAATAAGGTGCACATTTTTAACAGTGAGGGTAATTAACCATTGGAATGACTTACTTAAGGACATAGCTTCACCATCACTTGAAGTTTTTAAGAAAGACATCCACTCTTGATTCAAAGACAAGCTCAAGCACAAGTTATCGGCTTGCTGCAGAAATTACTGAGTGAGTTTCTATGGCCTGTGCTCTGCAGAAAGACAGACTACATTATCATACTGGCCCCATCAGGCTTAAAATCTATGAAATCTTGGGCTCTGGTACAGTTCCTATACTAGAGGAGCAATAGACATTAATATAATAAATTCTGGTAGCACATGTCCAGAACAAAAAATATATTAAAATAATTGAAATAAAGATGATGAAATATGTTGGACTAGTTTTCTTAATGAACATGCTCCTTTTGGGGCACAATTCTGCAAGGTGCTGCTTAGTACCCTCAAGGCTCACTGAGTTAATGTGAGTGGATGGTTGAGTTCAATGGAACTTGAGGGTGCTCAACCGCACCAAGCATAGTTCACCACCAGGCAGGATTGAGCCCTTAGTGAATTATTTGTGCAACGATATTTTTTTTCCTGTGCGCAAACTCCAAGCCGCCCTCTGCTAATTGCAAATTGTTTTTTAACTTTTGGCAGATTGCTACTACTGTGATTTTGCGAAAACAGACTGGAAATATTAGCAGAAAAGTAAATATTGCTGAAAAGGCGACTATGTTGCCATGAAAGGACAGCATGTTATTAAACTATTTGCGTGACTGAAGTACTGTTGAACTCCAGCGCTTTCTTGTTTAATTAAACTTGCCCCTTTCAGCTATGAAGTGCAGTGATAGAAAGCAATTATTCAGATTTGCTGACTAGAAAAAAAGATTTCTTTTTCCATTCATCTTACAGTAAACCAGTCAGCCAGGATAAGAAGCAGTGGTGAGCGTGAGGGGAAAGAAATGCAGTAAGTGAGTAGCTAACATGGTGGTATTGCTAGTGCAGTCCCTGGGAGACATAAGACATAAGAACACAAGAATGGCCATACTGAATTAGACCAAAGGTCCATCTAGCCCAGTATCCTGTCTTCTGACACTGGCCAATGTCAGGTGTCTCAGAGGGAATTAACAGAACAGGTAATCATCAAGTGATCCATTCCCTGTTGCTCATTCCCAGCTTCTGGCAAACAGAATGGCCTTCAGGTAGCCCAGGTAGGCTGGAAAATGACAATGACAAGCTTTCTCTCAGAAGCTCAAAATGATCCTTTATTCCTGTATTATGATTATCATAGATAATCATGATAGAATATCTGGGTTGAAAGGGACCTCAGGAGACCATCTAGTCCAATCCCCTGCTCAAAGCAGGACCAACCCCAATTAAATCATCCCAGCCAGGGCTTTGTCAAGCCGGGCCTTAAAAACCTCCCTAGGTAAGGATGGAGATTCCACCACCTCCCTAGGTAACCCACTCCAGTGCATCACCTAGACCTTCCCCACTGCAACTTGAGACCATTGCTCCTTGTTCTGTCATCTGCCACCACTGAAAACAGCCAAGCTCCATCCTCTTTGGAACCCCACTTCAGGTAGTTGAAGGCTGCTATCAAATCCCCCTCACTCTTCTCTTCTGCAGACTAAATAACCCCAGTTCCCTCAGCCTCTCCTTGTAAGTCACGTGCCCCAGCCCCCTAATCATTTTTGTTGCCCTCCGCTGGACTCTCTCCAATTAGTCCACATCCTTTCTGTACTTGGGGCCAAATTGGACACAATATTCCATATGTGGTCTCACCAGCGCCGAATAGAGGGAAATAATCACTTCCGTCGCTGGCAATTCCTGCTGGCAATGCTTCTACTAATGCAGCCGAATATGCCATTAGCCTTCTTGGCAACAAGGGCACACTCTTGACTCATATCCAGCTTCTCATCTACTGTAATTCCCAGGTCCTTTTCTGCAGAACTGCCTCTTAGCCAGTCAGTCCCCAGCCTGTAGCAGTGCATGGGATTATTCCATCTTAAATGCAGGACCCTGCTCTTGTGCTTGTTGAACTTCATCTGATTTCCTTTGGCCCAATCCTCTAATTTGTCTAGGTCACTCTGAACCCTATCCCTACCCTCCATCATATCTACCTCTCCACCCAGCTTAGTGTCACCTGCAAACTTGCTGAGGATTCAATCCATCCCATCATCCAGATTAATGAAGATGTTGAACAAAACCAGCCCCACGACAGACCCCTGGGGCACTCCGCTTGATACCGGCTGCCAACTAGACATTGAGCTGTTGCTCACTACCCATTGAGCCTGACGATCTAGCCAGCTTTCTATCCACCTTATAGTCCATTCATCCAATCCATACTTCTTTAACTTGCCCACAAGAATACTGTGGAAACTGTGTGAAAAACTTTGATGAAAAGCATAATGAAGCAGTATCATTAGCAGTTTGATTATGGAATGTTGTCATGTCCTCTCTCTACTCCCTAATCCAAAGCCCAGTGAAGTTAATGAGAATCTTTCCATTGGCTTCAGTGAGTCAGGGCCTCTGACCAGATCCTCTAGGAATGAATTCTGAGAAACAGGCTGTGATTCATAGTTCAGATTCTCACCCTACCTTTGGGATTAAGCCGTTTATTTTGGGTGAGACATAACTGTGTGAACTTGTTCTTGTAGCTATGAACCCATGAGCATGTAAGGGCTATTTCCCATCACAGATGCAGAGCAATTGATGATTTAAACTGGGCTGGTTCATTTTAAATGGAACTGGGGGAAATGTCTTGTTGGAAGACTGTTATATTGCAGCATGGATATGCAAGTGGTGGACTTGCAGTTCAGAGAAATCCTGGCAGCTAAAAGTATTGCTAAAGGATTTCTTTAATATAAATGTCTACTGTGTAACACTATAGAGCAATCAGAAGTGAGATGCTGTTCCTAGATATGTCAATATTGGTACAGTACTTCAAGGTCTCCTATTTTAAAGCATGAGCCAATGAGGCCCACAGCTGTCAATGGGAACAGGATTTTGGGTCACAGAATAATAATCTATTTTATTCAGGCTTTTAAGCCATGCCCGCCACCAGGGTATCAAAGCGCCTACTCTGTTTGGGGATCCAGACAAATTAGATTTAGGTTTGTAGTAGCTCAAGCTCCATCGTGGGTTGTAACATGCAGAAATGAGTGGGGCACGGTCAAGCAGAGCCAGGCTTTTAGCGTACGCTGGGGCCTTTTTTCTGGCTAAGACAAAACAAAGACGAACCAGCGCTTTGCAGAATCCTACTCGACTTCTTAATAGCATTAAATGTAGTGCAGCCAGTGCATAGGTAGTAGTCACGATGACATCCTATTACAAGACGAGTCTGCTCATCACGTAGCTCCCTGATGACTGAGATGTGAATTCCTTCGGCAATATATGTAAAACTAGTCACCCCCATGATAACAAGTGACTGACACAGGTGCTTCATCATTTGTTTATTTTTAAAGGATAAAAATACAAACAGTTCTCTAAGAAGAAAACATTACAATGCACAAGTATAGTCACCTCCTACAACATGTGAGACAAACAATAAACAGAGAAGAGGTCAGATGATAAATAATAAAGACATTGCCCCAGAATCCCGTTTCGGTATTAATCAAACACTGCACACCGGAGAGTGTTAGTTCTGATGTTCAAATCTGATACTGTGGGCCAGATTCTCAAAACTGAGTCTCTTTGAAGGTCAGATGCCCACTGTTTCACGCCCCACTGCATGCCTCTCACATTGCAGGCCAGTTCTGCTGGCAGGTGATTGGGACCGGAGAACAAGCCATATCCCTGACTGCTTCTCACCTCCTTTGGCACATTTCCCTGGGGAAATAGGGAGTAGGGGAATACAGTGGTGCAGCCCCTTAATGGAGTAAATTCTGCCTGTCTTTACATGGAACACACGAGCTGGGATTTGGGAGGAGAGGCTCTTTATGTACTTCCCTATCACTGGGCATGCGTGTAGGGGCTAGGCACAATCCAACCTACAGTAAATATTTGGCTTATGTCCATTGATGCTAAGCTAAGCTATCTCTTGCTTGCACCGTATTTAAAATGAGAAGACAACTTGCCATTAGTGATATTTTACATTTTGAACAGGCTCTCTTGTTTGCTCTGTGTTTGGGGTTTTTGCTCTGGGCACTGATCAACCCATCTAACAGCATATTTCCTTTGGCGATCGGTGCTCCATCAGTTATCTCATAGGGATCAAGAGTCATAAACAGATTTTAGGTGAAATCAGGTAATGTTGGAATGAGATGCAGTCAGAATTAATGGCATGAAACAGAAAGCAGTTACCGTGAGAAGCATCCAGAAAACAGCAGAGACAGGAACTCAGAAGAGACTAGGATATAAATAAAAGGACAGGTGTTCTCTTTGGTTGTGTAATGTGATGGAAACTCAGTAATTGAGCTATAAATAGATGAGAACAAAAGCAAAACATTCAGAAAAGTACACTAAGGGTCAGATCTTCAGTTGGTGTAAATCCAGGGACGTCAGTGTTATTAAGTGATTTACCCTGGCTGCATATATGACCCTGTAAAGGTATGGTAAGCAGGGACAAAAATAGCATTGGTCAGAAAACATTCACCAAAGTGCCTAATGTTATGGACTACACTCTGTGGACACAGTTGTGATAAATTGATGATAAAAGAAATAAATGCAGACTATACCTGGACGACTAGATTCTTTAACAGTTTCTTAATTAACTCATGTATTCAGTGTCTGTGTCACAGTTACAAACAATTCTAAAAAAAAGAAAGGGGCCACGTTTATATTTTGCTTCATGGGTGTATTTTGGGAATGCCAGTAGCTAAATCAGTACAAATACTGAAGTCAACTAAGCTCAGCCTGAGAGATATCTGATCAGGTTACAGTGGTCACCCTTCAAACTTGGCCCGTTTTGCTGTAAATATAGTTACCTCAGTGTTTGCAGTACTACTGAAGGGATGTTATTTAGTTTTTGATGGCAACTGGCAAATTTTTAACAGTGACCATCCTACATGTTGTGTAGAAAAATGAACCAAAATGTCAGAGTTAAAAATCATACTTAAACTCTAAAACCATCTAAGTCTAACTTTTAGCTTCAGTGCTTTAAAGTGAAATGCTGGTCTCAATTTTTCCTGTTTTCAAGTCCCTCTTCTTTCCTTTTTACTGAGCTGAGGCTGGGCAATTTTCACTGAAGTGATTCATTCAACAGTACCTTTTTAAACATAGAAAATGAGGCGATCTAATTTTTTCTTTTGGTAGAACGTTTACTCAGGTGAGCAGTTTCATAAATGAAGACAGACTCCATTTGTGTTCCAAGATTAGGAAGAAAACTCGTATGAGGGAAGAGCACTTCCTGGTTTTCCTAGGCCAACATCATTGTTGAAGCTTATGCTTTAAGAGCTGACATTTCACTAAGCAGTCTAAAGGAAAAACTGTGCTTTCATTTGAAACTTATCATATAAAAGCTTTGGATGCTGTGTGCAAGTCAGTTTAACTATTAATGTCTATTGAAGGGAGTAATCACAGTCCTGGAGCTTTTCTGCACAACCCACTTTCATGCAATAGCTGTTATGTACATATCACAGAGCCAGTCTCAGTGTTATCATTTACCTTATTGTCAAAGACTAAGGGTCTGAGCCTCAGCAACTATACATCAGCATAGCTCCATTGACTTCAAAAGAATTACACTAATTAAAGTCTGCTGAGACTCTGGCCTTAAAACTCTCCCTTCAAGCAGGATCTTTCCACTTGTCAAGTGGTACTAAAATAACTGCAGTTGAAAGTGTTTTCCTCCCACTGTCGCTAAATCTAAAACCCTGTAGAGGAGCTTGCTTCAGATCTATTGGTGTGTCTCAGACTCTATTGCTCACATTCGCAGGTGAGCAGTCTCCTATAAGCCTAATCTTTGCAAAGTTTTATATTTTAGTACAACACAATAGTAATAAATAGGAAGATCTTTATTTGGATTGTGGAATAGTTCTACCTGGCTAAGGAATGATTTCTGCAGCACAGACAATACATATTGTTTAATTTAAACTTATTAATGGCTTTGGAAACATGTATATTCACAAAATTGAATACCCATAACCTTCCTGAGGATAACTGAAAGCCATGTGAGTGCATTATTTCTGAAGGACTAGCAGAGTCAGAAAGAGTTACATCACTTTAAAGGGTATTCAGTTAATTTATAAACCAGCTAAAACCGCCCCTTTGGTACATCCTGCCTGTTTTGGAACTGTATAGACTAAAATCCAATAAAACTAATGTAAACGTCTTACAGGTTAGTAAACAGAGCCTGGGTCCTGACTAGGGCCTCTGATGCTAGCCTACTACACATAATAATAATCTGAGGATCTCACAGTGCTTTGGAAATGTTAATGAATTATATCTCACGGCATCCCGGTGGCCTGTGTAATTATTATTCTAATTTTACAAAAGGGGAGTCTGAGGCTTAGAGAAGTGATATGCGATTAGCGGAAGTGAAATGAGTACTGAAATGAGTACTTTAGTGCTACAGGTGAATACAGTCAGAACCAATACATCTCTACCTGTGACCTGCTGTTGAATGTGCTTTCTAACCTCACGCCTTGATTTCCCCCCACCCCTATTTTACCTCCACCCCAGCTGACTGCATGGAATAGAGAAGAGGAGATGATATGGGTGGCACCTCACCTGCTCCACTTCAGAGGCAGCAAACAACCCTTATAAGTTTGTTTCTCTGTGAGGTGGCACCAGGTCATTCCACATATCTATTTGCAGGCTTGTCAGGCATGTGCAAAGTTTGCAAATATATCTGAAACTTCCTGCTGGATTCAAAGGGCACAACCGAAATCTTTTAAAAAATGTTACACAACTCTAGTGTGATACTACTTGATTTGTCTGTCAGGCATTTAAGATATGCAGTGTTGTAGAGACCTGAAGAGCTCTGTGGAAACTCAGAAGTTTCTCTCTCACCAGCAGAAGTTGGTCCAATACAAGATATTGCTTCACCCATCTTGTCTCTCTCAAGACATCTAATGTACCTTCCTTTAGAGTATGACTGCAGACAATGAGACCCTCATTTTCAAACCTTACTACCCCACATAAGATTCCAAAAGCTATATTTAAGCAGTTAAAGAAGCGGCCAAATTTTCAGAGCTTTTGGGTCCCACAGCCCTCACTGAAGTCAGTGGGGTCTGGGGCACTATGCTTTAACAGCAGTATGTGAAGCTTCAATGTGTATTATCCAGGCAGTCTGTTTTTCAGGCTATTGCTTTCAGTCTTGTGCCTCACAGACCAGTAATCCACTAATGCCCACACCTGCGGCTTTCTGTGAAGAGAAAGCGTTGCAGAAGGCACTGGTTCAGCTGCTCCCAGATGTGGCACCAGATGTGGCTCCCAGATGTGGCTCCCAACTGGCACCATTAACACGTGTACATTGTTTAGAATGCGGTAGCACCCAAAGTGCATGAAACGTTTTCCAAACACAGATGGAGACAGTGCTCTGAAGAGCATACAAAATATCTGGTGATGTGCAGTAGCTGTTTTTGATTGCACGCAAAGCATGCTACAAGCTTAGCTTCTGATGGGAATTCTTGACAGCTCCCCAGCACTGATCTGCATTACACTTAGGCCAAGGGCTTCAGATTCTGCTTTCAATCCCTGAAGATAGGGACTGACAGAGGGGGAAAAAATGGATCTCCATAATAAAAGTACAATATGAATAGTTATTATAGAACCCAACTGGGGTTCACTGTGTGGAAGCTAACACTTGGCTAGACTGAACAAACTACACAGAGCCTTGCTGCCTGGTGTGCAGAGAGATTGCAAAGGCTGCACCTCCTACCGCACCAATCCCCTTACACTGGTGGACTCTACTACTCAGGTTGCAGTGAACTGATGAAGAGGGGGAACAGAGCTGGGGCTTTGCTATCTCCCTGCCTGCTTTAGTGTGATACGAGCTCCCATCAGTGCAGGTAAGGAGCAACCCCCATGTGCTCCTAAAGGCAGAGACTGTGTTTGTGATCAAGCTTCGGCAGCATATTGCAAAAGGTGGAGAAAGCTTCCTGGGCAAGCCCCACTCTCCCTATCAGACTTAATGGAGGTAGCCATAAAAACGTATACCACATTTTAAGTGGCTTCACTTCCCACTGCAAATGATATATTACAAGGGAAAAAAGTAGTCCCTTGTCAATGTATGATAATGAATGTCAAACCTCGGGCTAGAAGTCTTCAGATATTCTTCATTGTTTCTAAAAGAATTTGGAAGTACCTAAAACATGATGCAGTGTGAAAACCAAAATGTTTCTTTTTAATTTAAATCTTTTGATTACTGCACGTCTGCCTGCGTTATGTATTCATTTTCAGATTATCTTAAAGACTTAATTTAGACAATCTGCAGTTCTCTAACCCAGGTTTTTAATTCCCAACAGTTTCAAGCTGATTTGAGTAATCCATCTATAAGTCTCTGTATTAGGACCAGATTTAAAATACCTCAATCAAACTTTAAATCTGGTTCTAATACAGAGACTTAGAGCTGCAATTCAGATCAGCTTGAAATGCTTGGCACTTCAAGCAAACATATGTTCAAGAGAAAAAACCTTCTACACAAAACATTCCTTCCCTAAAGCTGACCTGCAAAGAATTTCTTTAAAAGTGGGAATTGTGTCCTTTCCCCTCTTTTATGACATATAAAGTGAGTGATATTTTTTAAAAAGAAATTCCTGATGGTTATTTACATTTAGAACTACCAGAGAAAGTTTAGTCTTCCCTGAAGACTAAAGAACTACTTTGCTGAAGAACTACTGGGAGGGCTCTGGGATGTTTATTTTGAGCTTTTAACTGAAGGAGAAAGGGTGTTGAATCTTTAACAATAGGGCTCCTTTATCAAATATGTCAATTAGTCATTGAAGGAAAATAGATGCTAAAAAACAAACCCCAAAGTATAAAACAGTCTGACTAAAAATCCCTTTCCCCCTTAATTGCTGATCATTCATTTACGTGGCTTACATTATTGCACTACTTCTCCTGCCATGAGGATCCTGCAACCTAGATGGGATCTGAATTTCTAGTGTGAAAAAACAAAAGGAAAACACAAAACAAAATTTTTTTCTAACACTTTTCCAGGCATCCTTTATAGATCAAAAAAAAAAAAAAAAAAAAAAAGAGGGGAGGGGAGGGGCGAGAACAGGCATAAACCTAGTTTATTTTCCTTTGCAGAGGACCTTTATCAAAGTATATTTACTTAAAAACAACTCTTTTTGAATGTGCTTTGTCCCTCATTTTACCAGGAATTTCACATTTGTTGTTGATGTCATATACGCTAGCAACAAGACTTCACATCCATGAGATTTAAGTTCAAGAGTGACAGGTTCCTGGAAGAGGCTGTTTTATAATTATTTCTGGTCGTCCATTATATTTTCAGATATTTATCTCCTTGACAATAAGCATCTCAAGCATGGCTAGCCACTCTATCTGACACAGGCTATGTCATCATTTCAAAAAAGGGATGAAGTCAATGGGAATTAGCTCTGAGGGTAACTCTGAGGATCTGGGCTTGTACTTTTACTGTCAGAAGACTAGGCTTATGAAAAGAGTCTATGATGAAATCTTGCTAAGCCAAGTGTCCTGACCCCCTAAGAATTGCAATGTAAGGGTATGTCTTCAATAGACTGTTGTATCTAGCGTTAACTGATTGCCAGCTAACTCGAGGTAGCTAACACATTTATAAAAGCTAGTATGGACATTCCCCACAAACTTGATCCAGGTATGAAGGTTGGTCTTTTCCCTAGGGTAAAGACACACGTTAGCTACCTCAAGTTAGCTGGCAGTTAATTAACTCTAGGTACAAGAGTCTAGTGAAGACAAGCACCCAGAGACTACGCATGAGATGAGAGAAGCACTTGATCTCTGTGAGAGGACAAGAAAACATGGATTCACTAAAAATTACAGCGGGCCTAATGCTGATATGTGCTGATCTCCCACAACTCTCACTGACTAATCAGAGTTGTGTACTTACCCTTACCCAAGGGTCAGATCTTAAGGCCCTAGGTGTGAATTTTCCAAATTCCCCAGAAATATTATAGTTTACCTGATGCCTCTTCTGAACAATGTGAAGTTGTAGCCTCATCATTCCTCCTTTGCCAAGGCAGATATATTAAAGGAATGAGGAGAAGCACTAAAATGTCATAGGACTGGCAAACATGGGTGACAGTAACCCCAGGCTGAGACTTAGGGGAAGTGAACTGGACTGGGACAAGTACCAACCTTTCCATTTTAATTTTCTATGATTTGTTTACTTTCTTAAAATTTATGTAGTGAGAGGTTGTTGCTAAGCTGAATTCCTGTCGCAATTACTTTTTCCCTGGTAGAGGCTTCTAGGCATTGCTGAAATACAAATAATTACTAATCACCTGGGCTAAATGTTTCTCCCAATAGCTCTGGTCATTTTTTGCTTGTGGAATTCAGTCAGAGGGTGCTAGAGCCCTCTATCTAGATGCAGTACACTAACCCTACCACCTTTAGGACATGCAATCAAACTAAAATCAAACCTGGGTCAGATCCTCAGCTGGTATAGTTCTATTGGAGCTGCAGTGATCTACACTACTTGACAATCCAGCCCTTTATGGAACATATCCAGGAGGACAGTGCCGAATGAGCAGCTTGGTCTCATTGCAGCTGAACATTTAAGAGGAGAGAAAGCAAAGGGAGAAGCAGGAAATGATGTCTTCATTAGCACAGCTCACACCCCCTTCCCTACACATCTACCCTGTGTTTCTAAAAACACAGACAGCCAGTTTAACACTCTGCTGCTGGAACACTGGAGCGTGAACATTATTCTTCTGAGCCAGAGATTTTAAAACAATGCAGAAAAATATCACTTCTCCTAAGGTCAGTGAGGGAAGAGACTGCTGCAGAAGTAGTGATGTGAGGCAGCTGATTAGCTGGGGCCTTTGGAGTAACTCCTGCTTTGTCTAAGCACTAAGCAAGAACTTTACCTTCCCTGCCAAGTCTGAGGCAGGAGAGCTGCTGAGGCATTTACTGTATTACTGTATTACAGAAGCCTTGGATTCATCATTTTGCACCTCAGAGAACCAGCCTAACAGTTGGGTGGGAAAGTGCAGCAACAGCTGGAGTGTCATTTGCTGAGTGTCAGCCTTCAGGCTTGAAGAAACCTCAGAGTTGCCATGCTGGTCAATGGAGCCCTGGCCTAATCACCACCTAGGCAAAGCTGTTCAGAGAAACCAGCACAGCCTCAGTGCTAGCGGGGAGGGGTTGGAGCTGATCTGCCCAAAGAAAGGCACAAATCCCCCATGTACATGGGGAGCGGGGCTCACAGGCTGAAAATACTCTGAGGTAAATACAGACCAATGAGCTTGTGGGTCAGTCTTGTTAGCTATGTTGAAAGCCTCCCTGCCAGCTGAGCAGCTCTGCTAAGGTGCCTAATGGAGAAAACAAGGCTCTCTAACTTCAAGTGCAAGACATTGGGGCAGTCTAGGAACTGAGTTAAGTAAACTGTCAGGTGCTCTAGGGCTTGTGGTAGGTAAAATTGTTTTTCGTTATTCTGAGATGTCACATGTTCTGGACTGGGTATGATGTTCTCCTGCATTCCCACAGCTGTGCTGTAACCTCACACATGCTGCAGGGACTTCCTTGTAATCACTCCTCCCGGCCACTGCACTGGATTGCTGGACATCTGAACTCTTGCAGGCAGACTGTGGCCATGTGTACATAACAAAGTTTTGCCAGCATAGCTATGTCAAGTTCAGCATGTGAAAACCATGCCCCTAAATGACACAGTGATGCTGGAAACCCTGTTCTCTCAACCCTCCCCCTCCCCCTGGGCACAGCTTATCCTAGCAAGAGAGTTCTTTTGGCAGCACAGCTGATGTCATACAGTTGCCCATATACACTGTGTCTCTAGCAGGGGATGTTGCTGGTATAACTGCACCAGCAAAGCCTTTCTAGGCTATACTAGTGCAGGGTCTCCTCTAGTCTCAGTGCTCCTTCTGGATCCAACAGCATACTGCAAAAGTCACTCTTTATCATGGGTGAGGAGCAGATTGGGGGTGGAGGGAGGGTGAAATAGTGCTCAAGGGGGACTGCTACAAAAGGGGATGGGTGGGGAGGCAGAGATTACTCCTGGCCTTGCTCAGCCCATCCAATGACACTGGTTATGTCCTCAGACTCTTCTGCCCCTTCTCCTCTCTCTCAACTCATAAAGCTCCCAGCTTACCTTCCCTAGGGGCTGCCTAGATTCCCTCCAATATCTTGATTCTGACTGACTTCTCCAGTCAACCCTGGCTCCCACAAGCAGGGGCAGCTCCAGACCCCAGCACGCCAAGCGCGTGCTTAGGGCAGCATGCCACGGGGAGTGCTCTGCTGGTCCCGGGAGGGCGGCAGGCGGCTCCGGTGGACCTCCCGCAGGCATGCCTGCGGAGGGTCCGCTGGTCCTGCGGCTCCGGTGGAGCATCCGCAGGCACGCCTGCGGGAGGTCCACCAGAGCCGCGGGACCAGCGGACCCTCCGCAGGCACGTCCGTGGGACCGGCGACCAACAGAGCACCCCCCGTGGCATGCCGCCGTGCTTGGGGCGGCGAAATGGCTAGAGACGCCCCTGCCCACAAGCTGCCCCTCCTTCTGCCCAGCTGTCTGTTGCCCTCTAGTGAGGTATGAGTTACAAACTTCTGCTAGCCCCCACCCTGTCCAACTGCTTGGGGGTCACAGTGACTGAAAAATAAGTGACTATTTCCCACTGATGGGAAATGTTGTACCTGGAGCTGCACAAAATTTGACAGATTTAAATTTGAGTGGTTTAGAAGGACCCTGTTGCCATGAAGGAAACAAGTCTCCCAGTGATCTAAAGCAGGACGATTTAGCCCCCAAGATAAGAATAATGGGTTTGGTTTTAGAGACAGATTACCCCTGTGTAGAACAGGCAATCATGGCAAATCTGCTTGCCTTTTGGTAGCTGATGCTATTACAATAGTGCGGGTGGAATAGCTTGGCAGGTTGAAGCAGAGGCATGACATGCAAAACTTAACTTAGCAACTGAGTACCTGTGTGTTCCAGGAATGTTAGTAATGGTTTCATTTCTATGCCATCACTTCCACCTACAGAACACATTTCAGCATTACAACATTAATTAAAGAGCATGAAAAACAGATTTAGACTGGAATATCTAGAACCGCTTAAACCACTACAAGAGTTTCAGGCTTTTGTAATTAGTATACCCAACTTTCCCTCTCTGACACACCTCTATCCTGGATCCCACTACGTTACTGCCACCCACTTCCTCTTCATTTGGACACATACTAATCCACGTTTGAGGCTGCTTGGTTCCCAAGCTCAGGATCGTAAGACAAGTTGCATTGTTAGAGCACACACAATTGAATGAGAGGATAGAATAGCTGAGGGCTTAGCCTGGTAAACCAGTACAGTTTAAAAAAAAAAAAAAAAGAAGTTAAGAACCACTGTCAAATGTTCGCTAGGAGCAGCTCCATCAGGTCTGCTAGTAGGAAACGCTTCTCCAAATCCTCGGGGGCTAGGTTGCATATGTCCTTTCACAAACTTCTGTTTGTGCTGCATTCTGAGTCCTCTTCTTTGGGTTTCAATCCAACACCTACAGCAGAAAGAGCATGTGTGTCAGGCACCTACTGTTGTACTCAAATTTTATATAAAAAGCATCTGAATAGTCATAACCCTTACACTTTTACCAGCTAAAAACTGACTGCTGTTCATGCCTGCAATCATTCCAATGTTGTTGTGTCACAACAAATCTAATGATATAAGAAAGAGAAGCAGTTCAGTATTGATTCAGGATTTACCCTGAGGATTTTACAAATATAATTTTTTTTTTAATCATTGCAAGCTTTCTCTCAAACCAATCATCAGGTATTGAAGGACTCACTCTTCGAAGCCAAAATGATGTGGTCAATGTTCATGTGCACATGTGATTTATTAATGCAATGAATGTAGTTTAGCTGAGGGATTAGTATCTGGGTACCAGCTAGCTTCAGGTTTGCAGTTCAATCCTTCTGCGTATTTAATTTTACCTCATCTTTGCTAATTAATTTTAACTAAAATGCAGAGGTTATGATGAAGGGTTGTCTCCGTGAAACTGCCTCTTTTTCAGAGGAAAGCTTGAAAATACCAGAGCACACTCCTTCAAAGGCAAACTATGCTGATTTAGCTCACTCCAGCAGTATGTTCACAAAAAACAAACAAACAAAATCAAAACCAATCTCCTGCTGCTCAGCAGCAGCGACTGTGAAAAATACTGGAGACTACAAGTATTTAAAACAATAATGGCTGTTTTTCCTAGTCTCCTGCTGGCTGCCACAATTCTACTGAAAAGTGACTGTGTGTGAGCTGCTGACTAAACATGCTCTAGCCTTCTAAAGAAAGCTCTTTATAAGAACTGCCTACATATAACTGTAATGTCAGTGAGTACTAGCTACCGAAAGAGCAGAATTTGTCCCTTATTATTTATGCACTGTTTAAACTGTACACAAATGAAGTGCTATCATGGTTATCTATTAGAACTTTGAGAAGTAATGGCCAACTCCTAGTCTAGTTTTCCAAAAGGGCATGTCTCTAACAGCCTTTTTCTAGCAGGCACAGAGTTTTCTAAGCATGAATCCAGTATTAACCTCTTAATTCCAGCATGTCACCAGAAGCTCTCTGAATACATCTTGATACAACTTATTTTAAAGAGCACATGCTATGGTGAAATCCTGACCCCACTGAATCAATGACAAAACTCCCATTGACTGCAGAGGTGCCAGAATTTCACCCCCAGGTACTTTTTGTAACAAGGTACATTATGATCAGTGTACCTGGTACATTTGGCAACAGCACTGTGATTAAAGCTGAATTGAGCCTTTTTTTCAAGAATCTGAAATTGATTGTGCACTTTCACAAATGATGCCTAAAAATGAGCTGCTGTCTGCTGGAGTTTCAGGTTTGTCCTTTCTAAGAATAGTTGTTAAATTATGAACTTTTAAACTGATGGGTTAAGTAGGTAAAGTTTTCTTTCATATGCAGAACGTTAAATTAAAATACAGTCAATTTCACCCAGCTGTTTTAATTCAGTAAGCATTCTGCTTAAGAAAGTTTCAGTGTGTATGCTTCAATTTATTTACGGAATTTAATGTATCATCTGATATAAGGGCCATGTAAAAACTCAAAAAAAGAAGGCATCAAATATAGCTTCATCCATTTACACATTTCCCAATAAAGTCCATCAACAGCAACACGAGCAAAGTGATTTTAACAAATGAGAGACAGCTGGTCGAAGATTAAACATGCGGACAGCTAAGAAAGTTAAATTAAAAGGTTATGCAACTTAAGTCATCCAGACAATACTAAACACCAAAAACAGATTAAGGTTATAGTGCAGCTGGAATTAGCGAGGCTGGAGGGGTGGGAAACAACCCCTAAAATACTTCAGGTATAGCTGACAAACAACCTTAACTGATGTGTTCATTTAGACTGGCTGAGAGCCAGATTCTGGTTCCCCACGATTGCTCTGTGCCAGTCTGATGATGCAAAACAGCCTTAACATTGGCTTAACTAGATTCTGAGTCACAGGGAAAGCCCTAGGTGTCATAGCTGGCTCCACGCCATCCTGTGCGCTCCTGGCTGTAGAGAGCATAGCCAGGGACCTGCAATCTCCACCCAATACCTGAGATCAGAATGGCCCATGGAGCCTAGAGGCAGCTGAACACAAGCTATAACAAGACAGTCTGTTTCTTTCATGCACTAACCTGACCAGCACCTCTAAGGTCAGGGCAGTGCAAAGATGCCTCCTCTCCCCTGCCTGCCCCCCAATCCAGAAGCAGCACCAGGCACAGCATGGCCAATCCCCACAATCTTCTTGCAAGAGTCTAAAACTTTAGCATGCTCATAATTCAAAAACCATAATTTCCTTTTTCAATATAGCTAATTACTTGACAATATACAGTATAGAAATATCACCAGCAAAAGAGAGCTCATTTGTTGGCTTCATAGTTAAATTTCATCTATCAATTTGAGTCACTTTGACTAAATCCAGAATAAATGGATTCTCTTCTACTGGTACAAGTAAATGATGTGTAGAACTACATTTATAAGAGCCTGTCAAGTTTCCTTCCCCACTCTGAACTCTGGGGTACAGATGTGGGGACCCGCATGAAAGACCCCCCCTAAACTTATTTTTACCAACTTAGGTTAAAAACTTTCCCAAGGCACAAATTTCACCTTGCCTTGAACAGTATGCTGCCACCACCAAGTGATTTAGACAAAGAATCAGGGAAAGGACCACTTGGAGTCCTATTCCCCCAAAATATTCCCCCAAACCCTGCACCCCCTTTCCTGGGGAAGGCATGAGAATAATATCCTCACCAATTGGTACAGGTGAACACAGACCCATGATCTTAAGAACAATGAAAAAATCAATCGGGTTCTTAAAAGAAGAATTTTAATTAAAGAAAAGGTCAAAGAATCACCTCTGTAAAATCAGGATGGTAAGTACTTTACAGATTAACAAAAGTTTCAAAAACACAGAGGATTTCCGCTCTAGGCAAAACTTTACAGTTACAAAAACAGGGATAAATCTCCCTCTTAGCACAGGAAAAATTCACAAGCTAAAACAAAAGATAATCTAACACATTTCTTTGCTATTACTTACTATTTTTGCAAGACTAGATGCTTAGTTCAGATATGGCTTAGGGAGATGTATTTTCCCTGCCCTGTTTCCTTGTTGACTCCGGGAGAAACAGACAAAAAACCTTCCTCCTCAGATTTGAAAGCATCTTCTCCCCTTATTGATCTTTTTGGTCAGGTTTGCAGGTAAAAGAGGAATTAACCCTTTACAGGGTAAAGAGGGATTTTATGCTACCCTTAGCTGTATGTTTATGACAGAGCCCTTAGAAAAAAATGAAAGCAACTTTAAGATGAGAAATAAGGCACCTATAAGTCAATAAATGCGGTGTATAGGATAAAAGCTCAGCCTCAAAAGGTGATCAGCAATATGATATATGTGTAAGCAGAATCTGAATGAATGCTTCCCTGACAGCTAGCCGGGCAGGGGGGGAGAGACTTTGGGTGTATTTAAGCAGGTCAGGAGCAAACTGGATTTACATAGATATTCAGCAGATAGAGCGGTGTCAAAGTAATCAACTTTGGCTGGTGTTGGGTTACAAATTACCTTAGTACTGAATGCAGGGGTAGTGAAATATGGTTACCAATGTTGTAATTATTGTAGGAATACAGGAAAGCAGGACTGTGCTTAACCTGTCCCGAATAAGGGGGTCCCCCTCAGTTGAAAGAACCTCATTAAGCCAGGGGCTTCAATGCCAGAGCCCTGTGATCATAAGAGGGGTGGGGGGCAGGTGTTCTAACTAGGAGGCTGCAAACCCTCCCCAAGGGTTCTTCCTGGACTAGTTAAACCTGTTCCTCCCCACTGTTTAAACAGGCTTCATTAGGAGCCTCTTTGTTATTTTAAATGCTCAATCAGAACTGAAACCATGTTGTAGTAGGACTGTGTTTCTGCCCTGCCTTCTAAGAGCTTAAAAATCACTGAGAGCTGAAATCACTTGAAAGGGGGCTGTGTCTACCCAGCCTGCAAAGAGCTGAAAATTACTAAGAGACTGATGTGCAGAGGTCACAGCATAGAGGCAGGTGGCAGCAGAAGGTGACCGACAGTCAACTGGCAAATGAGTGCCTGGTGAGGCACAGCATGCAGTCAGCAGGGCAGCTGGTGGAGAGGTGTGGCCAGCAGAAAGGGCCAGAGCAGAACCTCGCAGAGAGGGGTGGTGAGTAAGTACTTGAGCAGTGGAGGGAGTAAGGTGCTTTACCTCCCCTCCTCCACCCCGGGTGGGAGGTGAACTCTGCAGATGCACATCTGAACTCTGGGTCTGCACTGCCCAAGGACAGCAAGTGTGAGTGGGGTGCAGAGAACAGTCAGGCACATGAAAGGGACTTTTGGGTTGGTGAACTTGAGGGGAAAAGGCTACTGCCCAACTTACTGGGGGATGGGTTTTTTGCTCATGGTTTACATTTATGAATCCCGTTTGCAGTGTTTTCCCAACTTAACGCCCAGTTACTTGCCTCCTTTTATTAAAAGTTTCTTTTCTACACTCAGACTCTGTGCTTGTGAGTAGGGAAGTATTGCCTCTCAGAGGCACCCAGAGGGTGGTGTGTCATTTTCCCAGGTTACTGGGTGGGGGATCAAGATGGTTTTGTATTGTATCGATGGAAAGGAAACCCTAGATATTGAACCCAGCCCTGGGTTGCTGCTGGCTCCACCTGGCAGAAGGGTTACATAGGTAGAATGCCTGAAACGTCTGGAGCTTTTTCCTTTTAAAATTTTTCCCTGCTGGTTGTTTTTCCCTATTACAAGTTTATTATAATAATAATAAATAATAATAATAATTATTACATCCTGTTGTCCACCTTGGAGGATGCTGTGGCCTCTAAGGGAAAAAGGTGCACTTTCAACATGTGTTGAAATCCTTGCATAGACAAAACAGCTGTAGTTTAACATGTTATCTGGTTGAGGTAAAACCTATGGGAGAGCCTCAGGTTCACCTTGACCAGCTCACATGTGTTAAAACTACAATTGCCTTGTGTACAGTAGGATTTTAACGTTTGTGTTAACGTTAAAAAAACCCCAAAAATCTACCATTTCTCCCAGTGAAGACAAGGCCTATGATTAATTGATAACGCCTCACATGATGACATCACAAGAGCAAGACTAACAAGCTGAGCAACTCAGAGGGGTGGAGATATTTAAACAAACTACTTAAAACTCTGATTTTTTGTTTTTTCTCAACATCGACTTAATTCCGTCACTATGAGATGCTGGGGACTAAAGGTAGCTTCAATAAAAATTCAAGTTTACTGATTCAGTTAAGGAGAATGTTCACAATATGTATTTGAGACCTCAAATACATCTTCCATACTAATACTCAAAATCTTCAACTACTTGATCATTTCTTAAATTTATCTGCAGTGGGAAGGACTTAGACTCTCACCTCTAGCATTCTAGAGCTTGTTGGGTTTTGTACTTTTAAATTGTGCTGTATACCTCGGTAATTCAGAGCCATCGCAAGAAAAACCAACATCCAAACTATTTGTACTCCTCCAAGAGGAGAAAGGAAAGAAAATGCATAACATCTTACAGTAGATTAGATCACTGAGTAAAGAACTCATGTCAAAAAAAACTACCCACTGACAAATGCAAAGAAAAGAAAATTGGTCCACAGATACTATTCATAAATACATTTTCGCATCCTGGAGTTTTCATAAGTAGGCCCACATTCTAATTTTTTTTTAAATTAAGTTTAAAAAGGGTCTGTACATTTCACCTAGCAATTTTTCCTTCTGCTAAGTTGTGTGCCTCTTTTCAGAGCAGCAGTAGTATTTGGGAAGCTCTCCAATAATTCAGCAAGATGGCTAGAGGGCTGAACTCAGGGACAGCATAAGCCATGCTCGTGAACCTGTTGTCTTTCATGGCTCACCCAATATGTCCAGACCATAGGAGGGCAGTCTGAAAGGATATAGATGGAAATGTACTAGGTAGAACAGCTGCATGCATAATGTTTACAAAGCAAAGTGGTTCCAAGGTTGACTGGAGAAGAGAGAAGTTCCATGGACTATCTAGAGTGGTTTATGTGCTGTAGATATATACAGTAACCAGAGGTAAGTATTAAGTGTAGATGAATGAATGAAATAAGTATGTATGTACCTATTCAGACATGCACACAGAAACACCTACGGTACAGTATATACATAGTGCTCTATATACAGAATATATCCTATACTCATTGATTTGATTTGACTGTCAAGCTCATTGACTGACTGAAGTACAAACAAAACTAAGGACACCTGCACATTTTTCCATGACAACTGACAGAAGTACTCATACTCTCTCTCTCTAAATCATCATTGTTTAAAACTCATCAATTCCCATTTTCACTAAAAACATGCATTTAAGCAAAAGACATTTCCTTGTGAAAAACCAAAACTTCAGAACTTTGTAAATACTTATAGACTCCCTCACTCTTTGAATGGACCATAAACATGGCCAACATGAGTGATAAAAATAAAGCTGCAACATCCCATGTATCCATGAGGAGGTACATAAGTAACCTTGTCATAGTGAAGTGATGAAAAGAATGCAGCCATTGTATCAGTGGTAACTGATAGTGTTTTTCCCTGTAGTTAGCACTGTGAATCATCGAGAAGCCACTCTAACCACAAGATGCCATGCTGCTGGCCCTGGGCCTCATGCCCATTCCACCTATTTGGAGTCTCCTTGTCCACCAAAAGATCTGCTGCTGCTTTAGGGGGAGAGAACGAGGCACAACTGTTTCTACCAGGAGACACCTCTTCTCACTAACAGTGTGGCCTGGGAAGTGAATTCTTTTTCCACCTGTCAAAAATGTTAGGGAGAAGGAGTGGGCTGGGGTGGAATTAAATTTAAAACAACCACAAAGCCTCTCACACTGGCAAGAATCTAAGCTGTATCACCATGCCTCCTTTCAGCAGTACCAGTGCCTTGGAAACCATAGCACTGGTCAATTAACCTGCCCCTTGACAGGCTCTCATCTGAAAGGCAGGAAATTAGTAACCAGACATCCTAGCATTCAGAATTAGTATCTCTCTAACATTAATATTGTCACATCCAGCTGCAAGTTGCACAGTAAAGATGAGCTGCAAATCAAGTTATCAGAATTCCATCCACTTCAGTAATATATGCTGTATGGTCCCCTCAGCCAGAGAGGGACTCAGTCAGCACATACCACCTAGTAACTCTCTCCACCCACCACTTGCAGGTTGTTTTAGCCAACTGTGGAGTGACAGCGCCCCCTCTGCTTGTGATTTCACGGCCACCATGGAACTCAGCTGGAGCCAACTAATAAGGGAGCATTTGCATCGAGCGATGTTTACAGTACAGAAAAAGTTCCGTGAGCTAGAAATAGGAGGGTTTTTTGGTGTAATTGTCGGGTATACGTTTCCGACTTATGCAAAATTCGAGTTACACAAGGCGTTTTGTGTTTCTTTTCAGTAAAGTAACAGTTGTGACTCAAATTTTTAGCAAGACTTGCAGCACCTGGCCTATACGGCTACTGAAGAGTGACCTGGATACTTTTCCTTGCCAGCTAAATTGTAATTGCAATATTTTTGTGTGTTAGTGTAGTGGTCTAAGAGGCAGAAAAAATCCTGCTTTATTTTTAGATTTTAAGCAGAGATTGTGCTGTGCTGGCACTTAAAAGAAATCACCCTTTTACTTGTAAGAAGGCTAAATTAAATACAGAATCAATTGAGGGTGTATGAATATGAGATTATCTGTACAAAAATCTCTTTTCAAAACACAGTTTAACTTCATTTACAGAGGTTTGGGTGGGGTTTTACAAACAATGAGCCAGATCCTCAGCTGGTATAAAAATCATTGTAGCTCCAGGATCTATAGCACAGAGCTTGAGCTGTACACCCTGGGAAAAAAATGAAGAAAAAAAGATTTGTTTATTAATTTATTTTAAGGGGGGGGACAGAGATAAAAAAGGTATGATTCCAATGTGCAAGAAATGAGGGACTCTGACAATTGCCAAGGAGACTTTCTATTGTTAAAATCATATCTAGTCATAGTCTGTCTACATTGTGTAGTATATATTTATAAATAACAGTAGAGCTGAACAATATATCAATTCTGTGTCCGTTCCTTTTTCCTCTCCAAAAAGAAATAATATACGTTTTAGGATCCAATATGCTGCTTGGCAACACAGTAATAGAAATGTTTCAAAAAACTGGTTCCTAGAGTAACTCTACTGAAGTCAACAGAATTACACCAGGGCTGAATTTGGTCCAGCATATATAAAAGGACTACAGATGGTGAGTCTTATGAAAGACATGTCCTATTTCAATGTGTTTTTGTATGTTGCTGCTACAGTATATAATTTTATCTGTTCTCTTCAGATTCTTGATTTAAATTTGACCCCTCTCATTGGAGGCTGTTTCTAAAGTCTACACTAAGAGTTGGTAGCAGTGTTGGGGGTGAGAGTGGAACCTTTGAGTAATCTGGAGTCTTTGCAAAACATTTTCTGAAGAAAGAAACCAGTAACATCTAAATGCAACAGGATTTGTGCACATTAACACCATCTCACTCCCTAAAAGCCTTTTTACTTGAAAATCCATTGAAGAATCAATTTCTTTAGCTCAACAGACAGCAGATTAATCTTTTGGCCAAAGAGCAAAATTTAGAATACCTAATAATTCTCTAGCGAGACAAGGTGGGTGAGGTAATATCTTTTATTGGACCAACTTCCGTTGGTGAGAGAGACAAGCTTCCAAGCCATACAGGGCTCTTATTCAGGTCTGGGGAAAGAACTCTCAGCATCACAGCAAAATGCAAAGATTGTTTAGCATAAAGTACTCAGCACATATTGTAAGAGACCATTCAAGGCAGAGAGGCCTGTCAACACCTCTGCAGTCATGGGACAAAAAGAGGGGGTTAATAGGTTATATATTGTTGTAATAAGCCATAAATCCAGTGTCTCTGTTCAGCCCATTTAGCTGTCACAGTTGGAGTTCCTTTCCCAGACCTGAAGAAGAGCTCTGTGTAGCTTGAAAGCCTCTCTCACCAATAGCAATTGGTCCAATACAAGATGTTACTTCACCCACCTTGTCTCTCTAATATCCTGGGACCAACATGGCTACAACTGCACTGCATATAAAAATTCTTTAACTTTCCAAAACTGTTCCATCAAAGAGTACCTAAAATTTATTAGACCAAATACTGTGACTTGCAGAGTCCATGGGAGTAGCAGGTACACAGCGATTGGCCCATGAAGATCACACAAAAAGCCATTCTTACCCACTTTCTGAATACATTAAAAAGAACTAGAAGATCTTTTCTTCATTTGGAATGCATTTTAAGTAGCCTCAGTGAATCATTTGGTCAGCTTCTTGAGAAAAGACTATTCTCAGTAAGTGCCCAATCAAGAAACGCTTCAGCTGACAATGGACTTTGATAAGACACCAATCCACATCTGAGCTTTCCTGGGAAAGTGGGTATTCACCCACGAAAGCTCATGCTGCAAAACGTCTGTTAGTCTATAAGGTGCCACAGGATTCTTTGTTGCTTTTCCTGGGAATGGGCTAACATGTGAGCCATGGCATCAGCCTGTAAAGAATGGAGTCATGCATGGACATGTGACTTGCCCATGTGACTCCAAAACTCCATCTTGTAGCTGTGATGCTGCATAGGGAAACACAAGGGGTTTCCACCCACAAGAGAGACTATATAAAGCCCTGGGAAATCCCTCCATTTTGTCTTCAGCTGGCATAAAAGATAGCCTCTCCACCACAGGGAGATGCCTGAAAGAAACTGGAACAAAGGACTGGACAGTAACTACAGGGGTATGAGTGATTGCTGGACCCAGACTAGGAGGAAGTCTAGTCTGTCAAAGAAGCTTATTGGAACATCTCTGAGGGTGAGATTTACCTGCATTTAGTTTCTTAGTATATTAGGCTTAGACTTGTGTGTTTTATTTTATTTTGCTTGGTAATTCATTTTGTTCTGTTTGTTATTACTTGGAACCACTTAAATCCTATTTTTTGTATTTAATAAAAATCACTTTTTACTTATTAAATTAACCCAGAGTAAGTATTAATACTTGAGAGGGGGGCGGGGGTGCAAACAGCTGTTCATATGACTCTGTCAGTGTTATAGAGGGTGAACAATTTATGAGTTTACCCTGTATACGCTTTATACAGGGTAAAACAGATTTATTTGGGGTTTGGACCCCATTGGGAGCTGGGTATCTGAGTGCTGGAGACAGGAGCACTTCTTAGGCTATTTTCAGTTAAGCCTGTAGCTTGTGGGAGACATGGTTCAGACCTGGAGCTGTGTTTGCAGCAGGCAAGCGTGTCTGGCTCAAACAAGGCAAGGTACTGAAGTCCCAAGCTGCCAGGAAAACAGGCTCAGAGGTAGTCTCAGCACATCATGTGGCAGTCCCAAAGGGGATTCTGTGACCCAACCCATCACAACTATACATGTGCTTTAACAGAAATAACTGATGTCCTCATAATTCTAAGAGATCATTACTATTTTCATTTTTTTAAATTCTTTTTTGTCCTTTAACCCTTGCTTTTCCAAAGCACCTGTTTGTAAACACTTAATCACTAAGGCCACAAAATATTCCATGCTCAGTAAAACTGAATCTATATGGGTTCCTAGACAAATATTGTTTTATTATGACATCAGAAATGCATTCTGGTGCATTTGTTCAATCTGAAAAGAGAAAAACATCCTGTTTTTAAAGATTATGGTCCCTTAAAATGTTTAATTTATATTAAAGACTGAGTCTATCTATATGATTTTCTTATTTTTCATACACATTTATTAATAAAGCCACCTAAAAAAAACCATCAGTCCAATATGTAGTAGGACATGCGCTATCCACACAATCACTTATATTGCATGTCCTTTAAACACCATGGCCAAAATTTTTATTCAGTGACATTTGCATTGCAAAAAACCAAGTCATTTTTATTTAAGTTCCTAAATATAGATTTAGGAGCCAAACTTTACATACTCAAGTCTGAAAATTTTTGCCATTGCTATCAGGATGGATTGATTTAGATCAAAGTAATTTAAATGAGCAAGCAGGAATCCTTGATGTAAATAACTGATTTTAATCTTCTTTTGCATTTATAGTTTTTAGTTATTTTCCTAAATAAATGTTGATTCTCTTCGGTTGGTTGAATGACCAACCATTAAAACATGTTGATCTTCAACTAAAGATAGTCTTTATATTGACTATGGTACTTCTTTGTTGCTAACCAGGATACACTATATATATTAATAATTATATGCCTTAACATACATTTATTCAGATTTGAATTTTTTACATTTTTATCATATATTACTGAATGAAGAATTATGCATTTCTTATTTACTATTTCAGTAATCTTTTTTTACTCATGATTTGTATCAGGCTGCATTTGGATGAAAATTGAAATTCAATTAAAATGTAAAAAATAGTTATTTTACAATTGTTATTAGTTAAATAAAAACTACCTTAAATACATAAGAAAAAATAAGTCTATCCAAACAATTATTTGTATCTAAAATTAACTGATTTATTAAACAAAAGTATTATCTGTAGTTAGTGAAATGAACTGATTGTTTCTGGTCACCATGTCCTTCAAGGTTTTAGAACTAGTAGATCTCATCTTCTCAGACTTTGTTTTATTCATAGATCGGAAGAGTAAAAGAAGGTTTCCTGCTTTTTCAAATCCAAATGTGTTTCTCAACTTTGAATGAACTTGTCATTGAACTGATCTGGTTCAATAAACTAAAATGAAGATAATATTCTCTCTGTATGCAGAAGAATCTATTACTGGTCCAGCACTTAAACTCTGGCTTCAGGTGCTTAGCCAGTGACTACTACCAGCTCAATGGTTTGACTATCCTTAAAACTGGCAGCATACACGTACTGCTTGAATGTTTTAATTTAATTTATATATATTATAATATAATAGTAAGTTTAGGACATATAGTATAATTTTAAATGGGTTTACTTTTTAAAATAAATATTTAATTTAAATTAAAACATCCAATTACATTAAAAATCTGAAATTTTTAAAATCTGAATATTTTAAAATAAATATTTAATTTAAATTAAAACATCCAATTACATTAAAAATCTGAATTTTTTAAAATTTTTATTCATTGTACTAGATTTTCTACATTTTCAAATATATTGATTTCAATTAGAACACAGAATGCAAAGTGTACAATTTATATTTATTAAATATTTGCACTGTAAAAAACAAATTAGTATTTTTCAATTCACCTAAGTACTGTAGTGCAATCTCTTTATCATGAAAGTTGAATTTACAAAAGTAGAATTATGTACAAAAAAAACCTGCATTCAAAAATAAAACAATGTAAAACTTTAGAGCCTACAAGTCCAAATCAATCCTACGTCTTGTTCATCCAATCACACAAGTTTGTTTACATTTGTTTACATTTGCAGAAGATAATGCTGCCTGCTTCTTGTTTACAATGTCACCTGAAAGTGAGAACGGGCATTTGCATGGCACTGTTGTAGCTGGCTTTGCAGCATGCCAGATGAGCTAAAGATTCATGTGTCCCTTCATGCTTCAACCTCCATTCCAGAGGATGTGTCCATGCTGATGACGATTTCTGCTCGATAATGATCCAAAGCAGTGCAGACTGATACATGTTCATTTTCATCATCATGAGTCAGAGGCTACCAGATACTTTCTTTTTTTGGTGGTTTGGGTTCTGTATTTTCCCACATCAGAGTGTTGCTCTTAAGACTTCTGAAAGCGTGCTCCACACCTCATTCCTCTCAGATTTTGGAAGGCACTTCAGATTCTTAAATCTTGGGTTGAGTGCTTTAGCTATCTGTAGAAATTTCACATTGGTATCTTATTTGCTTTTTGTCAAATTTGAAGTGAAAGTGTTCTTAAAATGAACAACATGTGCTGGGTCATCATCCGAGACTCCTGTAACATAAAATATATGGCAGAATGCAGGTAAAACAGAGCAGGAGACATACAATTCTCCCCGATGGAGTTCAGTCACAAATTTAATGAACACTTTTTTTTTTTTAAATGAGCATCATCAGCATGGAAGCATGTCCTCTGGAATGGTGGCCAAAGCATGAAGAGGCATCTGAATCTTTAGCACATCTGGCATGTAAATATCGTGCAACACCAGCTACAACAGTGCCATGCAAACACATCTGTTCTCATGTACAGGTGACATTGTAATTAAGATGTGGGCATTATCTCCCATAAATGTAAACAAACTCGTTTCTCTTATCAATTGGCTGAACAAGAAGTAGGACTGGGTGGACTTGTAGGCTCAAAACAACGTAAAACTTTAGTTTTTGAGTGCAGTTATGCAACAACAAAAACTACATTTGTAAGTAGCACTTTCATGATAAAGAGATTGCAATATAGTACTTTATGAAGTGAACTGCAATATATTATTTATTTTTTAGAGGCAAATATTTGTAATAAAAAATAATGTAAGTGACCACCGTGTACTTTGTATTCTGTGTTGTAATTGAAATAGATATATTTGAAAATGTAGAAAAACCATCCAAAATATTTAATAAATTTAAATTGGTATTCTATTGTTTAACTGTGTGATTAATCACGATTAATTTTTTTGAGTTAATCGCGTGAGTTAACTGCGATTAATCGACAGACCTAATTAAAATATGATATGTCCTGCATATTATCACAATTGTGTACAAACTGCATACTGTATTTTGGGTGGTTGTAGCTGGTAAATGAACTATTTTTTCCCCAACTATTAGTGAGAAAGTCTGCAGACCTGTGCAAGTTAGTAAGTGGGTGTAACGTTTGGATTACTTCCCCAGACACACTGGTTTAGATTTGCTGGCTGGAGTGTGGAGTGGAGCAGAGCAAAGTCTTTGTCTATACCCTATCCTGATCTGCCCGAATACACAGAAAAGAGAGTAGCAGCCCTCAGACGCTGCTCAACCCTTTGCACCTTCATGAAATGCAGGTAGCTTATCAAAGGGAACAGTGGGCTTCTCAAAGCAACAATCTGGCTCCTGATCTGTTCCCGCTACTCCTTGCTCAGGGCGCATGACAAAACCATAACTGAGCCCTTTATCTTCAGGCTTTTCAAGACTAGGACCACATCTTGTCTTTTTCACTTGGCAAAGCAACTAGAATACCTGTGGAAACAGTACACATGCTCAATAAGGAGTATGAAAATACAGACTCTAGTGGTTACAGGTTTATAAGCGCATGGTTTTTCAGACTGTATTCCTGCTTACATATAAATTCATTTTATCAATCCTTAAGGTTTGGTTTGACACTATTATTCCCATATCTCATTGGTACTTACATATCTGTCCAATTGGCTGTGGCATCCTGAAGTACAGGCTTCCTCATGACTGCTGCTCCTTAGCTCAGTTGAAGTGCTATTCAGAGCTCCATCATATCTTCCGTTTCTTAAGCCCACGGGAACTTACTGCCTACCTGCTCTCCCAACCTGCACTCCCCTTTCCTTTTGAAAGGCAAACAACAAAAGGGCTACTATTCATCAGCTCTTCATTTGATTTCCTCCGAGTAAATCAGGAGCAGCCCCTGGCTGTGAACTGGAATTCCCGGGACTTTATGAGTGTTATGACCCATGGTATTACTACTATTTTTATCTCATTAATATTGACAAACTAAACAGGTTTAGTCACTAGACAGATTTCTGATCAATAAATTACTCTGTTTAACATGGTTCAAAGTTAAGCTTTTATTCGGTTTTAAATTAAAAAAATAAATTTTGTTATTAAATGGGTCTAACTAATGTTTACATACTAGTTTACTTGCTTTAGAATACCACCAGAGAAACAATTAACATATACCACCCAAACAAAAACCTTTGTTAGAAAGATCAACAGTGGCATAATTCAGTTAAATTGAAAAAAAAAGTCTCAAATGTTTACAATGAATGTTATAAGTAAACCTCTGGTTTTAGTGCCATCCAAATCTAATTGCCATCTTAAAAGTCAGTTGTATTCAGGATACTATACCACAGTGCTAATGTCATCAGCTTCTTCTGGTTTCTTCTGCCTGCTTGGCAGGGATTTCAAGTACTCAAGGTGCCTTCTTGCATCCTCTTGATTTTGCCGCACATAATAAACTACATAGGATATCACCATGGTGAACCAGCCAAACATGGTGACTAGCATGGCATAATCAGTAGTCTTTTTAGGAAGGTTACAAAGATCTGCATCATTGGCAGCATTGAGGAATGGTCTCCCAGCATGTTCATCTAACACAGAAGTCTTACAGATGACGTTGTTGGCAGTTTCATGGTTGGACGCCATGCTCCTCAGGACCTGCTGCAGAGTACAGTCACAGTGCCAAGGATTGTTTGCAATTCTGGCTCTGGCTTTTAAGTTATTGAAAGCATTTTTGTGCACACTTTGAATCCGGTTGTCGGACAAGTCCAAAGTCTGCAAGGTTTCTGCCACTCCTTTAAAGGCATGTTCATCTATAAATTCAATACCATTTTTGGATAAATTGAGGACTCTCAATTGATGCAAGTCCTTAAAAATTTCATTTGGGATGGATGTTATCTGATTGGAGTCCAAATAAAGTAAGACTGTTTCAGGAGGAAGATCTCTGGGTATTTCCTTGAGATTTGCATTGCTACAACTGACATTTAAACCTCCAGAATGAGAACAAAGGCAGCCTTTTGGGCACATACTGGCAGAATGAAAGCACAGTATCATGAGGACAAAACTTTGTAAGAGCAGACACATGGAGAGGGACCGAGTTAACCACAGGTCTACCAAATGCATGCTGGGATGTCAGCATAATCACACTACCACTTCTCATTTACCCAACAGTGGTGGTAAAAGATTCTGTACAGCCAAAGCGTAGCTTCATTTTCTTCAGCAGAATTAGCAAAAGTGGACTAATAAGTGGACTTCCTCATGGTCAGTATTCGTCTTAAAAATACACCTAAGGAGAGAAGAAAAGGTTCCTTAGATCGTACAATACAATACAAATTAGTTCATTTCAAAGGAAATAAATGTAATCTAACTGAAAAGTATTGCACAATGGCCTATTATCCTATCAGCGCACAGGGGATTTACTCATCTAACTCCTATTAGCATTAATCTCAGTTTAATACTAAAATTGCAGCACATTTTTAAAAAGATAGACCACAACAGTTCTGAACTGCAGAGGTTTGGGTTTAATTTCAGACAATTATTACAAGAAACAGTAGTTTGTTTTTATCACAGACTTACTAAAATAACAGCCATAAAACGTAATTACATTTTCTAAGTTACAATAGAAGGCACATTAACAGGATTTACAGTTCAACACCAGCAACAGTGACAAATAAGGCCAATATTTTTGTAGTTAATGACCTCAAAATGAAATACTTCCTATTTTAAGTCCAAATTAGAGAATTTCCTTGAGGAAACATTTTTCTGAATGAATGCACTCATTATAAAAACAACTGAGACAAATATTGCTGGAAGGCACAATACAAATCCATATTTCATGTGTGTATTTCCCCCCTCAATTCCTTTTTTGCTTCTGAATGTTTTGAGTCTTCTAGTTCACGAAATGTTGCTAGATATTTCTGGAGAGTTCTAAAGAAATAAATTTCGTCTTCCATTTTCTGTCTAAAAAGATTTATTGTATATAAGTAACATACAGAAAACAGCAATAAAGCAAATACAAACAAAAGAGAGACACAGTACCATGTCTGTGCAATAAACAAAAACTCACTCGAGGTATATTATATCCCAACAGAAGATAAGAAAATGATTAATCTCTCTTAAGCCATCTTCAGGGGGGAAAAGATGGAAATATGCAGAAGCGTATTACTTTAAACAGAAACACAAATGCGGACTATGAAATGTTGACCTATGAGGATTCACAGACCACCTCATTATTTCCCCTCGCCGCATTATGCTAAACCATGAATTGCTAACCATTCCAACCCATTTGTTTTTATTCACACACTTTCTAGTCTTTTAGCAGCTCAGACATTTTCAAGCCTTCTGAGTTATATTTACATATACATGATATTTAACATGCAGGGGAGTCCAATGAAAACTGAAATCCATATAGGGAGGGATTTGTGAGATTCCACGGAGAACAGAGGATATCTATATTGCAATCTCTTCTGCCTGCAGTTATGGATCCTGCAGAATCCATAAACTAACCACACTTTCCGGCCGCTCACCACAGCATTGACTCTCTAGATTACTGAATATTTTTAACCCAACACATATGAGTTTTAGTTAACCACTTTGCTGCTGCAGTTACGTCAGGACAAAACACGCCTTCCGGTATTGCTTTGTGTATCAGGTACATTACATGTGAGTATTCCATTGCTGCTTCAGTAGAACATTGGAACTTCTGAAGAATTCCACAGCAGCCTCCAGCAGAATATATCTGCAAGACAATTAAACACATTCACTTTTGCACTAGTGAGCTGGGAAAGGGTTTGCACAAGCCGCTTGTTAACAGAGCTGGCATTTGGGCTCCATGAACAGGAATCTCAGTTTTCATTAAAAGAAAAAAAAAATCTCTCTCTTTTTCTTGCTATGCTAGCCATGAAAATGTAAAATGAAGGGGGGAAAAAAACAACCTCCCCCCCCAAAAAAAACACTAAGGCTGAAGAAAGCAGTAGCTGGGCTCTCAGTCTTCAACGTGAGGCTTGGCAGAACCTAAATGACCAGGCACACACAAACACTTTATGTAAAATAAGTCCATTATGTTTGGAGTGTATCCTTGAGAATCATCTTGCTAAACCTCCCTAAAAACCTTAGGTCAGTCCTGTGCACAATGCTGTTATCATGGAGGGCAGAAAACACTTATGGGCTGGAAAAAAAAATGTGTTTCATTAGCCTGCCCAGAAGAGCTTAGTGCTGATTACAATGTTGAGCCCTTTCTGAGGCTAAGATGGAACAGGGAAGTGCTAACGTTTGCAGCTCCATAGTGTGGGTCTGCCACCTTGCCTGTGGTGGTGGGAGCTGCTGCAAGAGGATCTCTTCTCCACTAGGTTAGCCAGGGCCAGCTCTGGCATTTTTGCCGCCCCAAGCGCAAAAAAACCCAAAACTGCGGCGCAGCTGGAGCGGCAAAGCAAGGGAAAAAAAAAAGTGGGGCGGCCGGAGCCAGAGTGCAGGGGTACTCCCTGCGCTGCAGACGTGCCTCGGCTAGCGGAGGGGTAGGGGAGGAGAAAGAGAAGGGGGGTGGCCAGGGCTTCAGCGGGCTGCCGGGCTTGCTGCAGACTTGGCACTGGCTGGGGCAGACGGAGCGCGCAGCCCGCTCCCAGCAGGGCGCTCCCCTCCTCCGCACCGCCACTCCCTACAGGGCGGCAGATCGGCGAACCAAAAAAAAAAACCAAAAAACAAACAAACAAAAAAAAGCAGCCGTGCCGCCCTAGGATTGGGCAGAATGCCGCCCCGTAGAATCTGCTACCCCAAGCACGAGCTTGCTCAGCTGGTGCCTGGAGCTGGCCCTGAGGTTAGTTAACAACCCCATGGTCCCTGCCAGCTATTCCAGCAGCACATGAGGAGGTGCACAAGCTACTACTGCACTGAGTAACTGCAGCCCTCTTCTCCCCACCAGAGCCTGCTTGCCCAGTTCCAGCTTGGAGCATGAAGAGTTGACACAGGCCCTGCACATTACTAAGGGAAAACCGGCTGCCTTGACCTTCCCTGCCCACCCAGGAGTCAGGGCAGACCCATTTCCCCACCACATAACAGGTAGGAGATTTATATTCCTTCATTTTTTTGTCTCACCATTTGTTGAATTAAAACCTATACAGAGAATTCCCATCACAGCAGTATTTGGGCTCAAATTAAATTCAACAGTGCACAAACATTCTCCAAAACTGGGGAACAGGTGCTGATTCTTAGAATATACCCCACTCTTCACAAAGACCTCACCCCTCACAGAAACAGGAGGATGCCAAAGAAAGAGAACCCTATAAGCAGTGGACACTAACACACACAGTTTCACCATAAACTTGTTCCTTCCTGCCAAGTATTTCTTAATTATTAAAATGACTGTTTCTTCACTCTTTCCTGTGAGGCATACCATGTACCATAAACAACCTACTGCTCATACACTGCAACTTTTTACTAATAAGTAATACTGGAATCCTTACTACAGGAATGCCCAACAGCAATAAAACTCCTCCCTCAAGCTGTTTCAAGTGGCCTGCAGGCATCTCAGTTGCTGATTTCACAGCAACATTAAATATGGTCATTGTCCTCCTCACCAGGGCCTGAGGCTCAGGCAATGCATTTATTAGCCTGTATTGAAATGAGTATTCAGTATATCCTGGTGGGAAAACAAAGCATAAATTGATTGCTAGCATATACCTGGATGTACAGCTACATCAGTGTTTTCCATAACATGTGTTAATATCATTTATGAAAGTGCAAGAATTAACTTTATGAACTGTGAAGCATTTGATAGTTATCAATCCAATGAAAAATAATTTGTCAGACAACAAATGCATGGCACCAAATTTCTAAGATGATGTTACCTGACCACTGTTTAACGAATGCAGAATATTAATTATAATGGGAAGAGTCTGTGAGCAAGACCACTTATATAGCTCTCCAAAAGGATTCCTGCTATGTCTCCATATCTAAGATTCTGAGAGTAGTGTACAGGAAAGTAAGAGGTGAGTGACACATTTCTAAGAGCTGGAGTCCACTCAAGCAAACAGGTTCACAATTGCCATGCTGAACTCTAAGAACACTGATAAGCATCACGGTGCAGAATAGCAGCAAATGTTTCTACCATTCTGCCCCCTGAACTTTACTCTATAGTGACTCTGGCCAGAGTGGTCACAACCGTACAAATTGCAACTTGAGAAATAATGTGATCGTTATTCTAAGCTCAATGTACTCTTGAGATTGCTGACAAAGGTTATGCAGGAGGCTTGTTATGACTACTACTCAATGTGCTAAGACAGGGGTGGGCAAACTTTTTGGCCCGAGGGCCATATTGGGGTTGCAAAACTATATGGAGGGCCGGGTAGGGAAGGCTGTGCTTCCCCAAACAGCATGGCCCCCACCTCCTATCCAACCCCTCCCACTTCCCGCCCCCTTACCGCTCCTCTCAGAACCTCCGACCCATCCATCCCCCCTGCTACTTGTCCCCTAACCGCCCCCTCCTGGGACCCCCCGCCCCTGTCCTCCCCCTTGGATCCCACCCCCTATCCAACCCTCCCTGCTCCCTGTCCCCTGACTGCCCACCCCCTATCCACACCCCTGCCTCCTGACAGGCCCCCCAGGACTCCCATGCCTATCCAACCACCGCCCCCCCAAACCTCTGCTCCATCCAACCACCCCCTGCTTCCCGTCCCCGGGACCTCCTGCCCCTTATCAAGCCCCCTGTTCCCAGCCCCTTTACCATGCTGCTCAGAGCAGCGTGTCTGGCTGCCACGCCACCCGGCAGGAGCCAGACACGCAGCCCCACCGCCCAGAACATTGCCCGTGCGGCGGCGTGGCTGCAGGGGAGGAGGGACAGCAGAGGAGGGAGAGGGGGCTAGCCTCCTCAGCCGGGAGCTCAAGGTCTAGGCAGGACCCGTAGTTTGCCCACCTCTGTGCTAAGATATGCTTGTTTTTAACTTTACATCCTCCACACCTCTTCCCTCACCACTTAACCCCTCATTAGTCCATTTCATCCACCAGTTATGTTCTTTTGTAACCTACTTTGTAAGCTCTTTGGAACACGTACTGACTTTTAAGTATTCTGCACAGTGTCTAGCATTATGGAGTGATGATCTCTGATTGGAGCCTATTGGTGCTACAGAAATACAAATAAACAAGTAATAATAAAGAGAAAGCATTTAATCCAAGTAGCTGACTGATGTAAAGGACATGAATGCCTTAGAAATGTCCTAAACTTATTAATTCTTATTACTTTATTCATACAAAGAATTTTCCACACATTTGTGTTATTCATTATCAGCTAATAAAAGCAACAATCAATCTCAGTGAATGGTATTTCTTAAGAATTAATGACTATCTAGGGATGACAGTCCTTAGCTGTACCTTTTCCTCCCCATTCTCTTCTATACAAATGCTACAAGTCTAAATACTAAGATGGGTGAACTAAACAGCCTGGCATTAAATGAGGACATTGACATAATAGGTCCATCACAGAAACTTGGTGGTATGAGGATAATCAATGGGACCAGTAATACCAGGGTACAAAATATATAGGAAAGACAGAGCAGGTCACATTGCTGGGGGAGTGGCACTGTGAAAAAATGTGAACAAAAGCATAGAGTCAAATAAAGTAAAAATCTTAAATGAATCAAACTATACCACAGAATTTCTATGCTTAAACAATAAGAGTATAGCTGTAGGAATATACTTCTGACCACCTGACCAGGATGGTGACTGATTGTTAAGTGCTCAGGAACATTATAGAGGCTACAAAGGCAGAAAACACAATAATGGGGGATATCAGCTATCCCCGTATTAGCTGGGAACATGTCACCTCAGGAAGGGATGCATAGATAACATTTCTAGCTACCATTAATGACTGCTTCTTGGAGCAGCTAGTCCTGGACTCCAAGGGGAGAAACAATCCTTTATTTAGTCCTAAGTGGAGCACACAGAATGTAGTCCAAGAGGTGAATATAGTGGAACCACTCCGGAAGAGCAACTATAAAGTAATTAAATTTATCATCCTTGTTGGGGGAAAAATGTCAAAGAAACCCACTTTAGCAGCATTTAATTTCAAAAAGGGGAACTAAACAAAAATGAGGAAGGTAGTTAAATAGAAATTAAAAGGAACAGTTACAAGGGTGAAATGCCTGCAAATTGCATGCAGACCATTTAAAAACCACCATAACAAAGGCTCAAACTAAATGAATACCTGCAATAAAAAAGAAAAACAGTACAAGGATCAAAAAATGCCACCATGGCTAAACATAAGAGTAAAAGGGGCAATTAGGGCAAAAAGGCATCCTTTAAAAGCTGGAATTCAAATCCTAGTAAGAAAAATAGAAGGGAATATAAACTCAAGTATAATAAGAAAAGTATAATAAGGCAGGCCAATAAATAATTTAAAGAACAACTAGCTCTGGACACAAAAACTAACAGCAAAAAATTGTTAAAATACATCAGAAGCAAGAAGCTTGACAAATGATCAGTGGGGCCACTAGACATTTGAGGTGCTAAAAGAGCACTCAAAGAAGACCAGGCCATTGCAGAAAAGCTAAATGGATTATATGCATCGGTCTTCACTGCACAGGATCTAAGAGCGATTCCCAGACCTGAGTGTGGTGTTGAGAGGTTGCTTGTGATTATTAGAACTGGGAGCACTGACTGTTGGGAGTCTGACAGGACAGGAAGGAGGAAGGAAGGGGAAGGAGTTGAGGAGGCAGAGTGAGAGTTACAGAGGGTGCAGCAGCAGCTTGGTAAAGAGGTTTCCACTTTAAAAATAAAGTCCTGTTGAAGTTTGTTCGTACCTTGCCTGGTTGATACAACATTTTGGTGACGAGGATGGATCTTCTGCCTCTGAACCCACCTGCACCCTTTCTGCAAAGCCCAGGTGAGCCTCCAATTGCTTTTACTGCCTGTATCCACAACACCTTGCAAGCTACACAGGATGATAAGTGCAAAGCAATGCACATTGAAAAAAATAATCCCAACCATACATACAAATTGATGGGGGTCTAAATTAGCTGTTGCCACTCTAGAAAGATCTTGGAGTCATTGTGGATAGTTCTCTGAAAACATTTGCTAAATGTGCAGTGGCAGTCAAAAAAGCTAACAGAATATTAAAAACCATTAGGAAAGAGATAGATAATAAAACAGAAAACATCATAATGCCTCCATATACATCTATGGTATGCCCACACCTTGAACACTGCATGCTGTTCTGGTCTCCCCATCTCAGAAAATAACATTAGAATTGGAAAAAAGACAGAGAAGGGCAATGAAAATGGTTAGAGGTATGGAACTGCTTTCATTTGAGGAGGGATTAAAAAGACAGACTGTTCAGTTTAGAAAACAGACAATCAGGAGGAAATATGAAAGAGATCTATAAAGTCATGAATGGTATGGCAAAAGTGAAAGTGAATAAGAAAGTGACCTCTGCATATAACGTAAGAACTAGAGGTCACTATGAACTTAAATAGGCAGCAGGTTTAAAACAAACAAAAGAAAGCACTTCTTCACACAATGCAGTGTCAACCTGTGGAACTTGTTGCCGGGGATAGGTTGTGAAGGCCAAAACTACAATGTGAGCTGGTAACATGGCTGTGATTTCAAAAATTACTAATGATCATCTCATGTCTGTTGAGATTAGGGAGACCAGACAGCACATGTGAAAAATTGGGACGGGGGTGGGAGGGTAATAGGAGCCTATATAAGAAAAAGATCCAAAAATCGGGACTGTCCCTATAAAATTGGGACATCTGGTCACCCTAGTTGAGATCCTCTACAAAGTAATAAGTAGTTAAATCTAACAACTGATAAACTAAAACAATTGCAAATGAAAACTCACAGTGTACTTAAGAGGCAGCCTAGAATCAGGAGTGCACTGAAACACTCATTTTGGTCTTGTCTCAAACTTGCTAGTTCCTTAGGTGATGAGCACCTAAATTGCTGGGGCCAGGTAAATTAAAATTAATTGAAAGAGAGAAGTAAAATACACCCTTCTGGTGGGCTGGCCTGGAGAAGCAGCTTTATCTTCTACTGGAGCTCCAGAGGAGCTCTGAAGGTAAAGCAAGAACACAGCATAAGAAATTAGATTCTGGTCTTCAGTCTGGAGGGTACTGGCAACCTTAGCTTTCAGTGCAGCTTTCACTGGTGATGGGGTCACCAAACATATTATTATTATTTATTTATATTACCGTAGTGTCTAGAAGCCCTAGTCATGTACCAGGTTCCCATTGTACTATGCACTGTACTAACAGAACAAAGTGGCGGTCCCTGCCCTCAGGAGCTTACAATCTAAATATAAGACAAGAGACAACAGATGGATATAGATGGACAGGGGGATACAAGGAATCAACATATTAGCCAGTGATCTCAGTACACCAGCAGCCTCACCGTTGTCAAGATTTTGTAGGCATTAAGGCAAAGGAGAGATTTAAGGAAGGATCTAAAGGTGTATAATGAGATCATTTTGCAGATGTTTGCAGGGAGCACCTCCCAAAGATATGGGGCAGCATGGGAGAAAGCACACAGGTACTTTTTTGAAAATTTAGCAAGTGGGCAATGGAGTCTGACATCACGGGCTGTTTCTAGATGAGCATCAACAGCGAAGGAGAGAGATGACAGTTGTGCCATCAGCTAGGTCGGGTGGGGATTGACCACAAGTGCATGGCTGCCTTGGAGGCAGGTAATCAGTAGTACTACTATATAGGGCAATCTTGAGAGAGATGCCAAGAGATGCTTAGAAGGTGCTAAGTGCCCTAAGCTCCCAAATGAAAGTCTATGACAATAGAGTATTTTCAGCAGCTTACAGAACTAAGCCCTTATGCAGTTAGAAAAATCATGAATAAAAGCCAACAGCAAATGAGGTAGGAGAGATAAAGTTCAGGAGAGATCACTGATTCAATGAATAATAGAAATGTCATGATTAATCAGTGTGAGCCTGAACTTAATTACATAACAGATTCATTATCTAATGATATACCTAATGTACCCACACCATAATATTCTCTTAATACAGGACTTGAAATGTCAATGGACATTCTCAGCTCTTCAAGACTTCCATTATAAATATCTTTTTAACACTACATACTTGTCCACTAAACATTTTTGGTTATAGATGTATCTGTTATAAGAAACAGTTAATAGATCATTGGGTATGAATACTATTTCTTAACAATTATGCAGTAATAAAAAAATAGTTAAGGAGAGCCTGCATGAACATTTTAAACTATAATTACTTTCTGATAGCAAGATCACTGAATGTATTGCTCCTGAACAGGTTAACAGCTTACTTAATTATACTGTGTGGGCAAGTGAATCAGCACTTTTAGACTGATGGGTTGGGTTCATGTTAAAAACGTATTTGACTTTTCTTCTTTTTCCTCTTGAAGTCAGAAATTATTTTATAACTCTGAACTGACAAAAAATTGTGTGAAGCAAATACAAGAAAAGCTCAGTATGGGGAAAAAAGTAATTACCTCTTTCTTCCAGGCTTTGTATGTTGCTTCTAATCTTGGCAGTGTTTTGTGGAAAACACATAGGTCAGAATGAGAATTGGTTTTAATGGGAGAAGCACAATAAAAAACAAAAACAAAAAACCCACCAACCAACCAAAACAGCTGCCCAGGGTTGCTGTTAGGGATCTTTGAATCCTGGCAAAGATCGAAAAGGGCTTTAATTGATTGTTTTGCTGCTACCATCCTTTACTTTGTAAGCTATTCAGCGATATCTACCTTTTCCTGATTCTCTCCTGTATCTCTTTCTTATGGTTTAGATCAGGGGTGACCAACCTGAGCCTACGAAGGCGCCAGAATTTACCAATGTACGTTGCCAAAGAGCCACAGTAATACATGAGCAGCCCCCACATCAGTTCTCCCACCATGCTCCCAGTGCCTCCCACCCACCAGCAGCCCGCCAATCAGCACCTCCCCCTCCCTCCCAATCAGCTGTTTCATGGGGTGCAAGAGGCTCTGGAGGGGAATGGGGAGGAGTGAGGGCTCAGGGGAGGGGGCAGGAATGGGTGGAGTGGGGGTAGGGCCTGTGGAAGAGCCAGGGGTTGAGCAGTGAGCACCTCCTGGCACACTGGAAAGCTGTAACTCCAGGCCCAGAGTCGGTGCCTATACAAGGAGCCGCAAATTAACTTCTGAAGAACCGCATGTGTCTCCAGAGCCACAGGTTGGCCACCCCTGGTTTAGGTGGACCATAACAGGCTAATCATCTCTCTTATATCTCCCACAAGCAATATATTCAATAGATAAATAAACATAAGCAAGATTTCATATGCAATTTGACATAAGAGTGGAAATATTATGCAAGGTGAATTTTTAATACAAATTGAACTCTCACTAACTAGGTTTTACAAGTGTAACTCTTTAATTACCAGGATAAATTTTCGGACACTTCAGCAATTACTCATGAAACAGACTCTAAAAACAGGCTTTCATTATGTTCAGTCACATCAGTAGGGTTCTTTCAGGTGATGGAGAAATGGCCCATTATTAACAGTGATTATAAGTGAGTTTTCTGTTCCCATCTCAACTGCTTCGGAGGACAGTTTCATTACTGTAGTGTAGATGAGACAAAAACATTTTCAGTACCACTACAGAAGTCGAGACTATGAGGTCTCTGTGACAGGTTCGGTCACAGAGACCCCCTTGAGGCTGTCACCTGACGTGCTGAGATTCTCTCTGAGCCCGTTTTCCACTGCCAGCCTGGGACTCCAGAACCCTGCCTTGTTGAGCTAGACACGCTAGTCTGCTGCAACAGAGACCCAGGTCTGGTCCACGCCCTCAAAGCTGCAGGCTTTAACTGAAAACCACTCAGCAAGTCACCTACCTCCAGCACCCAAATACATATGCCCCGACTCTGTGGGTGCTCTGGGGCTGGAGCACCCAGGGGGGAAAAATTAGTGGATGCTCTGTATCTACAGGCCGCCAAGCTGCCCTCCCTCCCCGACCACCTCCTCCTCTGCCTCCGCCCCCCCCCATCCGAGCACACTGCATCCCTGCTCCTCAGCCTATCTCCCAGCTCTTCCTGCCACCACCAAACAGCTGTTTGGGGGCTCCAGGAGGGAGGGGGAGGAGCAGGAACATGGCACACTCACGGGAGGAGGCAGGGAAGATGCGGGGTCGGGGATATGGGGAAGGAGTCAGACTAGGGGCAGGGAGGGGTGGAGACTTTGGGGAAGGGGTTGGAATGGGGGCATGGCAGGGGTGGAGACTCATGGAAGGGGTGGAGTCAGGGCAGGGCCGGGGACAAGGGGGAGGTCAAGCACCCACTAGCGGTAACAGAAATCAGCACCTATGCCCAGACACCGAGTTTCCACTGGGATCCAAACCCCAAATAAATCTGTTTTACTCTGTATAATGATTATACAGGGTAACCTCATAAATTGTCCGCCTTCTATAACACTGATAGAGATACACAGAGCTGTTTGCTCCCCCAGGAATTAATCACTTACTCTGGGTTTACTAATAAACAAAAGTGATTTTATTAAGTATAAAAAGTAGGATTTAAGTGGTTTCAAGTAATAACAGACAGAACAAAGTAAGTTACCAAGCTAAATAAAACAAAACACTAAAGTCTCAGCCTAATACATTTAAGAAACTGAATAAAGGTAAAGCTCACCCTCAGAGATGTTCCAATAAGTTTCTTTCACAGACTAGATTCCTTCTTAGTCTGGGCACAAGCCTTTCCCCTGGTACAGTTCTTGTTAGTTCCAGCTCAGGTGGTAACTAGGGGTTCTCTCATGACTGCACCCCTGCTTTGTTTTGTTCCACTCCCTTTTATAGCTTTGGCACAAGGTGGAAATCTTTTGTCTCTCTGGGTCCCCACCCTTCCTTTTAAAAGGAAAAGCACCAGGTTTAAGATGGATTCCAGTACCAGGTGACATGGTCACATGTCCTGTGAGACCCCAAGTCTCTATTCTTTCCAGCCTGACTCACAGGAAGGCTTACAAGTAAACAGAGCCATTTACAACTAATTATTCTAGTTAATGAGAGCTATTAAAATCCTAAGCCACCAATAATGGCGCACACTTTGCATAATTACAATAGAACATGAGAGTAATATTTCATGTATCTGAAACTAGAAATAAGAATGATACATTCATACATAGGATGAACACACTCAGTAGATTACAAATCTTATAATGATACCTTACAAGAGACCTTTTGCATGAAGCATATTCCAGTTACATCATATTCACCCTTATTAAACATATTTCCATAAAACATATGGAATGCAACATCACAATCTCAATCACATTTTCTGTAACAATGTGGAAAAAGATTTTGTCCCAGCAATTAAACCCTTTTCAGCAGCATTCTTTAGGTCCATTTACCCTAGAAAAATGACAAACTCCTGAAACAATTTTTTCTAGGGTAGATGAACCCAAATACCAGTTCCACTCTCAAGACTGGTTCTGAGCTGGAAGTATCTGGGATAGCTAGCCACTGAAGCAGGTTTCAGAAGGATCCAATAAACATTTTAGACATAAAAGGTCAACTTCACATATTTGCTTAGCTACTTCTCCTACATGATACAGGAACAAACGCCAAACTGAAAGAAACAAACGGTTCACTTAATCAATACCTAGTTTTATATTGGTCAATGGTGGATGCTTCAGGAAATGCATAAGTCCTCCCATAATGCACTTAATTCTGCAAAACCATATCATGAAAAATGTCTTCTTGACTTCAGATGGTGATCTGTGTATACATAAGCATTGATAGTCCTTGCAATTTCATCCTAGCTAGTGACTGCAGATGCTGTTCTTGTTCATATAAATATCTAACTCTTTTTCCAAAATATGTGGTGAGAAAGGTATTGTCCCAAACAGATGACTCTGTTACTATATTTCCCTATGAAGAGAAATGAGAACCAAATTGTCTAGAGAGCATTATCTCATTTTTAAAGGCACTCATTCCCTTCTTCATCCTGTCATGTTCAGGCCTACCCAAGCCCCTTCCAAATGCTACAGAATCTTATTAGACAGTGAACAGGCTACAGTAAAGACTTGTACAGTTCCATGTCTGGTTAAACTAGGGGACTCGGCATGACCATCTTTTAAGAATGTATTTAAATGTGTTATTGATCAATTTCACCTAACCATGCCATGGTCTCTTCTCTTGAAGGTCAGTGTCCAGATCATCATGCAGCCACTACACCCAGGCTTCCTCAGACACCATCCACAGTGGAAAGGAAGGCAAACAAGGTAAAACATATACAAGTAAAATGAGACAGGAAGAATAATGAGGTATAGTCTATGTTTAAGCATTTGCTAGCCTAGTTAGCA